>NC_092628.1:43342169-43691336 GCF_039555335.1 Amphiura filiformis
TTCTTGCGCTTGAGTTTCTCTGAAACTCCTTTCACATACGGGAGAAGCGTGAGAGGCGGCTTTCTTTTAAAACCAGAGCCAGATGTGACTGCAATGCTGTTGGTTTTTGGTTTCTTTTCTGAGTAGCTTTAGAAAAAGTCCAGTTCTCGTATCCACATCTGGAAAGTGCACCCTTTATATGCGAAAGTTCCTGATCGCGATCCTCCTTCTCGGTGACGATATTGTCCGCTCTATAAAACAGTGTTTTCACCCTGTGTTTTCACCATGCTAAGTTTGTGTTTCAGAGAAACTCAAGCACATTTTTGGCACCTACAACGTTCAGACCGCTTTTAAACCACTCAGTACTCTCTGTCAACAGCTTGTTGCTCCGAAGGACAAGTCCAAGATTGTAGATCAATCAGGTGTGGTGTACCGTGTTCGGACTGTGAGAGTGTGTACATCGGTGAGACTGCACGGGCTTTGGGTGATCGTCTGAAAGAACACACATCACAAAGCAAAAGTGCAGTCAAGAGTTTTGCTGTCGCAGAACATCTTAAAAACACAGGTCACAAATAGGACTCCCCCGTATCAAGATTGTTAAGAAGGAAAGCAAGTTCCTAAATCGCAAGATAAAGGAGTCCATAGCCATCAGATCTTCCGGGATCTTCCGAGAATTTACGACTGTCTTCTAGAAAGATCAAAATCATCCAAGTGTGAAGAAGACAGTCAGCCAGTCATTACTGCCTGAGGATGGTAACAGTTAGTTACCGAAATATTAGCAGGTAAATATTTATTTATTTGTCTTCAGTTTCCATTGAAAGTTTTAAAATTTTCTTGGTTATTTTACAGTCCTAAATTGGGTTAACATCAAAATATTTTAGTCTCTAAATTTGATTAACATCAAAATATTTTACAGTCTCTAAATTGGATTAACATCAAAATATTTTACAGTTCCAAAATTGGGTTAACATCAAGATATTTTACAGTCCCTAAATTGGGTTAACATCAAGATATTTTACAGTCCTTAAATTGAGTTAACATCCAGATATTTTACAGTTCTTAAATTGCATTAATATCACACGTAGAAAGGCTGCCTTTCTTGACACAACTACTACAACAAGCTCATAAGCAATTATTAAAGTTTCTTCGGCTTATAAGTGAGGCTCATAACATCGTGTATTAATATAGAATTTGTGTGCACGCGGTTGGGCTAGTTGCGTAACGCGTAGCTGGCACGCGCTTATGAGAATTTACACGAGAGTAAGTTAGGACTTTATTGTTGTGCGCAGTAACAAAAACCGAATAATTTTTGCCAATTATAAGCCAAACAAACTTTAAGGTTCCCTTCATTTATAAAGGTGTATGGTTGCCTTCTGCCACAAGCTCACTCAGGATCCCTTCATTTACATATGCTTATAAAACTCGGCAACAATACGTTCCACTTCAATTGCTGCCTTGCTTGCTATATCCACCACTGCAACAAGTTCATAAGTAACCTCTGGATATTGTCCTTGATGAACAGTACTTGGATCTCCATATACTGGCATACCTCTTGGAATTGCAGGTGTAATAATACCTTTTTTGCCATTCAATGGTATATGGTAGTGACTGTATCTGATAAGTTTATTATGTTTATCACGATTCACTAGAGCTGAGAGGGCAAGGTACCAGTTGTCTGTGTTTCCTGGATAGGCAGGCTGCAGCTGAAAAAGAAGCAAAAGGAAATTATTATGTGTTTAACAGTTTTGTCATACCAACCATTTGTAGGAGAATACATGCAATAATTCCCTATTGCAAATTTGGTCTTGTATGAACAGTTCAAATCCTATTGCAACCACTATTATGTTTTGATGCATCCAAAACATAGCCTATTAGTGATAAAATTGGATGCTTAACACCTAATATTTATTGGTCTCACTATGAGTTTTAAAATATTGGACTTGGTGGTATCCAAGGTCACATACAAAGGTCATTTAAGGTTATGTTTGTTTGTTTACTACTCTTACAGTTTGACATTTACCATATTCATTCCTTTAATCGCCCATGCCCCTATAAGCGCCCACCCAGTGACTTTACAACAAGCAAATTTTAATATTATTAATTGCCTATGCAAATTTGGATTATGGTCTGAAACATACGGCCCACTGATGATGATGAATGAATATTTTTGGCCATTTTTTACATATGCAATTATGTAAACAATGTAAAAAATAAGCGCATTACAAAACAGTTATGTTTGTAGTTGGCCTATTTTTGGTCAAAATTGCCAAAAAACACACACATTTTATGCTGTCATAATTCAAAAAACTGTTGATCGCAGTAAGATGTTTGTTTTTTTTTGGGTCACTTTTTTATGCAGACATCAAAAGCAATACAATGATGTACTTTCGGTACAAATATCATATTCATCCAGTTCATCCAAGTCTCCTTGTGATGTTTTTAACTTCTCAAACTTAATAATTTGACTCTGCTGGTTCTTTTGAGCTGGGCTAATTGTGCATGAGTTTTCAAACCTGTGATGCAGTCAAATTTGTCATCACTAGGTAATGTCATAAATAAACTTTCCAACCAGTCACTTTATTTATACTTAAGTACAGTGCTGGTAAAATTCTCCTAATGAATTCTCTCAATTTCATTTCAGCATTTTAAGGATGCTGTTTGCTTTATGTCTATAGCCATTACTTTTCAATTTGAGGCTATGGGGTAAATCATGTTATTGTGTAGGCACTGTAGGTTGAATCAAACAATTGTGACCAATAGACCTGAATCAGTTACCTGAGGGTGTCCGATAATATCGGACTCAACGTCTAGATATTTGCTTATGGAACCGAAGTTTATTATTTCATTTTGTTTTTCATTATTATATATAGAATTTCAAAATATTACCTTTACAAGAAACTCCAAGAGGTCAGGGAATCTGGTATCAAACTGGGTCCACTTTTTCAGTCTCTTCACGATTTCATCTTTTACCTGCTGCTCTGTTTTGGGCTGCTTGATGTCATCTTGTTTGACATGGAAAAATGTGCATTGTGTACCCTGAAGAGTCGGGTAACGCGTCTCTCGGAAGCTGATAATGACTCGATCAAGCATTTTACGAGCTTCGTCTAAGGTCTGAGTAGCCTTGTCCAAAATGAGACGTGTTACTCCTGTTCCGGTATTCCCTAGTATTGCAAGCTCTAAATTGAGGTGGTAGTTTCTTAGTTTCCCATACGTTGCATCCTCAAGTTTCATCAACTTCTTGATTTCATCATAGAGGGGGATGTCAGCTTGGTCATTCTTTTCACAGCAGTGAAGGATTTTTGCACAGTCAATGCGAAACTTAAGCCCTGATATATCTGGGTATTTGATGAGTATGTCTGCCAATTTAAAGCAGCCATCCATGCTGCCACACTCTATGGCTTCTTTGAAGAGTTCCTTTGCCAATTTATGATCACCTTGTACTTGTGCCTCCTCTCCTTGTACCAAGGTGCATTTTACTGTAAGTTGATTTACAAGATCTAGTTTCTGTAACCCCTTTAACTCTTGGATCCTTCTCCTAGCTTCTTCAAAATCACCAAGTTGGATCAGAGTCTTAACCAAAGATTGTATTGCATCTGAGTCATTTCTGTTCTCATCACAGTCCAGATACTCCTCATATTTAGCTCTAGCACTGTCATGTTCTCCATACACTTGATCCAGCCATGCTAATCCCTTCAATCCTTGGCTGTGTGTTTCAGGGTCGCCTGACTCTGCTTTCTTTTCCATGGCATTCATATAACCCTTCTTTGCTGTATGAAGGTCTTTCTTCAAAGCTCCATCAAATACTGGTTTGGGGTTTTCCCGAGTCACTGGATGTGTAACACAATTCTTGGCAGCACAGTCGATTGCTATCCGATATCGCTCACATGCGTTTTCTTCATTGTTGCAAGTGCGTTGAAGGAAATCAGCGTAAGCAGTATTGAACTGTACCCGATTGATGAAATCTGTGTTTTTTACTGCAAGCAGATTTCTAAAATCACCCTCTGCTTCTTTTATCAAACGTAACCTTTCATAAGTACGTGCTCTGTCTAGTAATGCCATGTTGTTTGTGGCATTGTCTTCTAATGCCTGAGTATAGCATAGAATTGCTTGGCGAAGAAGTTCTTTATCAGGTTGATCAAAACGTTGTCTCTTTTGTATTGCTACTTTTTTCCTGCGGTTTTGATCATTGTACATATCTCTGTAAGCAAGACCCATTTCATGAAACATGGCAGAATTGTGACCAATGGCACAAGCATCTTTTAATATTGGCAAAGCATCCTTGTGGTAACCAGCTTTTCTGAACACTTTACTTGCTTTTACCAGAAGAGGTGGGTGTTGAGGTGCAAGCTCTCTTGCTTTAGAAGCATGTCTCATTGCAGCAGCATGGTCACCATTGAAAGATAAGTTGAAAGCCAGAAATACATGAGCCAGTGCATGATTTTTGTCAATGGTCAATATTTTCTCATACAACTTTCTTTCCACTGCCTTGTCAGAGTATTTGTGGCCATCTCTATTTCTTGAACGACGCCCTGTAACAAGAGCTAATCCAAATAGCCATTGAGTGTTGTTTGGCTGCACATCTAGTGCTTTTTGGTAGTAGATCTTTGCCTCATCATATTTACTCATGCCAACTCTAGAAAGTGCAAATGCACGAATAGAATCAATGCAAGCTTGTGCCAAGTCTGTCTTTTCAGAGAGTAATCTTTGAATTTCTTCTGCTAGGGAAGTTGTCTGCTCTTCCATTGTGTGATCCATAAAAGCTTCATTACATTTCGCAACTATCAAATATCCTCTTTTCTCCTCCTTATTGGGCACACCTTTTATCTCTTCATAAGCTTGGTTCAAGTATTCTTTCCCTCTAACGTAATCAGGTTTGAGACCCTTGTACTGTGACACATGAATGAAGCTCTGAAATAACAGTGCTTGTATTGTCATGACACCAGGATTGTGTGCTAAGTGTTCATCAAGTTGTAGTTTCAAAGGGTTGAATTCCTTGGCAGTACCTATATCAATTCCCCAATTGAAATGAGATGGCACATCTATCAAAAAGTCAGGAAGAGCCATTTTGCTGTGATATGACACTCTTCTTTACCTCATTTACACCAATCTGGAAGAAAATCATAGTTGTATCAAAACAGAATGTTTTTGTTTTTCGGCATTTAACATTCAAGTTTAACATTTCATTTTGTTAAATACTGATAATAATTCATCTTGCTTGTAAAATTGTATTAAATACTTTTTTGAAATGCCCAATAATACTGTTTCTACAAGTTGGCCCTTTTGGATGTATTTGACATTCATCCAATTTTGAAACTTATTGCCATAATAATAAATAAATATTAAAGATTACTTGATACTTGATGCAAAATGTTATTAATAGCAAATTATTCTCTTCTTTAAATTAGCCAATGAAATAAATATTCAGACTTGATGAGGATTTGAACCTGGGGCTCCGGCCCAGCACTCTCATTTACTTCAGCTGGTAGTTTCATTAAGGGGTACTACACCCCTCGATAAATTTGTGTCTATTTTTGCATTTTTCTCAAAACTAATAACACAGTGGTAACAAAAGTTACGTATATTATAGGGGCAAGGAATTCAATTACTACACTGGAATTTCAGTGACCCATGACAAGCGGTTCGTTATTTATGATAAGAAATAAGGTACCGCTAGGATGTACCTCATTTCAATCGTATATACTGAACCGCTTGCCTTGAGTCACTGAAATTTCAGTATAGTAATTGCATTCCTTGCCCCAATAATATACATAAAGTTTGTTACCAGTGTGTTATTATTTGTTGAGAAAAATGCAAAAATAGTCACAAATTTACCACAGGGGTGTAGTACCCCCTTAAGTTTTAAAATGTGCAAAATGTACTGAAACGGTTATGCATCTGAAAAAGTGAGAGTCAATTAAATTTTATTTAAATGTTTAAAAAGGAAAGGTCAAAAGGTTTCAACATTTATTTATTCATATCTTGAATTTTTTGTTTTTTATTTTTTCAAAACAATAGAATAGCAATATTGGAAAACAGTTATTTTTTATTTATTGTTCATTTATTGTATGGAAATACCTATCTGCCACTTTTGTCACCATTTTGTTTGTATTATAAAATGAGAGTTTTTATTTATTTATTTTTTATTTATAACATCGGCCGAAGCCAGGCTAAGCGCAATAGTGCTCAGAGGCTACTAAATTTAAGGGATGCCATCCGGATATGACGGGACAGGGATATGGGAAGAGGTCCGATTTTAGATGCAGGAGGAAAACCGGAGTACCCGGAGAAAAACATGCGAGGACAAGCATGGATCGGCAACCAAACTCACATGTGGTCCGCGGGGAATTGAACCCCAGCCACAGCGGTGAGAAGCGAGTGAGAAGACCACTACACTAACCTGCGCTCCCACATTTCTGGAGCACATTTCTGTCACTTTCCTGTGTATCACCTCTCAGACCCTTTTATTGACAAGAATCTCTGTGTAACCAGCCCTCATCATTATTCCACCCCATAATGCACAGGAACCTCTCTCAAATCATCCCTCGAACCCCTTAACAGAAACCCCTGTCAAACCAACCCTATCAAAAAATAATTCCCACAAAAAAAATTTCATTTTAGATGATACCAAAATTAATTTTAAAAAAAAGCTTCCCTAGTATAGGCTTTGGATCCATTTTTAACACAGGAATTTACAGAGGTATTGTTACACAGGAATTATAGGAAAAAAATCAAGTTTGACCCATTTTTACACAGCAAAAAAGTTCAGTGTAAACAAGCGTCAACTCCATTTCAAAATACAGGGCAAAAAAATCCCTTATACCTACCTTTAATTCTTCTGTGTCCCCTGTAGCCTGTAGGCTACACAAAGCACGCTGTACAAATGTAAGTAAAGTATTTATGTGTTTTACACATACAATGTAGTACTTCCAATGAGGTTCAAAGGGCGTCTAAGGCCGTGGCTGGCATCAAACAGATAACAGATCAGTTCCTACTTCCTTACTAGAATTCATGGGCAGTTGAACTTTTTGAACCTCACATACTCAGACGATAGCATGGTGAGATTAAATTTGCAAGCACATATAGGCATGTTCAGTTGCTAGACCATGATGCAGTGCAAAAATATTTTACATTCCATAGTTCTATTGACATGTAAAATCACATTGGTTTGTCAACAACAACCTAGACTATGCCATAGTCGATTTTTGAAAAATAAAAATATGTTATTTAATCATTATGAACGCATTCAGTTGAACTCTAAATTATACTGATATTATTTTATTACATCAAAATACTAGTAAATGGTTATGGAAAAAGTTTATATAATTATATTAGTGACAGTAACGGTAAAGTATACAAAGGAAATGCAACATATTATAATGGCACTTCAATACTGAACAGTTCTGATTTCAGAATCTACCAGTTTAATAATCGCGAAAGCCTGAATTAAAAATCGACTATGTACATTACATTTTGAACAGGACTTTGATCGGGGACTTAGTCCCTAACACACACTGTCAATCATACTTGTTTATCCATCCTATTTAACCGCAAGCACAAAACCTGGGCGCACAAGACACGCTCATGCACCTAGTACACAAAGCGCCGCATAGTTGTGTACAATGTAGTTATCAATGGTAATGCCACATGCTTGGAGGATTTAAACCATAACGAGATCTGGGCGACCAATCACAAGCCAGATCCATTTAAAGATGCATTACATCATGGCCAATTTTGGTAGGCCAGAAATCCGACAATCTCATCCATAGACAACTGTGTTAAACTTCTTAATCGCAATCGAAAGTAAGTAGTCCACTTGGGAAGCCAACAAACAGAGGGAGTACAGTGACTAAAAAGATCAGATGTGAAAATCTATCAATTGTGCACAAATTAATTAAATCAGAGTTTTAAGAGTATGCACAATGGGCAAGTGGACTTCCGAGAAGTCTAACAACAACCAGGCACATCAACTATAGCACATCATCCAAAAGAGGGCCTGCCACATTATCCTTGGTGCTAATTACTAATTCTACACAGATTCCTTTGATCAGTTGGAACTCGTAACTTTGAATGATAGAGGATTTTAATACATGTCTGTTCCCAATTTGCTCAAAAATGTACCCACACAATATGAGGACCCACAACTTGCCTTTAGACCACAGTGGCGTATTAAACCAGACATTTTCAGGAGGGCAAGCGGGGGAAAACATAATAAATGAGGGGGCATGCATCGTTCATGTTGTTTGGGTTTATAAGCGCGTCAACACCCTCGTCCCACTGGGCGACACGTGGGGGCATCTGAGCAGTCTTGGGATCTGCTTATAACGTGTCCCTGGAATACTTAGCCCTACTATACGAGAACCGCTAAAACCCACTAACCGCTCCACTCGGAGAAAAAGGGAATAGCAGTCACAGGGTTTAGCAGTTCTCTGGATATAGCCAGGTTTTATGATATAGCATGGTTTTGGATCACCAGTCAAAAGGCCCTATACTAGTAGGGCTAGGAATAGTGGCGTAGATTTCTTTTTGACATGAGAGGGATGGGGTTGGAAAATTGTCTTGAAGTTTAGTGAATCCAGCACCTTTTGGAGACAAAAGAAGTTTATGGTACAAATGCACGCAAAAGATTTTGGCATATTGAAGCAAAACTGGTGGTATATGGTACAAAAGTGGAATAAATGCACATGAAGTGCCCAAAAATTGGGGTTTTGTTTAGGTTGAAATGACCAAATATGTGATTAATTAATAACTCTCAAAGGAAGGCCTACTTTACCTTTTTCATTGGGGGGGGGGGCAAGTAAGGGTCAAGGGTTCAAATTAGGGGGGCTCCCCCTGCTATTATCTATTCTAACTTCGATGACACCTCTGGCATTTTCAAAGGGGTATAAGAGTGATTTGATGAGACAGGTGCTCTGTTTAATTCTTAGCAACTGTATCGATTAGCCTACATGTTTATTTGCTCCATTACATTTACGCCAATAAAACTCCTCTGGCAGTGAATGAAATTTGAACAGTGTGACGTCACAAGTTGTCACCGTGGTTGGAACGTAGAATAAACATCTCAAAAAAAAGTAACTAACCCCCCCTAAAAATAATGGCCATTATTCAAAATAATATTGTATTACAAATCTGTAAATTGTGTTGGAAGCAGAATATATTTCTGCGCATTTTGACACCTCATTTAATACGATAGCCCAGAAAACAATAAAACACCTGTCAATTTAATGTAACTATCGGTCACCCGTCTTTTGCGGTTCGTAAACAAATGCAATTTTAAAAATGCATCACCACCCTCCGAGTTTTTATTGCGAACAATTTTACCAACTCCCTAATTTATTACTGATTGATCAGTCATTTCATTTAATTCATTTTAATCAACTTCATCTTTGTTTCCCCCCATGTTGTCCCCTATCCTCCCGTTCATTCCACTGTTCCCCCTTTAGCTCACATCCCTCTTCTCCCTCTTATCCGCTCTGCCTCTTAATCTTATCTGTCCCTAGTATCATGGTTTTAGTACTTCTTCGTATAGTCAACTGCTATAAAAAATTAATGTGAAACATAAAATGTACAATTTTTAAGTCAGTATAAGTACAGCTCCTATGCTCAAAAAATGTGTAACAGCTATTAACTTAAGATTTTTTTGTTTGACGTAATGTAGTTGTTAGGCGGACATAGTAACTCATGCTCACTATTTTGAGGTCCCTGGATCTTTTTCAAGGTATTTTTGCTCATTTTAGACTTTAATCACTTAGATTGAAAAAATGAGGTGAATATGCAGCGTAACTCGGTGAATGATTAGGTTTGCAAAAGTGAAATTTGCAGTTGCATCACCACCGTTCGAGTTTTTATCACGAAAAGTTTTGCAACTCGGTAATTTCTTAGAGCCAGGATCAGTCAACCTCACAAACCTAGTCTGATTTGAAGCCCAGAGCCCATTGTTTATGTTGTCTTTTGAAATTGCTGCATGCTGCATATGCAACCGCTGTTGTATGCATGCCTTTATGCAGCCTTTCGTGTGATTACTTGTTAGTAGTTTTTTGTGTGTCTAGCTGTAGTAGCATTGTTTTGTAAACAGCCATTTTGATACTGATAATTTGCTTGTGTTTGCTTGTTAGCGCTTACGAGGGTTTTTTTAGGTTAAGTTATGTACTGTATAAGTTTAGTAAGTTTGCATAGCATTACCCATTGCCTTGCCTTGCCTTGCCTTGCCTTGCCTTGCTGAGCCTTGCTGAGCCTTGCTGAGCCTTGCTGAGCCTTGCTGAGCCTTGCTGAGCTAATTAGATCAAACAGAGTACAGCCATGCATCACAGTTTAAATGATTTACGGTCCATAAATCATGAAAGAAAGGTGTAGAAAACATACTTACTATGAAAGAATGCTATAATCAGATCTGTTGTACCATCTGCCATGAAAGCTGTCCGTTAAGTGATAACATGTTACAATCTGTGTCATATCATATGCATGATTGAAGCTGCTAGTTTGATGGTGCACTTAGCCTGTATTGTTAATCCCAAGTTAAATTATATCAGTGATACCACTTGCATGCGCACACACACAGCTGAAATTGATCTCCACAATAGTATTTAGAATGAAACACTTTTACATTACATACTGTGGTGAGCCTTCTTGTGAGTATTGCATGATAACTTCTGAGCATTATCAGTTACCATGGGGGTTACAGGGTCAATCACCCGGTTATCATGGTTATCAATTAAAAAAAAATTTCAAGAGTCTACGTTCAGTAACAGTGTTGCCAGTTGTTTTATCTAACATGTTGACTGCTAGGTGAAGGCAATCCCTAAAACTAAGATTATTTTATAAATTTGGTTATAGTCAATACACTCCATTAGTAAATTGCAGTGTGATTTTAGTAAACACATTCAGATTCAGATTCATCATTACACATCTTTATTTTTACAAATCTAACAGAAGTCATTGAAATATACATGTAAAATGTCATATTCAAATAAGGCAAAATACTGAAATAAAGAGGTAACTGCAACCAGTGGCATAGCCAAGGGGACAAAGGGGGGAAGAAGTCTTGCCCCTCTTGCCCCCACCCTTGGGATGCTGGCCGCCCTGATATGTAGGTTTTTTTAGCCCTTTTTATACATTTAAGCCCATTTTTGCCAATTTTTGTCAAAGTTTGCTCTCTCTGGTTGAAGGTATACGTGGATGTGCCACGGTTTTGGGGTACTTTTTCAGCAATTTTGGTATATTGATGGTTGGGTGTTCAGTGGAGACCAATTCGCCCAGTTGGGCGCATTTGGGTGAAAGTGCCCCTAAAAGTGCCCAATTAGGGCAAATTAGGGTGCTTTTTGGGTGTTTTTTGTGGGAAATTGATATACTGATGGGTGGCAAAATCAGCAAAAAGTAGGAATAGAAAAAGTCAGCATCCGAAAGTTTGCGGGGCACATCCCTGTAATTTTTTTCCGAAGACCCCCCTGGAGTTTGCCCCTCCCTTAAAAGTTGGTTTCCCCACTCCCCAGAGCCCACCCTCTGAAAAAAGTGCTGACCCTGCCACTGATTGCAACTTTTAAATCTGGCCAATATACAAGTTAAATTTTGGGGAAGAATGTTGGAAAATTGTGATCATAGTATTCTACCAAACACAAAAATGTTTTTAAACACATGTCGGTTTATGAATTATAAAGGTTATGAAAACGTTTTTAATAAAAAAACACTACTACAACATTTAAAAAACTGTCCCTAAATTAGTTTAACATTAAGATATTTTACAGTCCCTAAATTGGGTATAACATCAATATATTTTACAGCCCTTAAATTGGGTTATCATCAAGATATTTTAAAGTGCCTATATTGGGTTAACATTAAGATATTTTTCAGTCCCTAATCAAATATTTTACAGTCCCTAAATTGAGTTAACATCAAAATATTTTTACAGTGCCTATATTGGGTTAAAAGATATTACAGTCCCTAAATTTGGTTGACATCAAAATATTTTACACTCCTAAAATTAAGTTAACATCAAGATATTTTACAGTCCCTAAATTGGGTTAATATCAAAATAGTTTACAGTCCCTAAATTGGGTTAACATCAATATATTTTAAGTCCCTAAATTGGGTTAACATCAAAGATAGTTTACAGTTTCTAAATTGGGTATAACATCAATATATTTTACAGTGCCTATTGGATCAACATCAAGATATTTTACAGTCTGTGTATTGGGTTAACATCAGGATATTTTACAGTGCCTATATTGGGTTAACATCAATATACATGTATTTTCAGTCCCTATATTGGGTTAACATCAAGATATTTTACAGTCCCTAAATTTGGTTTAACATCAAAATATTTTACACTCCCTAAATTGAGTTAAAACCAAGATATTTTACAGTGCTTAAATTGGGTTAACATCACAATATTTTACAGCCCCTACACTGCATTAATATCAAAATAGTTTACAGTCCCTAAATTGAGTTACATCAAGATATTTTAGAGTCCCTAAATTGGGTTAATATCAAAATAGTTTACAGTCCCTAAATTGGGTTAACATCAAGGTGTTTTACAGTCCATATATTGGGTTAACATCAAAATATGTTCCAGTCCCTAAATTGGGTTAACATCAATATATTTTAAATCCCTAAATTGGGTTATCATCAAGATATTTTGGGTCAACATCAAGATATTTTACAGTCCGTATATTGGTTTAACATCAGGATATTTTACAATGCCTATATTGGGTTATAATCAAGATATTTTACAGTCCCTAAATTGGGTTAACATAAGGACAGGGGGAATGTGCGATGTGCAAAAAGTGCCAAAATTTGCGCATTTTGTGTATTATTGTGCATTATAGATCCAACCATAAATTTTAAGTACTCATTTTCCAAAAGCTAATATCAAAGAATCCATAATGATCTGCAACACAATCCATGATGAAAAAATATGGAAAATATGCTGTCTCAAAATTGCAAGAAATTATAGAAGAAAAAAAGTAAACTTTAAAAAAACTTTTTGGGGAGAAAATTCATGCATTTTGGGGGGAACATAAATTGCACATTTTCAAAACTGGCGCACACATTTTGCTCTCATAAATCATGCATTTTCCTATGCTTAGGAAACATCAAAATATTTTACAGTCCCTAAATTGAGTTAACATCAGGGTATTTTACAGTCCCTATATTGGGTTAACATCAAAATATGTTCCAGTCCCTAAATTGGGTTACCATCAAAATATTTTACAGTCCCTAAATTGGGTATAATATCAATATATTTTACAGTCCTTAAATTTGTTTATCATCAAGATATTTTACAGTGTCTATAATGGGTTAACATCAAGATATTTTAAAGTCCCTAAATTGGATTAACATCAAGATATTTTACAGTCCCTAAATTGGGTATAACATCAATATATTTTACAGCCCTTAAATTGGGTTATCATCAAGATATTTTAAAGTGCCTATATTGGGTTAACATTAAGATATTTTTCAGTCCCTAATCAAATATTTTACAGTCCCTAAATTGAGTTAACATCAAAATATTTTACAGTGCCTATATTGGGTTAAAAGATATTACAGTCCCTAAATTTGGTTGACATCAAAATATTTTACACTCCTAAAATTAAGTTAACATCAAGATATTTTACAGTCCCTAAATTGGGTTAATATCAAAATAGTTTACAGTCCCTAAATTGGGTTAACATCAATATATTTTAAGTCCCTAAATTGGGTTAACATCAAAGATAGTTTACAGTTTCTAAATTGGGTATAACATCAATATATTTTACAGTGCCTATTGGATCAACATCAAGATATTTTACAGTCTGTGTATTGGGTTAACATCAGGATATTTTACAGTGCCTATATTGGGTTAACATCAATATACATGTATTTTCAGTCCCTATATTGGGTTAACATCAAGATATTTTACAGTCCCTAAATTTGGTTTAACATCAAAATATTTTACACTCCCTAAATTGAGTTAAAACCAAGATATTTTACAGTGCTTAAATTGGGTTAACATCACAATATTTTACAGCCCCTACACTGCATTAATATCAAAATAGTTTACAGTCCCTAAATTGAGTTACATCAAGATATTTTAGAGTCCCTAAATTGGGTTAATATCAAAATAGTTTACAGTCCCTAAATTGGGTTAACATCAAGGTGTTTTACAGTCCATATATTGGGTTAACATCAAAATATGTTCCAGTCCCTAAATTGGGTTAACATCAATATATTTTAAATCCCTAAATTGGGTTATCATCAAGATATTTTGGGTCAACATCAAGATATTTTACAGTCCGTATATTGGTTTAACATCAGGATATTTTACAATGCCTATATTGGGTTATAATCAAGATATTTTACAGTCCCTAAATTGGGTTAACATAAGGACAGGGGAATGTGCGATGTGCAAAAAGTGCCAAAATTTGCGCATTTTGTGTATTATTGTGCATTATAGATCCAACCGCAAATTTTAAGTACTCATTTTCCAAAAGCTAATATCAAAGAATCCATAATGATCTGCAACACAATCCATGATGAAAAAATATGGAAAATATGCTGTCTCAAAATTGCAAGAAATTATAGAAGAAAAAAAGTAAACTTTAAAAAAACTTTTTGGGAGAAAATTCATGCATTTTGGGGGGGGGGGGGAACGCAAATTGCACATTTTCGAAAACTGGCGCACACATTTTGCTCTCATAAATCATGCATTTTCCCTATGCTTAGGTTAACATCAAAATATTTTACAGTCCCTAAATTGAGTTAACATCAGGGTATTTTACAGTCCCTATATTGGGTTAACATCAAAATATGTTCCAGTCCCTAAATTGGGTTACCATCAAAATATTTTACAGTCCCTAAATTGGGTATAATATCAATATATTTTACAGTCCTTAAATTTGTTTATCATCAAGATATTTTACAGTGTCTATAATGGGTTAACATCAAGATATTTTAAAGTCCCTAAATTGGATTAACATCAAGATATTTTACAGTCCCTAAATTGAGTTAACATCAAGATATGTTACAGTCCCTATATTTGATTAACATCAAGATATTTCACAGTCCTAAAATTGGCTATAACATCAATATATTTTACCGTCCCTAAATTGGGTTATCATCAAGATATTTTACATTCCCTAAATTAGGTTAACATCAAAATAGTACACAATCCCTAAATTCAGTTAACATCAATATATTTTACAATCCCTATATTGGGTTAACATCAAGATATTTTACAGTCCCTAAATTATGTTAACATCAAGATATTTTACAGTCCCTAAATTGAGTTAACATCAAGATATTTTACAATCCCTAAATTGAGTTAACATCTGTAAATTTTGTTCATTTTGAACAATTCCTAAGTAAAAACGAAGTTTTTAACTCACGTTTTAGTGACGTTTCACCACTACACTAGTGGCTTCATCAGACTGGCAACTCATCACATCTGACTGTTTCCTTTTATGGGTAACAGTAGGCACCGTTGAGGGCGTGATGAGTTGGTCAAAGATGTTGTTGAGTGCGTAGGCCCCTCGTCCTTGTTTAGAGTGTCATGTCCTTTTCTGCGGATCCAAATGGCTTCCTTGAGCCACCTGGTAGTCTTATCAGCTTCACGATCAATGACCTTGGATTCCTCCCAATTGATTGAGTGATTTGTGGAGGCAACATGGTCGGTGATAGCAGATTTGTGAATCTCAGTGAACATCATTTTACAGTCCCTAAATTGGGTTAACATCAAAATATTTTACAGTCCCTAAATTGAGTTAACATCAAGATATTTTACAGTCCCTAAATTGAGTTAACATCAAGATATTTTACAGTCCCTAAAATGAGTTAACATCAAGATATTTTACAGTCCCAAAATTGGGTATAACATCAAGATATTTTACAGTTCATATATTGGGTTAATATCAAGATATTTTCAGTGCCTATATTGGGTGAATATCAAGATATTTTACAATCCCTAAATTGAGTTAACATCAAGATATTTTACAATCCTTAAATTAAGTTAACATCATTTTACAGTCCCTAAATTGGGTTAACATCAAAATATTTTACAGTCCCTAAATTGAGTTAACATCAAGATATTTTACAATCCCTAAATTGAGTTAACATCATTTTACAGTCCCTAAATTGGGTTAACATCAAAATATTTTACAGTCCCTAAATTGAGTTAACATCAAGATATTTTACAGTCCCTAAATTGAGTTAACATCAAGATATTTTACAGTCCCTAAAATGAGTTAACATCAAGATATTTTACAGTCCCAAAATTGGGTATCAAGATATTTTAAAGTCCATATATTGGGTTAATATCAAGATATTTTCAGTGCCTATATTGGGTGAATATCGAGATATGTTACAGTGCCTATATTGGGTTAACATCAAGATATTTTACAGTTCCTAAATTGAGTTAACATCAAAATGTTTACACTCCCTAAATTGATTTAACATAAAGATATTTTACAGTCCCTAAATTGATTTAACATAAAAATATTTTACAGTGCTTATATTGGGTTAACAGCAAGATATTTTACAGTCCATATATTGGGTTAATATCAAAATATTTTACAGTCCCTAAATTGGGTTAACATCAAAATATTTTACAGTCCATAAATTGGGTTAACATCAAGATATTTTACAGTCCCTAAATCGGGTTAATGTCAAAATATTTTACAGTCCCTAAATTTATTTAACGTCAAGATATTTTACAGTGCCTATTTTGGGTTAACATCAAGATATTTTACAGTGTCTATATTGGGTTAACATTAAGATACTTTAAAGTCGCTAAATTGGGTTAACATCAAAATATTTTAAAGTCCCTAAATTGAGTTAACTTCAAGATATTTTACAGTCCCTATATTGGGATATAAATTGAGTTAACTTCAAGATATTTTACAGTCCCTATATACAGTCCCTATATCAAGATATTTTACATCCATAAATTGGGTATAACATCAAATTTTTATTTATTATTAAGCAATATAATTATTGTTTTCTGAATTAATCCAATTGTGCAAATATTTATAATCTTTATCATAACCTTCACTATGTATTCAAAAGAGGGCAGGAAATCTGGTATCAAACTTCCTTGTGCTTATATCCCCTCGCCTTGTACCGAGGCACATTCTATCGTTAGTTGCTGTGCAAGATCTAGTTCCTGTAACCCCTTTAACTCTTCAATCCTTCTCCTAGCTTCTTCAAAATCTCCTAATTGGATCAGGGTCTTAACCAATGAATGGATTGCCTCAGAGTCATTTCTGTTCTCATCACAGTCCAGATACTCCTCATATTTAGCTCTAGCACTGTCATGTTCTCCATAGACTTGATACAGCCATGCTAATCCCTTCAATCCTTGGCTGCGTGTTTCAGGGTCATGTGACGTTACTTTTTCTTCCATGGCTTTGACGTAACCATTCTTTGCTGTATCAAGACCTCTCCTCATTGTTCCATAGAACTTTGGTCTTGGGTTTTCCGGTGTCAAAGGACATATGGTGCAGTGCATGACAGCTAAGTCAATTGTATGTTTAAATCTGTCACATGCTTCGTCGTGTCTCTTCCGGTGTTGAAGGAAAAGTATGTAAGAAATATTGGAATGTACTTGGTCAATGTATTCATTGTTTTTTGTTCCAAGGATACTTCTAAAATCATTGTCTGCTTCTGACATCATCTGTAGCCTCTCATATGTTCGGGCTCTATCTAGTCTCGCCATGATGTTTGTGGGATCGGCTTCTATTGCCTTAGTAAAGTTATCGATTGCTTTGTGAAGAAGATTTTTATCAGGCGGATTAAAACGCCTCCTCTGTTGTATTGCTTCTTTCTTCTTGGCATTTTGATCATTGTACATGTTTCTATAAACCACACCTAATTCATGGAAGAGGATAGAATTTTGGCAAGAAGCACAATCATCTTGAACAGTAGAGCAATAAGTTTGTAGCCTAAGCAAAGCATTCTCGAGGTGGCCGGCATTCCTGAACACTTTACTTGCTCTTTCCAGAACTTTTGGATGATCAGGTTTAAGTTGTAGTGCTTTATTTGCATGGCTCATTGCAGCATCGTGCTCCTCCTTTAAAGTTAAATTATGAGCAAGAAATACATGAGCTAATGCATGCTTATTGTCTAGACTTAGTATTTTCTCATACAGTTGTCTTGCCTGCTCCTTATCATCATTATAATCTTGACCATCTCTCCTGCCAGAATGACGCCCTATCACGAGAGCCAATCCAAATAGCCACTCGATATTATCTGGCTGCACCTTCAGTGCTTCATGGAAATAATTCTTGGCCTCATCATATTTACTCATTCCAACTCTAGAAAGTGCACATGCACGCACAGAATCAATACAAGCTTGTGATAAGTCTGTCTTTCCAGATAGCAACTTTTGAATTTCTGCTTCTAGGGAAGTTGTTGGCTCTCCCAGTTTGTGGGCCATGATAGCTTCATTACACTTTGCAACTATCAAATATCCTTGTTTCTCCTCCTCGTTAGGCACGCCTTTTATCTCGTCATAAGCTTTGTTCAAGTATTCTCTGCCTTTACTATAATCAGGTTTTGGGTCTTTGTACTTTGACACAAAAATGAAACTCTGAAATAATAGTGCTGGTATTGTCATGACACCAGGATTGTATTCTAAGTGCTCCTCAAGTTCTAGTTTCAAAGGGTTAAATTCCTTGAATGTGCCGATATCTATTCCCCAATTGAAATGGGATGGTGCATCGGTCAAAAAGTCAGGTAGAGCCATGTTGCAATGTAATTTTGCTTCTGAACTATTACTTGTGTGGATCTGTAAAGATAATACATATATACAAATGTAAGCAAACAAAGGCAGTATATTTGTCTATAATGAAATAACCAGGTGAACAGCACATTGTATTAATCAGAGACTGAAATACAAAACATATACAAGTGTGGCGATTTTGGTCGGGTGAAGCCATGGGGAAATGAATTGGCTCAAATGAAGAAGAGATGAGATACTTGCTTCTTCAGATCAAATATCTAGAGCCACTTTTATTCGTGTTCCTCAACAAAACATGAACTACTACCATGATTCCTTCTTCTCAGGCAGCACCACTCAGGAAGGGAGGGGGCGTAAGACCGTATCCATTCTCCACACAAGCAATGCTAAAAACTGTGTATCACTTGTTGCTGGAGATGTTATGTTCGCTATATTGAATAAGTAAGGTTCGCTATGTCGAATCATAACCCTAACCCATACCCTTACCCTAACTCTAACCATAGTAGACATGCAGATTGAGCATGATTGGTTTAGTGAAGTGGCAACTATTGGACTATTGACTCATAACACTAAAATACTTCCTTAGGGTACAAAAACAACCATTTCATACTTGCTTTGGTTCCATTTTAAACCAATGAAAAGTACTTGCTTTGGGTGCTTTTTGAAAGTCCTTGTTCTTGGGTGATATACAACTTGAAATACAAGTAACCAACACACTCCCCCCCTTCACTCCCCCGCCCCTGGAGCCTACAGTCTTTGAAAAAAGTCTTGGAACACTTGCGTGTAAAGAACAGTAAACTGTCACCCCCTCTCCCCCAAGCAATGTTGAGAAATGCCAATGTCTTCAGCGGTTTTCCAATGTGTTCCATTGATTGATGTGAGTGGGTGAGTGGAAGGGTAAATCATTGTTGTAGATGTCATTTCCATGATCATAACAATTCTGCACTGAATTTCGACAGAGTGTGCCAGGTGTTCCAAGTACTTTTTGCCAAGATTGTAGCATGACAGAAAGTGTACTTACCTTCAAATGAGGAGATGTTAGATTTGGTCACCTTGAAGAATAATATTTGCAAATCAGTCATCCAACCCAAAGGCATATGTCATGAACATAAATGCAGCACAGCCTATAAACACAAATTTTGTGTTAGATTTCATGTAACAAGATCCCGTAGAATGTACCAAAATATTTTGTTGCGATCAACTAGGTACACTGACAGAATATATACAAAACTTTGTCAATTTTCTCAACAATTTCCAGCACATTCAGTATTACACATGATTATGTTCAAATGTATATGTTTAGTCCATGAGTAGCATAACCATCACACTGAAAATGTTTCGACCACCACAGTCACAAGTACAAAATAATGTAATAACGCCTAGCAACAGGCATTACACATGAATATTCCAAATTCCCAGTTACCTAGGTTACTCTATTGACTTCCTGTTTTCATTCACAAAGTGCACTGGTATGTATAGCCGTCTGGGGGAAGTACCCGATTCTGTTATTCATATGAACAGTAGCAATGTGATCTTGATGAAGTGGCACTATACAAAAGCACAATATGACATATATGTAATATATACAAAATAATTTGATGATCCCTGGCAGCAGGCCCACATGTTAATATCAACAATTCCCAGTTACCTCAGTTACACTATTGTTAATGTTATTATTCATTAGGCCTATACATGCATAAAGACATGCATGGATGAGGTTTTTGGCCCCATAATGAGGTCAAAGGTCATATGAGGTCAGAGGTCATTTGATCAACTTTAAAAATAGGCTGAAATTAAAAAAATGGTCTTGCATGAACTGCTCAATTCTAATTGCAACCAAGCTTGAGTCATAGCTGCAATAGCTGTAATGGTGGAGTTCAGGATCACATACTGAGGTCAAAGATCACTTGAGGTCAACTTGTTTTTGTATGGTAATCGCAAGAGCAAGCGACACTTATGGCTCAAGAACCACCTTGTTACAAATATGTTCAAAATGCTTCAAACTTTACAAAATTGGTGGGTTTGACAACACTTGAATAGGATGATAGTTTGGTCAGGGGTAATGTAGGGTGATAATTAATCTGGGGTCATGTTATTTAGGGGTCAGGTGAAGTCATTGTTGATTTAGGGCACCAAAGGTTATTCACAACCTCATTAATAAACGCGAAGCATGTGATCCAATTACATTTAGTTATTTGTGAAAACGCGAATGCAAATCGAGGTAATTAATATCTCACAATTGACCGCGAAATGCGTAATTGTTCCAATGTCGCACACAATTGACAGGCGCTTATGTGTTGTTGTGCGTCAAACACACTGTCTTGTGCGTTGGCTGCCGATTTGGATTAAGCGCTACCATATTTGCACAGATTGTGATACGTACTTTTGTTATTGGTCGTCCTGTTTTAGCCTGATCGATTTTTGGAACGGGAAGATGTAAAAATCATCTATTTTTTTATAAACTTTTAAGCAAAATTTGAGCAAAGGGGAAGAGATTAAAGTGACGGTTATGAATGAGGTTAATAACTTTGCATCGGTATGTCTGGCATTGTGAAAAATCTAAACATTTTGCCTTTGGAACCGAGGAATATTTGCCCTCCAAATAACCGATGCGCAGTTATTAACCTCTAAACAATAATCCCACATGCTTCGATGGATTTCATTGAGACTTATTTTGACACAATGACCCTTGGGTACACTAACTTGCGGGGTGTCAACAGGGTAAAAATCAAAATTATACATGGGTATAATTTTCAAAATGATTCAGTTGCAATGAACATAGTCTCAAATTATCCATATTGACAAAAGAAAACACAAAATGTATATACACAGGCCCGTAGCCAGGGATCTCAGTTGGGGGGTTCGATTTATTGAGCTGAAATGTCCATTTATATGGCGTAGAACATGGCCGCGAAGCGGTCATGCCGTCGCGCTTGCGCGACGCAGGGGGGTGTCTGAGTGTGCCCCCATCAGAAATTGAGAAATTTTGAAAATGAAACTCCAATTGAAGCCATTTGGTGCACCATTTTCACATTATTATCATGATTATTTATTATGCGAAGTAGAATAAATAAAGTGCTTCTTTCATGATAAAATAATAGCATATAATTATTATCTGACATAATATTATGGTAGGCCTACTGAAAATAAAGTGCATCGCGCGCGAAAATTTGCACAAAATACTGAGTACTAAATTTGATGCAAGGTGTGTCTGAGGGAGATGTGCCCCTGGGTTGGAAAATTTTGAAAAGTAAAGGATTAAAATCGTCAGTTTCCATGCATGATAGTATAATAGGCCTATTATACATGTGTAATATGACAATGTTACCTGGAAAAATGCTGTGTTATTATTTCCCTTTCTGGCCCATTCCATGTCAACTCCAGGGATGTGCACCGCAGCACCTCTTCAATTTTTTTTCTTTTTCTGTGTGGTGGTAGATATTGATGAGAAAGTAAAATCCTGAAAATTTGAGCTTCATACTCCATTTCGTTTTCCGTGGCATCAATTTGAAATTTAGGGGGTCAGCGTAAAAAATGTGTCAACTCTATGCGAAAACCTAGACGATGTTTGGAGGTCCATAAATGTATAAAGGAACCCTTTAAAACTTTGAAAAGTATGTATCCTGGGGTACTTTTTTGGTGTAGAATTCAAATCTGCTATCAGAAAACTTGTAACTCATTTACTTTAAAAGATATAGGGCCCTCAAAATGCAACTTCGTCCAACCAGGACCAACTCTGGGGGGGTCAGAACTCCAAAAGTAAAAATAATTTTTGTCCATTTTTTTGCCAGTCAGAGCCCTTTGGTAGGACATTACTCTTATCCAATATTGAGCATATTAGAATACATTTAGCTGAGATATTACCCATGCAAAACCACTTTTTTTACATTTTGACCCCCTGAAAACCAATGTCAGACAATTTGCCCCACCATCAACTTCAGGTATGTTGAAGATATGTTCTTGGACAACATTTCTGAGAGATATTGGCTTTGGGTCTTGATGGCTTCAACACATCAGTTAGGTTTGCCTTCTCCATAGAGTTGTACATTAAATCATTATACATGCAAAATCAAAAATGTGTACAACTCTATGGAGTAGGCAAACCTAACTGATGTGTTGAAGCTAAGACAATATCTCAAGAACATATCTTCAACATACCTGAATTTGGTTTTCAGGGGGGTCAAAATGTAGGATTAATATCTCAGCTAAATGTATTTAATATGCTCAATATTGGATAAGAGTAATGTCCTACCAAAGGGCTCAATCTGATCCCCTAAAGTTGGTCCTGGTTGGATTGTAAGTTGCATTTTGAGGGCCCTATATCTTTTAGAAAGTAAAGAGTTACAAGTTTTCTGATAGAATTTACACCAAAAAAGTACCCCAGGATACATACTTTTCAAAGTTTTAAAGGGTTCCTTTATACATTTATGGACCTCCAACGCTCAAGGCTATGCACATCTGACCCCCTAAATTTCAAATTGATGCCACGGAAAACGAAAATGGAGTATGAAGCTCAAATTTTCAGGATTTTACTTTCTCATCAATATCTACCACTACACAGAAAAAGAAAAAAATTGAAGAGGTGCTGCGGTGCACATCCCTGGAGTTGACATGGAATGGGCCTTCTCTTTTTTTCATTTTTCCTCTCTTCTTTCCTTTTCCTGTCTTATCTTTCTTTCTCTTTTTGAAAATTTTAGGGGGTTCGATCGAACCCCTCGAACCCCTCCTGGCTACGGGCCTGATACAGTTGTGTAAGTTCACACAAAATGTATCTATGGAATCTAGATTTCATGTTATGACCTATAAAGTGTCAAGGTTACATAATACTCTATAGGAAATGTAGGGTTGTTGGGCCCATGATTCTAGAATAAGATGACTTCTCAGATATAGCAAACTATACCTTTTTTGTATAAATTTATAAAGACTTTCAGAATTATAAAGAATACAGAAGCAGAATTTCCCAACATGAGTCACCTCATTCATCACATCTTTGCCATGTATGTACAATAATGTAGTTCAGTTATTTTCCTCTTCAATTTGTCATTTCTAAAAGTCAACTGTAAAAGCTGATGTAGACATAGGCTATTATACACTTCCCTGATTATATAGATGTTTTTAAAAGTATCAGAGTTTTGATGCTGTCAACCTCAAAAATATCACAGGACCAAACAAGTCAGGCAAAATCAAACTTCTATTTTATTCCTTATATTTTTTACACATTTAACAGTTAAAAATCCAATGCAAGTTTGCTATAATCACTTGAGAAATGTGTCCATGTTGCACAAAACAATCATACAAATTAAAGGAAATTTAGCACTTTTTATGACACTCATCAAAATCAATTTGAGTGATAAACAACTCATTAATTGTGTCACAAATAATGTCTATTAATGTTAGAATTTGGAGTGCCATCTACAAAATGAGGGGAAACCAAAGACTTATCAAGAAGTTCTCACGACTTAATTGCATTATAGAGGCTAGTGGCCTGCGACCAGCATCCACTGGTCTTCAATGCCAACTGATGCTAGGTTTGGTGGTTGTGGGAAACTGAAAATTACTTCAATGTCGGTACCGAATTACTACAATGTCGGTGCCAAATTACTACATTGTAGTTACTACTGACATTGTAGTAATTTGGTACTGCCATTGTAGTAATTTGGTACTGACAGTGTAGTAATTTGATACTGACATTGTAGTAATTTGGTACTGACATTGTAGTAATTTGGTTCCGACATTGTAGTAATTTGGTACCGACATTGTAGTAATTTGGTACCGACATTGTAGTAATTTGGTACCGACATTGTAGTAATTTGGTACCGACATTGTAGTAATTTGGTACCGACATTGTAGTAATTTGGTACCGACATTGTAGTAATTTGGTACCGACATTGTAGTAATTTGGTACCGACATTGTAGTAATTTGGTACCGACATTGTAGTAATTTGGTACCGACATTGTAGTAATTTGGTACTGACATTGTAGTAATTTGGTACCGACATTGTAGTAATTTGGTACTGACATATTATTCAGAAACCAATGTGTAACTTTTACAATGAGTTACTCTTTACAGCTGGAAAATAATTATGGTATTCATCATCAAATTCTATCATGGCATACCGTAAAACCTCGTCTATAAGCATATGTAGTGTCTTTGATGAAAGCTAAGTCAATACGATACACGCGTAAATATGCCAATAAAATAGATTGGTCTTACAATAATACTTGTTTGTATATGCTTGGATCTGTCATTTATTTGCTCAAATTCCATAATGACGCCAGAATTGATTTAGCTTTCATCGGAAGCACTCTATATGCTTGTAGACAAGGTTTTACGGTATCTTGTCACATCACCAGTGCAACAAGCTGATAAGCAGTAATCAAGTTTCTCCCTATTTACATATGCGTATAAAACTCTGCAGCAATACGTTCCACCTCAATTGCTGCCTTGCTTGCTACATCCACCACTTTAACAAGTTCATAGTTAACTCTCGAATCCTGTCCTAGCTGGACTGGTGAGTCCCCATATACTGCCATCCCTCTTGGAAAGATCGGTGTAATACCTTTTTTCCCATTTAATATGACAGGGATTTGGTATTGACTATATCTGATAAGTTCACTGTGTTTGTCACGGTTGGCTAGCTGTGAGAGGGCAAGGTACCAGTTGTCTGTGTTTCCTGGATAGGCAGACTGCAGCTAAAAAAGAAGTTAAATGAAATTATTGTTGTGTGTTTAACAATTTTGTCATTACTAGCTGCTAGCCACTGACTGATCATTAATTATAGGTTAATGAACGCGTATTACTTATTGGGAGAGAAATTAGACAAAGTAATGCACGCGTGCTGATGTTGATGCGTCTAATGCACGAGCCCGAAGGGGGGAGTGCATTAGACGCATCAACATATATAGTTGGAAAATATAGTTGGAAAACAGAACCTACTAAATAGTCGATATCTATCGTTTATTTATGATGTTACGAAGCAATCCTTGTATGGAATAAAGGATTTGCTATGCTTGAGTGACCTTAAACTATTCTTTCTTTGGCGGCAGTTTTGAAGCCAATTATTGCGGTGTGTGAGTTTCTTCATTTGAAATGCTGGCAGAGATGGATTTTTCATAAAAGTATAGAGAAGGTTTGTCCTTAGTGTCACAACATGCATTTATGTCCACAGTATATGGGCAAACCCACAGCTACGTGACGAAGAAGATTAAAGGATGCAATTGAGGAAGTTATATCCTCTGTAATAATGACATTTTGGGGTAAAAATCACATAAAAAGTATGTTTTTCAACCTAAATATCGGATGTCATATTGAAATGTTTCACTTAATCCCATATCAAGAATTATTTTGCATTGTAAGCTCTACATTTGTGCCAAATTTGGTGTTTTTCCTATAAAAGAATGTAGGATTTCTCCAATATATTGCACAGTGCGGCTGGACGATGGTGATAAAGGATCCATGTGTTATGATGCCTTTGCACTGTAAATTTACACACATGCCGTTTTCGTCCATTTTCAGTAATAGCAATGTCACGCGAAAACGAATAAAGCTATTTCCATGAAAGTCACAGAATAAGTAGGAGACATGTGTGGCATTGTATTGCACTTATTAAGATTAGATACACTGTTGACTATATATTTTTGATATTTTGTTCAAACACGGTATAAATCATTCTGGGACACCTTGTAGTATAAAAACTTCCTTCACCCAATGGAATTTGGATAGCTGCACAGATAATTAGTATATATTTGTGCTGGGTTCGGCAGCATCCAGCCTAAGTGATCCAGTCTGATTCTGATAATTCACCAGTGGTAGTGAAATTACAGCACTTTGAAACCTCTGCCAAAATACAAATATAAATCCAAAATTTATATTATTTTATTGTTTATAGAATTTCAAAATATTACCTTTACAAGGAACTCCAATAGGTCAGGGAATCTGGTGTGAAACTGGTCCCACTTTTTCAGTTTCTTCAAGGTTTCGTCTCTTACTTGCTGCTCAGTTTTTGCCTGATTGTTGTATTCTTGTTGGATATTAAAGAACATGCAAGTACCTGTCACAGTAGGGTAATGCCTCTTTTGAAAGCTAATCATGACTCGATCAAGCATTGAACGAGCTTCGTAAATGGTCTGTAAAGCCTTATCCAAAATGAGACGTGTCACTCCTGTTCCGGGATTCCCTAGTATTGCAAGCTCTAAATTGAGGTGGTAGTTTCTTAGTTTCCCATACGTTGTATCCTCTAGTTTCATCAACTTCTTGATTTCATTGTAGAGGGGGATGTCGGTTTGGTCATTCTTTTCACAGCAGTGAAGGATTTTTGCACAGTCAATGCGAAACTCTAGACCTGAAATATCTGGGTGCTTGATGAGTATGTCTGCCAATTTAAAGCAGCCATCCATGCTGCCACACTCTATGGCTTCTTTAAAGAGTTCCTTTGCCAATTTATTGTTTCCTTGTGCTTGTATCTCCTCTCCTTGTACCAAGGCACATTCTATTGTTAGCTGTTGTACAAGATCTGGTTTCTTTAACTCTTCCAACTCTTGAATCCTTCTCCTAGCTTCTTCAAAATCTTCAAGTTGGATCAGTGTTTTAACTAAGCAGTATATGACATCATCATCAGTGCTCTTTGTGTCACAGCCTAAATACTCCTCATATTTCAGTCTTGCACTATCATGCTCTCCGAGCACTTGGTGGAGCCAAGCTAGCCCTTTTAGCCCTTCAGCCCTTGTGTTAATATCATTGGCCTGTGTCTTTTTGTACATGGCTACTGTGTAGCCTTCCTTTGCTCTGTCAAGATCTTTCTTCAACACGGTATTAAACTCTGGTACTGGGGTTTTGCGAGTCGCAGGTCTTGAAGTACAGTTCTGAACAGCACATTCAATCGCAATCTTGAATCGTTTGCATGCTTTTTCTTCATCCTGCTGGTGTTGAAAGAAGAGTGCATAGCAACAATTGAAAGCTACCTTGTTGTTATCATCAATTCCTTGTGTTGTTAACGCACTTATAAAATCATCCTCAGCTTCTTTCATCATCCGTAGCCTTTCATATGTACGTGCTCTATCTAGTATTGCCATATTGTTTGTGGGATTGGCTTCTAGAGCCTTAGTAAAGTACTCTATTGCTTTGCGGAGGAGACTTTTATCAGGTGGAACAAATCGCTCCTTCTTTTGTATTGCTTCCTTCTTCTTGGCATTCTGCTCATTGTACATATCTCTGTAAACAAGACCTAGCTGATGAAAAAGACCAGAATTCTGGCGACCAATAGAACAACCTTCTTGTAATATCGGTAGAGCACCTTTCAAGCAGCCAGCTCTTCTAAGCACTATACCTACTTTTACCAAAATGTGCAGATGTTTTGGTGCTAGCTCTCGTGCTTTATAAGCATGCCATATTGCATTGCCTTCCGCACCCTTGAGAATTAAGTTATAGGCAAGAAATGCATGAGCCAATGCGTGGTTTTTATTGATTTTGATTATTCTCTGATATAATTGTCTTTCCTGTTCCTTCTCCTCGGAGTAATCCAGACCATCTCTGTTTCTAGACCGACGCCCTATCACAAGGGCTAACCCAAATAGCCATTGAGTATTATCTGGCTGAACTTTCAAAGCTTTGAGGTAGCAAATCTTGGCCTCATCGTATTTTCTCATTCCAACTCTTGAAAGTGCGAATGCACATACAGAATCAATGCATGCTTGTGATAAATCTGTCTTTTTGGAAAGCAAGTCTTGAATTTCTGCTGCTAGCATATTTGGCTGTTCTCCCATTCGCTGGACCATTATAGCATCATTGCACTTGGCAACTATCAAATATCCTTGTTTTTCTTCTTCGTTACGTATGCCTTCTATCTCTTTATATGCTTTGTTCAAGTACTGCCTTCCTTTAACATAATCTGGTTTTGGGTCTTTGTACTTGGACACATAAATGAAACTCTGGAATAAACATGCTTCTATAGTCATGACACCAGGATTGTATTCAAAGTGCTCCTCAAGTTGTAGTTTCAAAGCATTGAATTCCTTGGAGGTGCCTATATCAATTCCCCAATTGAAATGGGATGGTGCAACAGTCAAAAAGTCAGGTAGAGCCATTTTTGCTGTGAAATGTTGCTTTGTTTGGTTGTTACAGCCTATCACACCATTTGTATTAATCTGAAAAATAATGGGTCAAGCAAGTAATGCCAATGTAACTAATGATAAACAAAATTGACAAACTTAAAGGAGTATTTCATGATTCTAGCATCCTCTTTTTATGGTATGTTGCAGTAGATGTTCACAAAAAAAGCTTATTCCCAAGTTCCTGAGTTGTGCACCAGGGTTATGCATGATCATGTGTATGACAAAGGCTCTATAGGCCACTGTGTTGTAATTTTGTTCTGTTAATAGAACTTAAGGAGCCCTCCGTGTAAAAACCACCAGGTCATGGGAAGATGAAGGTTGGACAAATCCTTTCATATTTGGTATATGCATCTTGGTTGATGATTCCTTGCTCATGGCAATGAATTTTTTGCCTACCTCGTATCAGTGTTTCTAGACAAAAATCAATAATTCGCCCTAAATGCTAAATATTGACAAATAACTAATACATGGATTTCTACTTTGTATTCCATATCTTTCAAACGATATTGACTTTGATACTGATACTCCTACATAGTTTAAACAACATTATAGGGCATACCCAGCATGCACCATTTTGTCATTTGTTATTTACTATTCACGGTATACCTTAATATATACCACAGTTTTGCAACAATTTTCGTTAAAAATTAGCTTAATTTGAAACAGAGATTATTTTTACAGGCAGTCAAATAAAAAAAAAAATTACATGTCAAATGGGACCTTGAATATTGTTTTCAAAAATAAATAAAATCACCATTGTGTTTTTACTCCTTAGTGTACTTATGCGACATGTAAGTCACCCCTCTTTTGCAGTGTTTCAACAGAGATGGCAGCTGGCAATACCAGCCACCACCATTGTGCAACATACTCATCGGGTCATGTATAACAGTTAAAAACACATTGAAATCATTATTTCAATTCTCTGAAACAACATAAGTAGAAGTAGTTACATTCTTTATTGAAATTCACACTGATTCCAATAATCACTGAGGGTTTATGCATTAAGGGGTATACCCCTGCCCAATTTTGTGCCTATTTTTGCATTTTTCTCAAAAATTATAGCGCATTGATGACAAGTAAGATATGTATATTATAGGGGCAAGGACTACAACTAATGTACTGGAAATTGTATTTCAGCACAGACAACAGTCGTGGAGTTACAGTCAAAAATGAGGGAAACCAATATTTGATCAATAAATCAATAACTACTTGCCTTGAGTTACTGAATTTTCAGTGCAGTAGTTGTAGTCATTGCTCAATTGAGTAGAGCAAAGCACACGTAGAAGCAAATCGGACATCGGTTTTCAAAATATATCAATTGATATTTTCTTTATATCTTATTGAGTATAATAATCAATAAAGTTAATGAGCTAAAATGACAGGAGAAGCTCATTAAGTTAACATATATATTTTGCCAATATTTTGCTAAAATCCATGCATAAATGTTTAAGGACTTTCATTTGCATACTTTTGCCTTGAAACTTGGTCAAAGTGTTTCTAATAATTATGTTCTAATGTACATGTATTATATAGTGAAGCCGTCCCCTAATTTGCATATTTGCATAATTGTTTAGCATTTATGCAAATTAGCTCATTAATTATGCAAATATGTAAATTAGAGGGCGGCTTCACTATATAATACATTAGAATATATTAGAAACACTTTGACCAAGTATCAGGGCAAAAGTATGCAAAATAAAAGTACCCTGAACATTAATGCATCGATTTTTAGCAAAATATTGGCAATAATTACATATTAATGAGCCTTTCCAGCTTAGTCCTTTTAGCTCATTAACTATATCGATTATTGACAAAAACAAGGATACAAAGAAAATATTACGGTAATTGATGTATTATGGAAACCGTATAATGTCCGATTTGCTCTAAACAAAAGGCATGTTGATCAGTGTACTTTACCCTAGTCAATTAATCTGTATACAACATGCTCAAAGCATTTCCTAATTTCTAGAAAATGTTATTTTGTTCAATTCTATTTCTTTTGAAACATGTTACTGTACTTCAAGCATACAGCCATGCACTCGTATTTCAAATGGGCCATGCTGACGCGATACACATGGCACGTACAGCATGAGGTGCACAAGTCATGTCCGATGGAAGCGTGACCTATGCATCATGGTAATAGTGGAAAAACATTAGTTCTAAAAATTAGACACCAAATATGTTGTTGGCAAAACAAAAAATGTTAATTTTAAGTATAGTAATTACTATAGAACCACAGGGTCAATGGCAAAAAGCCTATATATGCAATGAGTGGATTCCGTGCATTATTTTGATTTCCTTTTTCATGTAAGGCCCAAGATGTATCTTATAATTATGTTGATGAAAAAACGTGTACGTCGTGGCATAAATAGGCGCAGTATTGGCGCATTTGGTGTTGCTCAAATTAGTAGTTCACTAAAACCATGCAACTTAATTTGTGTGTTTCTAAGTAAGTAAATAAAAACACAACGGTGATAATTTATATTTTTTAGAACTGTCCCTCGGCTTTGTAAATATGTACTTTTTGTGTTGGAAAGTTACTGCCCATGAGAGAAATACAGATTTAAAAAAATGACAAATTTTTGCCTAAAAACATCTTCTTTTTAAGGTATTTACATAAAATAAAAACACACAAGGTACCAAAAATATGATTTTTTCTTTATTTATATTTGTGAACCTATCCATTTAAAATGTTTACTCCAAATATTAACTTTCTAGTACACTCAGATCTAGAAATACATTGAAAACATGAAATATAGTCGATTTTATAAGTCTGACAAAATTATGTAAATGAGCTCAATCAAGGGTTTTGATCTAGAAACACTGGCACATGATACAGCAAAATTATTTCACCATGTGAAATGTTTCATCACTATATGTCCATAATAAAAGTATGAAGAGATTTGAAGAACCTTCATCTTCCCGCCTCAGCAAAATTCAGGAGGTTCTTAGAAAAAGGGCTCCTTAAATACAAAATTGATGATATATTTGCCAAGCGAATGAATCCACAAGGTTTTTTTTTTTTTGCTCACAAACGTGATGAGGCTGTTGATCATGAAATGTCCCTTTAACAGCATTGTAAAATTCTGAAACTGGTTTACTCAAATGTGTTTCAAAAAGCACATTCACAATTTTTATGTTGCTTGGTGACCAAAAACAATTCACTTAACATGATAAAACATATTCATGTATTATGTTGTTGGTATTTGTAAAATTCTAATTGTAATAAAAAAAATATACCAAAATGTTCTGATAAAAGACATTTGTTGGCAGCAGGGCTTGAAATAAGTAGGAGCAAGGGGCAAATTTACCCCTGCTAAAAGGCAAAATGCCCCTGGTTATGAAACAGAACTGTATGTATTTGTATAGACCAGGGGCAATATTTACACAAAAACACCTAAAAATTGCTCCTAGATCTGAAAGCCTTATTTCAAGCCCTGGTTGGCAGTATTAGTTCCTAATTGCATGATTTAACAATTTGATAATAATTTCTCGAACTAGGGATTTTCCCAGCTGACTCACATTTTATGTGTGCGCATATAGTAAATTGATATTTACAACATCTAACTGAACTACATTACACACATTACCTACTCCCTATTCCAGAAAAAATACAGAACTAATTTTTTTGAATAAAAAAAATATTATCCTCTGTTGCCAAATGAAACATAGCTAAATCCTAATCCTTTAGTTAGTCCTAACTAGCAATAAAAGTCAAATTTTAATATTTAGCCAATTTTTGGAAATAAGGGCCAAAAACATGCATTTTTAGGGTGTTTTTCGTATGCTGTGACAATTAAGCCCAAAGACTTGTACTAAGGCTAATTTCAAGTTAATGCATTCTAAATTTGGAAAAAAACATGTTTCATTCTTATAACCAACCATTTAAATTAGAGTAACACAAAAAAGTGAAAATTAGAGCAAAATTTTGGCATATTCACAAGATTTTGAATGCTTAGACTTGTTCCAAGTCTGTGATTTTTGTGACTCGATTGTCAGAAAACACGCCGAAAATGCATGTTTTTGGCTCTTTTTTAAAGAAATTAGTAAAATAGTGAACTTTTTCTTTTATCTCCAGTTAGGACTAAATAAATGATTAGGATTGAGCTGTTTCATTTGGCAGAACTTGATAATATTTTTTAATCCCAAAACTTTAGTGCTGTATTTTTCTGGAATGGGGAGTACAGGCATTATACCAATTCATTATAGCAGGGTTATGGTGATATATTGGGGATATGAGAACATGCTTTCATGCAAACACATGCTCTACTCTACTTAAGAGAAATCTTTAATGCTATATGTGACCCCTCGGCACAACTGAGCCCTGAAGTCGCCAATCATCATTTTTGAGATATTCAACCAAAACATTCTGCTTGAAATTAGCTTTAAAATGATGTATATCATGTCTGTAGTACTTGACATATAAGTAGTGAAAAATCAATAAAACAGTCAATAAATCCTTTGTTTCCTATTGTTTATTGTTAAGTTCGATGGAACATATCTCAATAGTGGCACTGGCGACATCCGGGCTCAGTTGTGCCGAGGGGTCACATATTGTAACATTTATACTGAGGAGGAAGTTCTCAATTTTTTCAGAATTCTGATTTTTGCATGATTATTAAATACTTGTAAGGACTTAACATTCCATGTGAAAATCAAGTTCTTAGGTGTTCTATTTATTCCATACGTTTGTATCTAAGGGATTGGTTGAATCACAACTAATTTGCTATTTTGTTATTAATTATTACCCTAATTGAATACCTGAGTGGACGGAGGGCCCAACTCCATCAAAACTGTTTTTGAGATATTAAGAATAAACTTAATATTTGGAAAAGTTTTATAGACAGAATGTTTTCATCTTCAGGGGACCTTTAATGCATGAACATACAATATTATATACATTCAAAATTATATATGATGTTTCCATGGCAACAGTACAGGTCTTAATACGAGCTGGAGTTGGGCCCTTCTTCCACTAGTATACTGCAAGTGCAAGTTCCGTAAGCAGATGTGTTATAAATAGCTACAGAAATTTGATAATTATCCATTAATTGCACAAGTAGAAGCATGTAATATGCTAGCAAGAAAGTTTATTGTAGTGAAAAGCAGATTTCATGGATGAACAAAATTTCTCTTTAACCCAATAGTTGTGGAAGAAGGGCCCAACTTCATGGAGTTGGGCCTTTCTTTCATGAAAACCATGATTAAGTGTACGTGGAAGTCTATTTAGAGAGAGAGTGGATTTTGGCTCATCTTTCACACACAAGGAAGAACAGTCAGCAGGCAATAAAATGCTGGGTTTAACTCATTTTTTTTAAAATTGGAGTTGGGCCCTTCTTCCACTCAGGTATTCAATTGTTTATCATCTTTGTAAATATTGTTGAATATTAATCTATATTTTATTCATGGGAATTAACAGTGTTATGTACTTTCTTTGGAAATTGAAATGCTTCAGTTGAAAAAAAACCTTACTTAACATAATAACATGACTTTAAAAATGTAGTTATGATATTTATACTTAAAATTGGAAAGCTCAAGATAATTAAAATTATCTTTTTCATTCAGATTTTAGAAGTTGCTATACTCTCACAAAGTGTTTCCTTATTAATTATTAATTTTCTGATATTAAAAAAGAACCTTTAAAAATATGCTTAATTAGGTAACATAACATGACAAAAATGTGTTCTTACCTTTTAGTCAGGAACCGTATTCACTTAAGTTTGTAAAGCTGTCACCCATAAGGAAGGTTATGTCAGTCATAATGTGTACAGAGCCCTAATAACAGATTTAACATCGCAATGTCGGGCATATTGCTACACCCAATCATCATGGGTCATGATTTTAATTCTTAGAAAACAATTTGATGACATCTAGTTATTTTTTTGTATGTCTTGCCTCACCAATTCTTAGTTGATCCAGGGGTTATTATTCCTAGGGTCTAACATTTGAGTAAACACTTAGTCATTGTATTGCATGATCACTACCCTTTAATATGGGAAATCCCTTGTTATGCATTTAAAGATATATTTAGAAACAGGGTTGCCAGTGAGTGTGTTTTTGCCAAGAAGTTGTCATGCCAATTGAAGGCAATCCATTTGTTGTTTTTTAGTATGTGTAGTAAGAAAGAAATATGATTTTAGTTTAAAATAAAAAAGATACACATTTATTCAGTGTAGTATTTTACCTCCTACGTAGTACAATTAGTAGGTATGATTACAACATTTTGGAGAGGGAAAATGTGCTATTTTTGAGAGTAAAATACGCACGCCAGTTTTTTAAAATGCGCAAAAATGCGTGATTTTTCTCCCCCAAACAACATTCTCCCCCCCCCCCCAATGCAACATTTAAAAAAAATTTACTGTTTTTCTTCTATATTTTCTTGCAAATTTTTGCAACAGCCTATTTTCTATACTTTTTTTTAACATGGATTGCGTTGCAGATAATTATGGATTCTTTGATTTTAGTGAAAACTTCAGGTTTTTGAAAAATAAGTACCGGTACTTGAAAAATGGTTATTTTGGGCTATATCTTAAAATTCGATGTCGGACGTAAAATGCGTGATTGTACCCAAAATGTGCAATTTTCGGCATTGTGCACATTTTCCCTATCCTTAGGATATTGTTTATTGAAATTGTTGTTCAAAATGAATGAAGAGTCGATCACATTCAATGATTTCCTATGCCTTACTGTAAATGTAGGATGTCTTTTTTTTTTTATCACAGGGGGCCATTTTACAAATGTGCTCATCAGTATTTCATGAAATCTGGTCATCAAAGAATAGATACATGTATTTATTCCCATTATAATTCATGTTCAGGGGTCAAATTTCACACGTTATTATTTTCCATTGGATTACACAGTTAAGACAGGGCATTGGTCACAAATTCTGTACTGAAGTGAGTACTTTAAAAATGTAGTTTGCCTAACATGGACATCTATAAATAGTAAAGAGTTGGTAACCATGGTAATATATTTGTGGTTTATTTATTCAAAAATTCACATTACAACCATTACAACACAATTTCAATTTATTATAAAAATATAAGTAACATATAATGTAAATAATTGCACACTAGAAACATGTTAAAACATTGAACATTAAAGCCATAATGTATGATATCCGTCAAGTTTTTAATTTTGTTATTCTTTAGCCAAAATGCTGAAATAATATTAGTAATAACTGCCAGGAAGGGTTTCTGTCCATTTTAAGCTTGAAGTAACAAGGTAAGGTGAAAGAAATCCCAATGGCTATTTTGGTTTTTTAACATGGAGTTCTATGGCAGACATAAAAGTCATAATTATGACATTATGGCAAAATTTCTATGATGACCTACAAATAAAACAAATTTGGCTAATTCCATTCAAGTTTGAAATTATTATAAGATTGTACATTATGGCTTTAATGATGAAAATAGATCCATCACTATACCAAAAGTCAAACCAAATTTAATGCAAATTACTAACTTTTTACAACTTTTTCCAAAATCTTTAACAAATTTAGAAAATTTTGGCAAAAAGTTGCTATTTTGGGGTAAAATTGGGAAAAATTTAGAAAAGAATTACCCATATATACAAAGATTGTTGGCCTTGACAAAGGGGTCATTGATATACCGAAGGCCCGAAAATGCAAAAGTACCCCTGGCTTACAATTACTTGGATAAAATTACATAAATTTGATACTTTATATTGTTTCATTGTTTAATCTGAAAATCAGTTTTGCCCTGTGGATACTTGCCTTTTCCTCCTTTTTTGCATGTCATCTTGAATCTTCTTTTACGACACAAAAATATATGGTCCTGTGACTTTAGGTTGATACAGAAACTCTATGGACATGACTATTGCACACATTCCAGGTTAATTTTTGTAGCAGATACTTTATCTTGTTTGTTCAAATAACATTTAATTCACACCAGTTTTATGAATCACAAATGTTGCTTCTACAGAGAAAATGTCATGGTTCATGACCACAAAACCTATGGGATGGACTTGAAAATTTCTTGTCTTGTGGTTCATGACAGTCTATGTACAAGAGGATCAGAATATGAAAAAACTTTCATCTGATACATTTGCACCTGACATCAAATACCACAAAACCTGTGGGATGGGTGTGGAGGGACTTCAGAGAAAATAGTCTTGCAGATCATGATATTCGCAGTTCACACCCGATATTCACACCCCTACCCAAATACGAAAAACTTTCATCTGATACATTTGCACCTGACATGAAACACTACAAAACCTGTGGGATGGGGGTGGAGGAGACTTCAGTGAACATTTCAATAGGTATTGTGGTTCATGACAGTCTATGTACAATAGGATCAGAATACGAAAAAACTTTCATCTGATACATTTGCACCTGACATCAAACACTACAAAACCTGTGGGATGGGTGTGGAGGGACTTCAGAGAAAATAATCTTGCAGATCATGATATTCGCAGTTCACACCCGATATTCACACCCCTACCCAAATACGAAAAACTTTCATCTGATACATTTGCACCTGACATCAAACACTACAAAACCTGTGGGATGGGGGTGGAGGAGACTTCAGTGAACATTTCAATAGGTCTTGTGGTTCATGACAGTCTATGTACAATAGGATCAGAATACGAAAAAACTTTCATCTGATACATTTGCACCTGACATCAAACACTACAAAACCTGTGGGATGGGGGTGGAGGAGACTTCAGTGAACATTTCAATAGGGCTTGTGGTTCATGACAGTCTATGTACAATAGGATCAGAATACGAAAAAACTTTCATCTGATACATTTGCAACTGACATCATATAACATAAAATTTATATGCTTGGAGTGGGATGGGGATTTGGTTCATTTTAAAAGTAACTTAATTTGTAAAGTATTTTGTTAATAAAATGCCGATAATGATGATAAAGATGATGGTGATGACAACTATTAAGATGATGTTAATCTTTGCTATACATATTTGTAATGCAACTCCTTATTGTTGAGAAATCCAAAGGATTAGACAATTATTAGCTCAACCTGTAACCAAGGTGTATATATAAATACAAAATATTTAATGGCTTTAACCACTGTAATAATTGAATATATGAATACAAAAGCCACCTAAGTCCATACTTTGGCCAAATTGAGTTAAGCATGGGAAATTGTTGCTATACATAGGCCTGTCATATGCATGAAAGAACAACTCAAATTCATTCTCTGGGTCTATTGGGCATGTGAAAAATAGCATGTATGAAAGAATCACCCAATTCCATGATTTGAGTCTTGTAACACATTGATTGAAATCCAGTATGTATAAAAGTCCACTTGTAACACATTCATTGCTAGAGAATGACTTTTGAACAAAAATGGGTTTAATAAAGGAAAGTGTGTGGTTTATATTACATGGCAGAATGCTTATCAACATTATACATACCTGTGTGCTTTATTTTGTATTATCTTACTAGTGGTAATCTCATTCTAACATTGTTGTCTTTGTATATGATTCAAAAAACCACCTAAGTCCAAAATTTAAAATGAACCCCACGAAGTCCCTGAAATGCTAATCGTCATACCTAATACAGGTTAATCCACTCATTTGCACGTAAAACTTACCATATTGACCAGGTAAATCTAACTGAAGGAATTAAAATGATACACGGTTTTTCTCTCAAAATAACTTCGCATGGACTTAGGTGGCTTTTGTATTCATGTATTCAATTGTATGAAAAGCACTTTCCAGGTTGATGCCTATGCTATTTGTAACTATCCACTATTAATTATTTGTAATACCAACTTAATGTCGGTGAATAGGCATACATCACCTAAATGTACTTATGAAACTCAACAACAATACGTTCTACCTCAATTGCTGCCTTTCGGGCTACATCCACCACTTTGAATGTTTCATAATGTACTCCATCAACTGGCACTTCGTTGCTGAAAGAAGGTGGTCCATACACAGGCTCTCCTTTTGGAATGGGTCTGCATTTCTTCTTCCCATTCCAAATAATTGGAATGTCATATTCACTGTGTTTAAGGGGTTTTCGATGCTTACTTTGGTTTACTAGCTGCCATAGGGCGAAGAACCAGTTGTTGCTACCTGAATAAGCAGGCTGAAGCTGAAATGGTTACAAGAAACAAACAAATAAGCAAAATGAAGTAAAAATGGTAAAATATTGGTGTAATAGACTTAACAGGAAAGTCTCAAATCCAGTGGCGGCAATTTTTTTCGAGGGGGCATTGGGGGGGGGGAAAGTGAATTTCAGGGGGGGCAAAATTAACAAATTTTGTGCAAAATTGCCTCAAAAACTGGAAATTTATGTAACTTTTTGGGTTTTGCCTCAAAAGTGGGGGGCAAGAAAAATATTTTGGGGGAATGCCTCCTCCTTGTCCCCCCTATTCCTAGCTATTAAAAAGAGACACATATTATGTAGCTGCCAACAAGTGCATTGTTTGATATGGATTCACACATATTATACATCACAGATAAAGGAAACTATTCTTTCTCTAGTAACAGTCTTACATATTCATGTAATGGTAGAAATAAGGCCAAAGAAATTGTTGTATTGCCCTCAGTGACCGACCCTAAATCCTGAAAAATCAAGGTCGCAATTTTTGTCTCGCCTGAACTTTGTTCAGGATGGGACTTAGTAATCAATAGAGAGCTTGCGAAATGGCGTTACTTTAACTTTAACTTTAACGTGTAGAGGATTATAGAGGATTATGTATTCAAAACCACGGCGGTTTTGAATACATAATCCTCTATAATCCTCTACACGCTAAAGTTAAAGTTAAGTAACGCCATTTCGCAAGCTCTACTATTTCTGTCTGTCCGTGCGTGGGGGTGTGTGGGCGTGTGTGTGTGGAGGGGTGTATGTGCGTATGTATGTGTGTCCGTCCGGAGCTGTATCTGGGGAACCGTAAGACTTACGGCGACGCTACTTGGTGGGAGGAAGGGTATCCAAGTTTGCTCCGTAACCGTATGTTTTAGGGAAAATATGCAAATTAACATAGCTAATTTGCATAATTTATGCATAAATCAGCGCAAATTGATAGCGGAGTTTGTGGACAGACTATCTCAAGATCCGTCGGGCGCGGTAGCTAAACCTGGTGTCAGCTATGATACACATCTGCTGATCACCTGATTAGTTTTTCGCCGAAAAGTATGCGCATTTAGTTGTTAATTTGCATAATTTATGCGAACGATTCTACAAATATGGTTGGAAATCTGAAGAAATCCGCCTTGTGGAGCTGTATCTTGGGGATTCGTAAGATCCTTAAGCCCTATGATGATGAAACGTGGTAGGGGGTAGTATGACCAGATGATCTCAACCCGATTCGATTTTCAGCGCAAAATATGGTAATTAAGTACCTAATTTGCATAATTTATGCATAAAATGCAAAAACCTATTTTCTCGGAGACTAGGGGTCGCACGTTCTTCAAACTTGGTGGGTGTGTGCATCTTCACCCCAGACAGAACAAGTTTGTATTGGTTAGTGCGTCAAGGTCACCCAAGGTCATCCAGGGGTCATCTGAGGTCAAATGACTAAAAACTGTCGTATGGGCAAGAAACTTGGTGGGTACGGTCAACATAATGTGGTAGGGGGTAGTATGACCAGAGGATGCACACTAGTACCCCCCCCCATGTGGCCCCTCCCACACACTCAAAGTTGAGGGGGGGGTCAAAAATTTAATGAAATATTGTTTTTATATTGCGCATTAGGCCCTTCGCACTTGATTATTAGTTTCCTGTTTACCGCCCGCATCCAAAATTGAAAATCTCAAAATAATTAATTATTTTATTTTTATTTCTAATTTTCTGCTTTAAAATAACTTTCAACTACTTCTACTTGCCATTTTCTGACTTTAATAACATCAACAATAATGATGAATAAACAAGGAGTACAACTCCACCTTCACTTATTTATAAAATCAAATATTGTTGTGAAATAATTAAATGCCCACTCTAGTCAAAATGAATCAATACTTGCTTGTAATAGTTCAAACTAAATAAAGAAAATAAAAGATAATTTTAATTATCTTTTAATTAAAAGTCACCTCGTCCCTTTTTCAAAATCTTTAACAGGAAACTAATAATCAAGTGCGAAGGGCCTTACATATATCAATGTCGGTCATGTAGGCCAAGTCATTAGGCCAAAAAAAGACTTTGAAGAATGTCTCTCATGTACAAAACTATAGGAAACTGAACATTTAAAACCACCTTTTTAGGGTGAAGGAAGCATTTTTTCAATTTATTGTCTAAAACAGGATTTTATGTCAAAAATGGTCTAAGCATACAATGTAGTCTTCATGCACACTAGCACCCCCCCATGTGGCCCCTCCCACACACTCGAAGTTGAGGGGGGGTCAAAATTTAATGAAATATTGTTTTTATATTACGCATTACATATATCAATTTCGGTCATGTAGGCCAAGTCATTAGGTCAAAAAAAGACTTTGAAGAATGTCTCTCATGTACAAAAGTATAGGAAACTGAACATTTAAAACCACCTTTTTAGGGTGAAGGAAGCATTTTTCAAAAAATGTCTAAAACAGGTTTTTATGTCAAAAATGGTCTATCATACAATGTAGTCTTCATGCACACTAGCACCCCCCCCATGTGGCCCCCTCCCACACACTCGAAGTTGAGGGGGGGTCAAAAATTTAATGAAATATTGTTTTTATATTGCGCATTATATATATATATCAATTTCGGTCATGTAGGCCAAGTTATTAGGCCAAAAAAAGACTGAAGAATGTCTCTCATGTACAAAAGGATAGGAAACTGAACATTTAAAACCACCTTTTTAGGGTGAAGGAAGCATTTTTTCAAAAAAATGTCTAAAACGGGTTTTTATGTCAAAAATGTCTCTGTTGGGGTGCTACATCGAGTCAAATGTTCGGAAGATTATTTCGGGGTCATCTGAGGTCACCCAGGGGTCATCTGAGGTCAAATTACTAAAAACTGTCATATGGGCATGAAACTTGGTGGGTACAATCAACATTTAGAGTCAAATGTTCGGAAGATTATTTCGGGGTCATCCGAGGTCACCCAGGGGTCATCTAAGGTCAAATTACTAAAAACTGTCGTATGGGCATGAAACTAGGTGGGTACAATCAACATTTAGAGTCAAATGTTAGGAAGATTATTTCGGGTCATCCGAGGTCACCCAGGGTCATCTAAGGTCAAACTACTAAAACTGTCGTATGGGCATGAAACTTGGTGGGTACAGTCAACATTTAGAGTCAAATGTTCGGAAGATTATTTCGGGGTCATCCGAGGTCACCCAGGGGTCATCTGAGGTCAAATTACTAAAAACTGTCTTATGGGCATGAAACTTGGTGGGTACAGTCAACATTTAGAGTAAAATGTTCGGAAGATTATTTCGGGTCATCCGAGGTCACCCAGGGGTCATCTGAGGTCAAATTACTAAAACTGTCGTATGGGCATGAAACTTGGTGGGTACAGTCATCATTTGGAGTAAAATTTTCGGAAGGTTATTTCGGTTCATCCGAGGTCACCCAAGGGTCATCTGAGGTCAAATTACTAAAACTGTCATATGGGCATGAAACTTGGTGGGTACAGTCAACATTTAGAGTCAAAGTTTCAGAAGGTAATTTCGGGGTCATCCAAGGTCACACAGGGGTCATCTGAGGTCACATTACTAAAAACTGTCATATGGGCATGAAACTTGGTGGGTACAGTCAACATTTAGAGTCAAAGTTTCGGAAGGTAATTTAGGGGTCATCCAAGGTCACCCAGGGGTCATCTGAGGTCAAATTACTAAAAACTGTCGTATGGGCATGACACTTAGTGGTTACAGTCAACATTAAGAGTCAAATATTTGAAAGGGCATTTCGGGGTCACCCAGGGTCATCTGAGGTCAAATTACTAAAACTGTCGTATGGGCATGAAACTTGGTGGGTACAGTCAACATTTAGAGCCAAATTTTGGAAGGTCATTTTGGGTCATCCAAGGTCACCCAGGGTCATCTGAGGTCAAATTACTTGAAACTGTTATATGGGCATGAAACTTGGTGGGTACAGTCAACATTTAGAGTCATGTTTTTTGGAAAGTCATTTCGGGGTCATCCAAGGTCACTCAGGGGTCATCTGAGGTCACATTATTAAAACTCGTATGGGCATGACACTAAGTGGTCACTGTCAACATTAAGAGTCAAATTTTTGGAAGGGCATTTTGGGGTCACCCAGGGGTCATCTGAGGTCAAATTACTAAAAACTGTTGTATGGGCATGAAACTTGGTGGGTACAGTCAACATTTAGAGCCACTTTTTTGGAAGGTCATTTTGGGATCATCGAAGGTCATCCATGGGCATGACACCTGGTGGTTACAGTCAACGTTTAAAGTCAAATTTTTGGAAGGTCATTTCAGGGACATCTGAGGTCACCCATGGGTCATCTGTGGTCAAATTTCTAAAAACTGTCACAGGGGCATGAAACTTGGTGGGTAGTCATCATTTAGAGCCAAATTTTTGGACAGTCATTGCAAGGTCATCTGAGGTCACTCAGAGGTCATCTGAAGTCAAATGACTAAAAACTGTTGTATGGGCATGACATGTACAGTCAACATTTAGAGCCCAACTTTTGGCAGGTCATTTTGGGGTCAGTAGGGGTCATCTGAGGTCAAATTAGTAAAAATTGTCGGATGGGCATGAGACTTGGTGGGTACAGTCACCATCAGCCAGGTAATTGTGCCCAGCCGAGACCCACCAAAATTTAGGGATCAAAGGTCAAATTCCAATATTGGTCCAATCAAGCTCAAATTGAACAGGCAAATCGCCATGGGTTGTTGCAGGTTCATTTACTTCTACCAAAAGTAATCGTAAAAGCAGGCGATCGCGAAAGCAGGCGAGACTAGCGTGGTTCGAGAACCGCCTTGGTTTTTTTTTTTTAATGATGATTTTTACAGATATTTTCAAAAAAAATCAATGTTTTTCACTTCAATTTAAGTTGAAAGACTAGTCTTAAATTGATTATCTAACAAGTATACAGTAGTCAAAGTTGACAAATGTTCCTAATCAAATGATGGAAGAAGCATTATTTAATATTTAGTGGGGCTTTTTTAAAGCTGTAGGTTTAAAAAAGAAAGAAACAAAAGATAATTGACCGACCAACACAATTTTTTTAAATTTTTCCCACTTGAGGGCAACATAACAATTTTTTTGGCCTAATATCAAAACGATTGATAGCCATACCAACTTGTGAAATGGAAGAATCCATTTTTCACCAAGTATATTTCAACCATTACACTCATAGATGGTTTTAAAAGTGTATAATGTTAGGGTCTTTATGTGCAATTCTAAGCACATCATTCCGCAATGTGAAGTTTGCATATGCAAATTAGGAAATTAGGGTGATTTGGAAAAGTTTCTGCTACCTTTATCATTCACTTACCAAAAATAATTTCCATTATGCTAGTCACTTACATGTTTTTCTGCTGCATTAAAAAGAAATCCATGTGCAAACTTTGTGTTGTGGAACGATGCACTTGGAATTGTAATATATTACGTACCTTCACAAGAAAATCAAGGAGATCCGGAAATCTGGTGTCAAACTCGTCCCATTGGTAATTGTTTAATTTTTCCAGCAGTTCAGCACGCACTCGTTCTGAAGTCTTTGGACAGCTAGAAAAGTCTTGTTTGATGCGTATAAAATAACTCTCTGGTTCTTTTTTAAGATTGGGATAGTTCCTTTCTTGAAACTGAAACATTACCCTATCGAGCATGGAACGAGCTTCTAGGATGGTGTCTGAAGCCTTGTCTAAGATGTCTTGATTAATTCCTTGATTCGCTAATACTGCTTGCTCCAACTTGAGATGACAATTGCGTAGTTTTCCAAGAATAACATGTTCAAAATCCATCAATTTCTTGATTTCGTTGCAAAGAGCATCATCAGTTTGATTGTTCTTCTCGCAGCAGTGCAGAATCTTAGCACAGTCAATGCGGAACTGTAATGTTGACATATCTGGGTACTTGATGAACATCTCTCCTAGTTTATGATATCCTTCCATACTTCCACCCTCTAATGCTTCTCTGAAGAGGTCTGTTGCCAATGTATGGTTTCCTTGTGTTTGTGCCTCCTTCCCTTGTACCAAGGCACATTCTACAGTTAGTTGATGGGCAAGATCTGCTTGCTTCAATCTCTTCAACTCTTTAATCCATCTCCCAGCTTCTTCAAAATCACCAAGTTGAATCAACGTCTTGACCAAAGAATATATTGCATCATGGTCACTACTTTTTCCATCACAGCATAGATACTCTTCGTATTGAACCCTTGCAGCATCATGCTCCCCAAATGCTTGCAATAGCCAAGCTAAACCTCTCAATCCTTCACTGTGTGTTTCAGGGTCTGACGATAGTACCTTATTTTGCATTGTTTTCTTGTAGTGTACTTTTGCTCTGTGTAAATGCCCTGCTAAGGCTCCATTGAACTTTGGCTTTGGGTTTTCACGAGTTACAGGATGGATTGTGCAGTTTTGTATGGCATCAGAGATGGCAAACTTGACATTCTTGCTTGCTTCATCTTCATCCTTGCATGTACCCTCATGGAAGAGAGCATACTTAATTCTGATGAAGACTTTCTCTCCACTTTGGTTGGATCCATAAATAGCATTTAAAAAGTCACGCTGAGCTTTTTGTTTTCTTTTTCCTTTTTTAGCATCTTCCAAGTTCATGAGTTGCTCATATGCCAATGCTCTGTTCAATAGGGCTATGTTATGTGTAGAGGCTAATGCTATAGCTTGTGAGTAGTACATTATTGCTTTTATAAGAAGTTTCTTATTTGGCTCTTCACAGTCTTTCTTTTCCTGAACTGCCTGTGTTTTCTTATTGATTTGGTCCTTGTACATGTCTCGATAGACAAGTCCTATTTGGTGCAAAATGTCTGATTTTTTGCTGGATGCACAAGCCTTATCCAACACATGGAGAGCGTCTTTATATAAACCAGCTTTCCTGAAGACCTTTCCAACCTTATGGAGGATGTATGGGTTTTCTGGCTCAAGTGTTTGGGCTCTTTTGGCATGCTGTATGGCAAGTACTTCTTCTTTTAAAAGCAAATAATTGTTAGCAAGATCTACATGCGCTAATGAATGTTTTTTGTCAATAGATAATATTTTCTTAAATATCTTTCTCTCCTCTACTTTTTCATCGGTATAAGCCAAGCCATCTCTTTCATGAGAGCAGCGTCCTATCAGAACTGCCATTCCATACAACCATTGAGTATTATTTGGCTGCACATCCAGTGCTTTTTTGTAGTAGATCTTGGCCTCGCATATTTTCTCATTCCCACTCTAGAAAGCGCAAATGCACGGACAGAATCAATACAAGCTTGGGATAAGTCTGTCTGTTTAGATTGCACGTCTCGAATTTCATCTCTGAGGGTAGTTGTTGGCTCTCCCAGTTTATTGACCATAAAAGCTTCATTACACTTTGCAACTATTGAATATCCAAGTTTCTCCTCCTCATTGGACACACTGTCTATTAGCTCATATGCTTTGCTCAAGTGTTCTGTACTCTTTATATAATCAGGTGCAACATATTTATACTTTGACACATAAATGAAACTTTGGAATAGGCGTGCTTGTATAGGCATAATGTTAGGGTTATACTTGATGTACTCTGCAATCTGACGATTTAATGAGTTGAATTCCTTTGTGGCCCCAGTATCTAGGTTCCAATTGAAATGAGACGGTTCATCACTGAGATCAAGGGACAACACGTATCTGTGTAAACAAGAGGTCTTCTGCCTCCATGGGTCTGCAGAAATATAAACATTAAAATTACTTAATGTTAATCTCAATTAGTCTAAATTCCTCTTCCAATGTTTCTTTCCTCACTCCTCTCTCTCAACTCTCCTTTTTTCTATCCTTCCTTTTTTCTTCTTTCCCTTCTTTCTCGCCATGTCTCTGTTGTCCCTTTCTGTCTTCCTCACTCTCAATGTATTCCACAAACTTATCTCTCTCTCAATCCCACATCTCTTTTCACTGGTAACATTAAAGTAGGCACGGAGTTTCGCTAGCGATTTAAAACGGCAAAATGCGCGTGCCGGTTTTTATAAAGCGCTAAAATGCTTGAAAAATTCAAGTCAAAAGGCGAAAAATGCGTTTTCCACCACTTTTGTATCCATTGATGAAGTCACACGCAATTCAAGTAAATCAAGTATGCAATTCTGCACCTATTTCACACGCATAGTCCGATGGTTTTCTCTCCATGAAGTTGATACATTATGTGAACAATGCAAATTTTATGTGAAAAGCTACTACTGTACTGTACAATAAACATTTTAATGCATAACTGTACTTTTTTGGCGTCCAAATGTTGTTTTTGTCATGAACTGATTCGTATATCTCGCGTGCGCTCTGTGACTTATATCCTACCCTTCTTCGCTCAATCAATTATGCATATGAATAATGACGTCACTCATACATACGATCGATGTAAAGAGTTAACTACCACACATGGTAATACGTCATGGAAAAAATCGGACATTTGCATATCACAGAAGGGCTTCCGGGGAGGATATTGTGCTGGTCTGGACTCACGTAAACAGGCGCTGGGCCTGCATCAAATGGAATATTGGTGAATTTACATTGAAAAGTAGTGTATTTGGCAAAATTCTCAAAATTCACGATGGACCACCAAAATCGCGATGGACCCCCAAAATCGTGTTGCCATTACCAACAGGCTAAAACTTTAAAGTTGAATCAGTTTAAAAAGAAAAGAAGGAAAAAAAAAGCTTTTTGACATTGGAAATTTTTACTTTCCAGAGATTTTACAGATGTTACATTGAATTTTACATCAAGAGTCTTGTTTTGTGTGACTTCATTAACTTAGTGTCTTGCCATCATCAGGTAATTCTTTACTGGCATGTGATGAAATTAACCAACAGGTCACAATGTACTGAAGACTGTAAGTCATATCAATGATCTATCGAGTTTCCGAATCATTTCAGGCTGAATAAACTTGAGACATACTAGAATAGATCATTTCTTTATTCAATAATTAAAAATACATAAATGCATACTTACTTTGCAGTTGTACTTTAACATGACTCAGGATAAAGCACTTCCTGACCAAACTAGTCAAACGTGTTGCTGCCATTCTCAAAAGTTTCAACTCCGTAAATTAGACATGTAAGAAATGTTGATGTTCAGAATAGAACTCCTCACAATTTTGTAAATTATTATAACAATGCATACAAAATAATGTTACACAAGTTGGGCAAAACATGTTTGCATGAGCACATCGGTGCAAAGTAACATGAGTAATGTTTACAATGGATAGATGTGTTTTGACGGATGTCAAATCAAGCACTTCCAGTCCTCATAGGGACATTGCCCTATCTTTAAATGCACTATTAGTATATTAAGTATTACCATGTGATTGGAACATTTTACTATTTTAAATTTGACAGTTCCAGGACATTTTAAATTTGAAAGATATGTATGAACTATAGACAATCACCTTAATTTCAACCAGCTTTAATGAAACACATTCAAATTTGTTTTTATCAAAATAGGGAGTTCAGGACGAGAAGAAACGACATAATATTTTTACCCTATTACATTTGGAAAATAAGGGCTGAAATTTATTTCATTATTGATGATAGTAGTAGTGAGTAGTAACATAAGTGACTACAAAGGAAAATTATTTTTGCCATTGCTAACCATAGTGTTTATACTTTAAGAAAACAATAACAGCAGTTATGATGAGTGATTCATTTGATAGTTGACAGTTGCCATGGTTAAAGTGAATGAATGATAATTTGTCATATAATACAAGTCATAAAATTAGAGTACAGTGAAATTATGACTATCCCCTTTAACTATTGCATGATTATTCAATGGTGTAACAGGAAATACTTAGAGGGAGCTTCCTGAATTAGGCTTTTCAATTTGAAATCTATACAATATTCATCCCCTATGGAAGACATATCATGACCTAAGTCTCCTGCACAAGGAGTGTGAATTTCAATTGGAGTCACCCATTCAGGTAATCCCATTTGAAATTCACACTCCTTGTGTGGGCGATTATTGTCATGTCTTCCATAGGGGTGTAAGGATTTCAATTGGAATACCCTATGGACTGTGCAGTACTCTATGAATCCATCCATTCAGGTACAGGATGAAGTTGTTGGTATTGTGATTGAGTATGAATGATATGTTACTACTGACATGAACTCATATGTTTGCATGTTCTACTTACATATTATTCACATATTTTGTGAACGAGGTTGCCTGACAATTTTAGAATGTTTTACTTTATTTTGACTTCATTATTTGGTACATTTATAATTTTATACAAACTACCAAAATCAAGTTGCATCAACATGTTTATTTTGACAAAACAGCCATTTTGAAAAAAAAATGCAAGTTCTGATTATTTTACATCAGCTTTGATGCCACTACTCACAGGGCCATAGCAAGGATGAAAAATGTGGGCGGCCATCAAAAAATTGAGCAGCCAAAATATAGATAAGGGCCAAAATGTGAATAAAGCTGTTAGAAAAACAACAATTTTTTTTCAAAAAATGGGGTAGCCATAGCCTCCCAGCCACCCTGACTACTCAAAAATAAAAGTATATTGCTGTCTGATAAGATTTGCACTAATTTGCATGCCATTCTAATGCTAAATAAATTAATATCTAGAACTTCAACTCTGAAGGTGTAATTGCAATTGTAATCTCAGGATTGGGAAGGTACTAAATAACAATAATTATGATTCATGGGTCATGCCAAAATGATGTTTCCTCAAACTTGAATTTTGATTTGTTTGTGTGTAGGGTCACCATAAAACAACATTTTAGAGCACAAATATCTGAATGACCCTTTAAGGGCTGGGGTATGAACGTTTGGACAGTATTTATTGTGGGACATTAAAGCACATCAGACATATCGAATTGCATTCTGAATACTAAGATTGTCCTTCTGATATCAAATAATTTTGATTTTTTGAAATTACTTAATTTAATACACATTTTATGGCAAATCATTAAAATTGATATTTTTGATATTTAACAGTACTTGAAGTAAACTTTATAAATCTGATGATTTATACTTAAAGTGTATGTAGGTGGGATGAAAAGCCGATCAATTGAATATTTTGACCTTTTCAGATTGAAGATATGGATTTTGTTCCCAAAACACCAAAAAAAATTAGGTCTTTTGGGAAAAAATCCATATCTTCAATATGAAAGGTCAAAATTTTCAATTGACCGTCGGCTTTTCCTCCCTGCTACATACACTTTAAGAATATGTCATTAGATTTAAATAATTTACTTCGAGGACTGTTGTATATCAAACATTTGAAAAATATCAAAATTTTATAATTTGTCATAAAATTTGTACTATATTGTGATTTTCAAAAAATGAAAATTACTTGATATCAGAAAGACATGCTTCGTATTCAGAATGCAATTCGATAGGTCTGAGGTGCTCTCATGTCCCACAAAAAATACCGTCGAAACGCAATAAACGCTCATTTTAGATCCCTTAAGTTCATGCTTGCTCATTCCTATGTATGTTGCATTTCACCATGAGCAGATACCATTTATTTAGGTTGTACGGTTTTTGAGTTATGGCCAATACAATGCAAGTTAAAAAATGCAGACAAAAAATGTCAACAATTCATGTTAAAATAGTTTGGGCACTTTTTATTGTTTCATGGGAGAGTGTTTAAAGTTCCCTCTGATCTTGGAAGCAAAACCCCTATTTTAACCGAAGAAGGAAGTATGTATGCATTGGTTTGTGTTTAAAATGGTATTTTATTAAAACGTTTGAAGCATTGTTAGACGAACTTTGTCAATACTGCTGCTTTCATTGTTTTTTGCCCAATTTTTCATCTCAAAAATACCTAATTTTAATGACTTACCCTTTACTTTTCGGCAATTTATACACAATTTTTTTTTTTTTTGCACTTTCACTGGGATCACTGAATGATCCTTGAAGAAACTATGAAAATCTTGTCTGATATAATATCTAATTAAGTTATTTTATTATTTCTCCTTTCTTTAATTCATACAGGTCAACCTCTTCAGAAACTCAAGCCAAACGATATTTCATCGACACACTGAAACTGAATGCTACTGAATTCAAACTGTCCGTCCTCACCTCCCCAAAGTTGCCCCCAGATTTACAGAGACTGAAGAAATACCAGGGATTATTCCTGGTGCAGTTTGAAGATGCACCTGTGTCGTTGGACCCATACACAAGGCTGCATGCATTTGAGACTCAGCAGTTCTTGGTGGATTCAATCGCCAAGCATTATACAGAGGTAAGTTTTCAAGAGCAACTTTATGTCAGATTTTGTGAAATGAAAGAGTATCTGGAGACTGCAGGTGTTGCTGTGTGTGTTAAAGACACTGGATAAAGTAAAAAATTTAATTCATAGCTGGAGATGAGTAATTGAAATCTGACCAATTTGTTTATTGACCAGTTGGAAACAGTCCATTTCATTGGTCAAAAATGAATTGGTCATACGTGTACCTAGTACTACTTTCAGGCTCTGTTGCTATTAGTATACTATCCAGAGGGGTTATTCGGGCTCTGTTGCTACGCACTCAGTTGAATGCCTTGCGCTATAGCACCTAAATGGAACATTAGCGTAAGGATAATCACAGACATGTGACAATAACATGTCATAACTGCATTCAGTACCACAACCTGTGTTTTATACACCAGTTTGTTCAGCCAGAAACAATAGATACAATTTTTAATGGCTAGATTACAGCAATGTATGGGACATAGGTTCAATCTTTATGCATAACCATTATTGATAAAAGCATCGCTCTATATAATATATGCAAGGTAAGTAAGGTGTTCACCATTTGGACTACATTCATATTAATATCAACATCACAGTGTGGCAATGAATGTTCAGTTAGTTTGTACATCTTCGCATAACCTGAAAAGTATCAATAAAATGGAACTCAATTTTTCAAGTAAGGAAACACAGCAAAACTGTAATGTCATGCATACCAAAATGAGTATAGTTTCCTAAACATGTCAAAACCAGTTGCTCATTTTCTCAGCAGAAAGTGGGTGAGATGCTAAAATAAAGAATTTGTAGATTTGTATCCAATCACAGACTGTCTTTCCACAGTGTAATCCAATGCTGTTTACCTGTATGGAGACAAACGTGGGAGGATGGGAAGAATTTTATGTTCATTCATATTCATATCATTTCTCCTTTTCCAGGAACTGAAGAGTCAGGCTCTGAAGCTACTAGGTGCCATGGATTTCTTAGGCAACCCCATAGGCCTAATGCAAGACATTCAAGATGGTCTCAAGGAACTCATTATGGAGGGCAATGTATCTGGACTGGCTAAAAATGTCACACATGGCCTTTCAAATACTGCTGCAAAGGTAAGATCAAATCCATCAATTGGTCAATAAGTCAAGCAATCAATGGATCCATCAATCAATCAATGCATCAATTGGCCAATCAGTCAAGCAATCTATGGATCCATCAATGCATCAATTGGCCAATCAGTCAAGCAATCTATGGATCCATCAATGCATCAATTGGCCAATCAGTCAAGCAATCTATGGATCCATCAATCAATCAATCAATGCATCAATTGGCCAATCAGTCAAGCAATCTATGGATCCATCAATGCATCAATTGGCCAATCAGTCAAGCAATCTATGGATCCATCAATCAATCAATCAATGCATCAATTGGCCAATCAGTCAAGCAATCTATGGATCCATCAATGCATCAATTGGCCAATCAGTCAAGCAATCTATGGATCCATCAATGCATCAATTGGCCAATCAGTCAAGCAATCTATGGATCCATCAATCAATCAATCAATCAATCAATCAATGCATCAATTGGCCAATCAGTCAAGCAATCTATGGATCCATCAATGCATCAATATTATTGGCCAATCAGTCAAGCAATCTATGGATCCATCAATCAATCAATCAATGCATCAATTGGCCAATCAGTCAAGCAATCTATGGATCCATCAATGCATCAATTGGCCAATCAGTCAAGCAATCTATGGATCCATCAATCAATAGATAAATCTAAATAATTTGATTTTAAAGTCATAATGTATTTATTTGTTTATTATTATTTCAAGTATTAAAAAAAATCACAAAATTGGCAGCTTGAAGGCTGAATTGATATGTTATTCAGTATAAAACACTTTAAGTTCAAACACAGAAATACATACTAAGTAAATAGAAGCACCTAATGTACCTGTCCTGTTTTCTGGATAATTTTTACTTTATAATATAGCAATATAAAGCAATTCCCAGTGTAAACCCTACCTGCTGCTTTACTACTTTTTACAGTATGTCTCTAAGCCAGTCCAGTACTTATACTAAGAACAGCTCATAATAGGCAAGAATTATTTGGTTTTTGTTCCTGTGCTCATCAATAAAATTCCAACTTATGCCTGCGTAAAGGCATGACAGTGTAGTTTGTGTAAGTGCTGCGTCCAGCTGTGTGTATGCTATTCTATATCAATCCACGATGTTATGAGTCCTGCCTATTTCGAGCTGATCATAGTATAGTAAGCATATCTTAGGCTTGATTTTGATATAAGGATATTAATTCAGTGCATCAACTGTTAAATTTGAAAAAGAAATGCATTACACGACTGTTATACACAAATGCGCAAGAAATTCTGTGTCATTTTTTGACAGCTAGCTTCTCTTTTGATGTTTACTGAAGTATGGAGAGTGTGGCCTTCAACACGAAAATTGGGAAGGCTATTTAGCATAACAAAGGGTTAGTTCCCGATACACTGTGGATGAAGGAAAGTGATTATTTGCATAGTAAATACACTATTAAATCCTTTTCTAGCGCATTTGTGTATAAATGATTTGTCATGGTTATTCTAGTATCTATCTACATCTAAAGAAATACTGGACAGGACCAATTGGTGTCGATGTCTATAATTCTCTATGAACTGTAACTCTTTTGTCACAGGTAACCAGTACATTATCGGATGGCTTGGGTACAGTAGCTATGGATAGCAGACACAGGGATGTGAGGCATGCTATCAAAGCTTCACATGATGGTAGTAGTGCTGGACATCTCAAGGCTGGTGTGAGAGGATTTGCATTTGGTGTTGTTGGTGGATTGACAAGTGTTTTCCAACAGACCTATAGGGGTGTTGCTGAAGATGGCCTTGTGGAGGTGAGTCAGGCTGATGCATAAGGCACGTTCACATGGAGGGCCTTTTGCTTAAGCAATGTGGTTCTCAAGAGAAGCTCCTGTGTGTGAACTGTCTTCAGGATTATAATCCCAAAGTTTTCCCCCAAATTTATCTCCAAGAAATCTAGGGAATTTTAGCGGTATCCCTAAGTGGTCCTCAAGTGGTCCTCAAGTGATACCGCCATGTGAACATGCCATTTTGCAATTCTTGAGCACTGAGCATAACCTATGACCTTGGATTAATCATATTTAATATGCCAACATGCCAAATATTGGGGCTGAAGACGTCCAAGAGAATACTGGATGAAAGCTTCCTCTCGGTAAGCAATTTCAAGTTTGTGAGAAATAAGAAAAATTAAACATATTTAATATGGTTTAATTCTGGGCACCACTGATGAGGTCACAATCAGTTTTCTGTTGTAAACAGCCTTAGATGGAGTCGTGTGGACACACAGTCTGGAACTGACTTAGGAATTTCAATTCTCTAGCATCAGATCAGAACTATGGTCAAATGTTTTAAAACTCATTATTTTAGTATCAGACATATTAACTTATCTCTTTAATTTGCCAGGTTATGGGAACTTACATGAATTATTTTACTTTTATATACAAAGAAACCATTCACCCAACATAACACCCTCATGCATGTATCAATCAAACTTGCCAGTGAAATTTTTTTTACCCTCATAAGTGAGTCAGAGAGTGTGAAATGGATAAGAATGGAACATTAATTTTGTGCATCTTATAACTGAACAAAATCTTTCATGTAATAGGGCTGGTAAAGTACATGTGTATAATAAGTAGGCCTACTTAATAAGTACTGTAAATTAATCACCTGTTTATGTGTTCTTTTACAGGGTTTGATTCCAGGCATGGCCAAAGGCATCATAGGTACAGTAACCAAACCCACAGCAGGGTTTCTAGACTTTGCCTCAGGTACCATGGCAGCTCTGCGTAGCTCTACCAGCAGCGCCAGTCACGTAATGCCACCCAAGGTCAGACCACATAGATGTTGTGCCAATCCGGCTGGTATGCTACCGAGGTACTCTAGGTTTGACGCCAAGGGATTGGAGTATGTACAGAAGTTGTGTGAAGGTGGGAAACAAGAAAGGTGAGCATGTAATGTTAGCAAAGATTGCTGGGATCAAATCTAGTGTAATGTGTCGCCATCTTGTTGCTGTCATGATAAATAGATCACTTCCACTTTGTCATGCCCTGGGGAGCACTATGTCTGTCTGCGCAGGCCTCATGTAAGAAAACATAAAAAAAGCTCAGAAGTTTTGATATAATATAGTGTCTACGTTTTTGCCAACATTTGCTGCAATTAATAATATAATAATAATTTATTCTTATATAGCGCATTACATCAAAGACCACAAGGCGCTTTACAAATAAAACATGTGTACGTAAAAACAAAATACCCATTAAAATATAAATATACATCATTAAGAAATAAGAAACAAATGAAATAGGCGAAAAGCAAAAACATATCAAGCGTGAAAACATTGGCGAAAAAGATGTGTCTTTAATCTTGACTTGAACATTGGCAGAGATGTAGCTTGATGGACATCTGTGGGCAGGCGATTCAACAGAGTTGCTGCAGCGACTACAAAGGATCTATCACCGTAGAACTTCGTGTTAGAGCGAGCGAGTTGGAGACGTGTTGCACATGACGATCGTAACGGTCTTGTAGGAACATACAGATTAACAAGATCACAAATAAACGCAGGCGCCATTTCATTCATGGCTTTGTATGTGAGCAACAGGATCTTAAACATAGATCTGTATTCAACAGGTAACCAATGCAGTTGACAGAGCAGAGGTGTAATGTGCTCACGGCGAGATGCACACAAAACAAGACGAGCGGCGGTGTTTTGAACACGTTGGATCTTCGCGATTGCAGATTGAGATAAGCCATACAAGAGGGAATTGACGGAGTCCAGCCGCGATGTCACGAAAGCATGTACTAGTCTGCAAGTCATGTTGTTATCCAGATATTGTCGTATCTGACCGATTTTTCTGATGGCACACATAGCAGATCTACAAAGATTATCCACATGATTTGTCATACGAAGTGAAGAATCCATAACAGCTCCGAGATTACGAGCTCGTGGTGAAGATTGAATCACGGTTTCACCGATGGATAATTGGGAATTCACTGCAGGTGACTTGCTGAACTGAGAGGAGAAATGGATAAACTCAGTCTTCTTATCATTGAGAACCAACTTATTGGTTGAACACCAAAATCGTATATCAGCAATGCAGGTTTCAATCTTCTTTATTGCGGACCTCGATCTTCAGGATTGAATGTCAAGTATAGCTGAGTGTCATCTGCGTATACTATGCTACTGACACCATGCGATTGTATGAGGTCATGAAGGCGCACTATAGAGTGTAAATAACAGCGGCCCAGCAACCGATCCCTGGGGACACCGTGGGTTAATGGCAGTGCATCAGAGAGAACATTTTGATGCCAACAGACTGAGTCGTCCACTCATGTACGACTGGATCCAGCTTAAGGCAGTATCTTGTATTCCATAGCGTGTGGCAAGGCGGCGAAACAGGAGACCATGATCAATTGTATCAAATGCCGCCGAGAAATCCAAGAGGACTAGAAAAGCCTCTTGGCGCTGATCAAGGGCACTTAAGATGTCATTCTGGACACGTAATAAGGCGGTTTCCGTACTATGATGACGTCTGTAAGCGGCTTGAATGCGGGAATGTAAGTGGTTGTCCGTAAGATAAGATTGTAGCTGCAGAACGGCGACTCTCTCAATAACTTTGCCTAAATATGGCAAATCGGAGATTGGACGATAGTTCGCGTACACGTCACTGTCCAGGCCAGGTTTCTTTAGCAGCGGACGGATGCAAGCATGCTTAAGAGACGAGGGTACGACGCCAGTGGAAAGAGATTCATTTACGTTGGTAGTAATGGTCGACAGCAGGTCATGTAAGCACAACTTTAAAAGCGAAGCTGGAAGGGGATCTAGGCGACATGATGTAATTGAAGCAGACATTATGATCTTTAGCACATCTTCCTCTGAATTAACAAAATAAGCTATTAAAAAGGATGCAATTTTGATATGCTTGGACGAGTATGGGTAGCACTGTATTGGAGTGACTCAAGGGTCACACATCTGTACGCCTTATTGGCATGTTAGAATAACCCTGCTACAAGTATTTGAAGTTGGCTTAATTTTCTCTGTGCTCTTTGCTAATCTGAAATTTTTCCCATTTTACTTTTATCCAGGTACTTTGCTATGGATACATTACGTTCTAATCCCAGTGATGGTATGCAGGTACTCATTACTAGCGAGTGTACATATTTCCTCTCTATGTCCGCTTCATTGGAACCTGTACTCAAAGTCACTCACTTGGAGCTGTACCATGCAAGGCACCTACCAGAGAGTAAGTATAGTATACAAATATTGAATGTTTATGAGTACAGTGGTAAGAATATGTTCATGAGGTGAAATATGGACTGTTCTATTCAACGAGGCTTTGCCAAGTTGCAAATCATATTTCACTAAATGAAAATATTCTTTCCATTGGACGAATAAAAACATTCAATATTGGTTATATATAACTCATATATAAATTCCTTTTCTTTCACTTAATTTTATAAATTATAAAAACAAAATAAATTTACAAATATCTTAACTATATTTATTTTAGAAGCAACACCCACACCTATAATTGGCAAGTCAAGGTGGTCACCACGAGCGCTATGTGCTCGCGTTTGTCAGCATTGCCATGGTAGTTGCGCGTGAGTGGAAAATGGACTATTCTTTTTGCTAAAATAATCAATAGTAATTGGTCAATCAAAAGACAAGAATTTTGTATGAGTTATATAATTTATAATATTTGTCAGCGACAGTATCACCCCGTGGAAAGTTTTGGACTTATAGATATGTTGTTAAAGATGATAGCAATCCTTGTCAACTGTCCTTTTTTAACAGAGACTGTCCCAAAAATAACCATGCACTTTGATCTAAGTTTGCTGGGCGCATAGAAAAATAATTCGGGAGGTACATTAAATTGCCCCCATGACCAATACGCAAACATGGTGGAATTAAGTCTGTACTCTTTGATTTTTACTCATTGTAACGGGTGGATAGTTTAAGTGGGGCCTTTCTAAACATAAGTGTCAATATATTTTCTTTATACAGGGAGCAAATACTATATAGAAGTAACCAAGAAAGCAAGTACTGAGTTAGGAATACATAGTCACAGTGGAGGAGCCACCAAGGAGAGGCCCCGAGTCAGATGTGATAATGAAAGAATCGCCAAAAAAGTAAGTGACATAGAGATGATTGTACTGCTTGTCTCTTGTGCAGTCAGTTCAGTGAGGTAGTTTTTTTCGTGCACACACCTAATCAGAGTCTTTAAATCGTGACTTCTCTCTAGTCCGAAGGGTCACTAGTCCAAAGGTTCTCTAGTCCGAAGGGTTGCTAGTCCGAAAACCAAATTAAGTTCGCTAATCCGAAGGTTCTCTGGTCCGAATATAGAATAAGGGTTAGGGTTGGGGTTAGTGTTGGGGTTAGTGTTAGGGTTAGGGTTAGCGAGCCTTATTCTATATTCGGACTAGAGAACCTTATTTATTACTTCGGACTAGCGAACCTTTTTCAGAATTCGGACTATAGCGAATGGTAAATTACGTGTTCGGACTAGCGAAACTTTAAGTAAGGATCCTTTGGACCAGGGAACCTTCGGACTAGAGAGTTGTCACCCTTTAAATGTGCATGTGTGTATGCCAGCATTTTTGGTGAGCCAATATGAAGTAATGTGTTTTGAAGCTACATCCAGCGAAATGCGCATTGAAGTCATTGCATGTACTAGAGAAAAAAAAACAGTTTGGTTTAAAGCAAATAAATATATGTTCTCAGATGTGTATGTATCTAGGGTGGAAAACCTTGCTATATTATCACAAATTACATTCAGGATGCTCACCTTCAATGATGAAATAGATTCTTCAACACTTGAGAATGTTCTTGCAATCTTATTGGTTCTTACCCGTGTGATATGACACGATATCACACACTTTAGTGTGTGCATGTCGACACGATACTCGTACACGCTATTTGAATAACGGGAGTGATCAATTCTAAGCCCTAGGTAATTCCTTGTAAAATGTAGGATTTAATTTGATTAAAATTTGGTATACTTAATGATTAATATATTTATTTGAATTGAAGTGTATAAGAATGAGAATAAAGGTATTGTTTTTAGCCGCTGTCGTGCATCTATCGTCTCATATAACACGCGACATCAGTATTTTTGGCGTAAAACAACAAGGTAAATTTTACTTAAATAATGATGTCGCCCATGTTATATTTGAACTTGTTCTAAATTTCCATGTTTGTATATTATTCATATTCTTATAATGTTATATGTATAATATCAATGTTATATGTTTGTTATCAGGGCTTCCAGGGAGACCAGTACTTTTGTATTAATGGAATTTTCCTGAATAAATAACGAATAAATAAATAAAATAAATAAATAAAATATGAGACGTTAGATGCACTCCAGTGACTAAAAACAATACCTTTATTCTCTAATTAATCTAAATTTAATGAGATACATAAACTTTATGAAGAGGTGAGGGAGTATGAAAAAAGCACCTATTGATCGACCTTGAAATGAATTGCATTGCTGCACGCATTATATAATCGTTCATTTCTTCAGGAACTGATCAACTGAATCAAATAAAGTTTGCATATATATGATGCACAATAAACTGAGCTACGCACTGCTTTTTAAATTTTTTGATTCCGATCGCTATTTCTCAACTTATGTCCAAATTCATTCACCCTGTAATATTTTCTGGGACATCCTGTACATAATTGTATGAGAGTGGTCATTTCAAGTTATGATTTACCATTTTATTTTGTTTCATAACCCTTTTGTTTATTGCTTTTCTTCTTATAGGTTTCTCAACAAATCAACTATGCAAAGAGCTGCTTTGAAGAGCTCAAACAACAGGTCATTGTCGACAATGAAGATGAAAATCTTCGACTAGAATTACCAGGTCCAAGTTACACCACGTGACACACCATTCCAGTGTAGCGCAACTCCATCGTAAATGTTGTCTCAACCGCTGAAGTAGACAACGTTGATGTACCACTAAGTCAGATGGTTGTGACAGCTCATGATTTTAACAACTTACATAATGTATTTATACACTGTGACTTGCTGCACATGGTGACAAGTTCTGAGTGTACTCTTACACAAGTCAAAGGTCAAAACCATGTCATCTAACCTTTGGTTGGTCAGAATTCTTGGCCATGCTCCCAAGGTTTTAGTAAATGCATTTAAATTGTTGAGAGTATTATATTTATAAAAAAGTTTTCAAGAATATGTTGCACTAAAATTGAACTGTGTGGAAAAGTGATAGGTACTGTATTTAACCTAATTAGTGCTCCTAAGTAAATCATTTCAGGAGGCTCATCTTATTTTAATAGTACATTATGAATGTTAAACTTTGCATTGGGCTATTCCATTTAAAATCCACACTACCCCTGTGGAAGATTGCAGGGGGAGTATGAATTTCAAATGGAATAAACACAGTAGCAGCTCCATTTGAAACTTGCCCTCCCTCAGTGGAAGATTCAGTTTGAATTTTTCTCAGAGGCTGTATGAAATTCAAATGGAGCTGCCTAATGTGTTCATTCCTTTTGAAATTAATACTTCCACTGTGGAAGATATTTCCAAAATTGTCCACAGATGGAGTGTGGATTTTAAATGGAAGAGCCCATTGACAGCCTGAGCAAAACAAATTGTAACTTTGGGATAATTAATAGAACAAATATCACAGCACGAGATGTGTGTTTCCTGCGACTTACATTTTTGCACTGAAAAGGGCGATTCAACAGTTGCAAGAAGGTCCACCGGGATGCTAATATTTGGTCAAATGCAGTATTTGAAGTAGACCATCTACAATTCTGTTCTCATGGATTGTTCTCCATGACATTTTTTCTCCATCTTACAAAATGCAGGGAATTTGATCTCAAAATTACTGTAGTCAACAGAGACCTTCTGGTTTCATACATTCCTGCCACTTGCTGCTCTGAAGATGATTTTAAAAGCTTCACTGCGCAGTCGCACCAGAAACGCTAGCGGTGACCAGCGGCAAGCCGATATATCGATCACTTCACCACAGGGAGTTGAATTCAAGTCAACTCGGAGTGGTGCTGCTGTGACGTATGGCAACAATGGCTTTCAGAGTCATGCCGCTGCCGCTCAGCGGCGTGCCGCTCCGCTTGCAGAAAAGTTCAAGCGGCATGATGAAGCGTCACGCCGCTCAACGGCAAGCGGTAGAAAGTATGAAACCAGCATTAGATAAACCGACTTATTTTGAAGTCATTGATTTCCTTCCATGGTGCACATATTCATGCTGTGAATGTGGACCATGTTTTTGAATCATATTGTATAAGCAGCCCAGCATACCCAACTTTTTTATACATTGTATTATGGTGTGTGAATTTCAATGTGTACTCTGTACATTATGCAAGTTGCTTTCATCCCCATAAAATGTAATAATAATTAATAATAGTAATGAAATGTAATAATAAGTAATAAAGGGTAATGCTTTATCCTTTACACCCAAATAATGTGTCGAGGCAGTAAAACGTAAATAATGGGTGAGGCGCAGCCGAACCCATTATTTAAACGCTTTTACTGCCGAGGACACATTATTTGCGTAAAGGATAATGCTGCACCCTTTATTTCTATTCTATTACCAGAAAATAGTGCGATTTAAGAGAAAATATCATTTTTTGGCACAAATATTTTAAGTTGTTTACTTCAAGGTAGAGCGCGTACGCGTAAGTGACAGCGCATATCGCGGAAATATTGCACGCATAACCAAGCGTGATGCTGTGCGTAGAATGTGTTACGGCGATCGACCCATTATTGCAGAATAATGGGCTCTCACGTGACGCTTTGCAACAAATCACAGTGCGCGATTTTGAATAATGGGTCGTGGAGGTAATAGAATAAGTAATATAGTTCCTTTCTAAGATATTTCATGTGTGATGTCAACAACACTAGCATGCTGTTGATATTGAATTCTGATAATGATAATTAACTAATAACTGGTGTTTCATTGTTTGATCATATAGATTTGTGTACGGTATAGCAGAACATTTTAGTGGTCTTTATTTTCATGCTTTTAGCAGATAATTTAGACTTTAATTTCAGGCCACAAATACATTTCTTTACCCGTAAGCTTTATTGATTAGCTGTTTGAACCTGTGGATAAAGAAACACACAAATTGTTCAGCACAGTTAAAATTCATAAAAAATTCATAAAGATGAGATATCCCTCTTTACAGTATGAGATATTCATGATGACACCGGTAGCAGCAGAAAGGTGTTTTTAGTGAGGATATATCATATAGGTGAAATATGTAACAGTTCAAAAGCTAGAATATTTTGTGTTTTGATGTTTTTTTACCAAGCTTGATCCTTGGAGGACATTATATACTTAGTATGCATAACTGTTGACTTCTTGGAGCACAAACAGCTTAACTGTAAAGGCTACCTGGAGCACAAAATGGCTTGCTGCTAAGGTTAAACAAAAGCAGTTAACCTTTTTGTGTTCCAGGCAGCCTTACAGGAGTTAACATTTTGGTGCTTCAAACCGTCGGTACTAGCATGTAGTCAATGAAGAAATAAACATACATTTTTATGTTATTCTTCAAAAAGAGTGTTGCAGCAAAGTTATTTTTTACGTTGTAGTATAGTAATTTCATTCTGCAGTTTTCCCTTCCTCTTTGTATAATACATAAAATTATAATAGTAAGGATGTTCATAGCCACAATATTTATGTTATGAAAGTGTTTCATATATAGCAATTTAATAGGAACCGAAACTTGGACTGATGTTGTAGGTTAGAATATACTATGGTTTACCATTAAACATGTTATTTAAAGCCATATTGTAACATTTCCATACAAAATAGATTGGGATTTCTTTTCCATAAAATGTTAGCTTTTACTGTCAAATATGTCCCTTTTAATTTTGAGCCAGACAAGTGAGGTAAAGCAAAGAAACTTAGAATTTACTACCAGCCCTGATGTCACCAGTGCGTGTCACTCTGTCGGTTGAGCAACAGAAAGATCCTATGATGTGTGTATTAACCGTCATGCACGCCATGTACGTACTGTGTTATGAACATAGCATATACCTGTTTGATTAATATTTCCATCGTAATAATTAAACAACGTTTTTTGACAAAACTACAGCACCTAAGGTCTTGAATTTTGCAGGGTATGTTAGTTTAATGAAGTACCTTATAATTGTGTAAAATACATAATTTTGAAAAATATTGAGGGCATCCTCCTCAGCAAATGTTACAATATGGCTTTAAGTCTGGGGATAAGGTTAGAGTAGGGTTATGTATTTATGTTGAAAGCCTGTCCTGTGTTTTTTATCAATTTTTTTGAATATGGTACAGATTGTTACATCTCAAACTTGTTCCTCAATTTAATTTGATTTCTCACAGTGTGGTGAATAGTCCCAAATTCAAATCTATTCATCTATTATATGGTTACTGATACGGTAATGTAACTGTAGCTCTACATCTCAGAGATGCCAGTTTCAGGAAATTTCCTGATTTCAGTAACATTTTGTGACACAATCTAGTCCATGGGGGCTAAAGGCGGATGGAGTATAAAAACAATAAAATACATGTGAAAATAGACATCACAATAGCCTAATGTTTGTATATGGTAATAATTATATGAAACTCAATTTTCAAAAATGTCTCCTTTGGCCTCCATGGACATAGATCATGTCACATAGGGAAAGGTATATTTTTAAGAATTTTTAGGCATTTCAGTTCTTCGACTAAGCAGACTGATATTTGCTTAATTTACTTGTAATATGTAGTGAACTTATTATCCAATTGAAATCAATGTTTTGTAATATCAGATAAGATTGCACATTCATTAATATTGAATATCATTATTTTTAAAAGCAATTCTCAATGATTATATTTTTATGCAAAAGACAAAGCCAAAGATTGCCTGTTGTATGTGTATGTACATTATAACTGTTGTGGTGAAGTATATAAGATGGATTATAGGTCAACATGGTTTGACTTATATTTTCTTTCATCGAATTTCATGTGAAGGCGGAAAAATTTGACACTTTTCATTTTATTTAGTGTCAAAATAGTTTAAATTAATAATGACAAATGATACCTGAAAAGAGAGCACCCATTTAAGTACAGGGCAATTTTAACCCCTTTTTATAAATACTGGGGTGTATTTCACGAAACTTGTAAACCTTTGTAACTCAAGTAACCGTTCAAAAGTTACTTTTACTAGACGTAATTTTATGAAGGCTCCCTGTAGTAAATTCCTCAGACAAAGATTAGAAGTTAATTTAACAATTTAAGCTACCAGAAATATAAATTGTGTTGTTCCATGGAGTCCATATAAAGGGATAAAGAGTGACTAAGTGGAATCTTTGGTTATAAGTAATTAAATAAAAATATGCATATTATTTTATGTACTCCATAAATCAAATTGGCATTCTGAGTTCCCCATATGTATACTTTGATGAGCTCGTAATCGCCGAAAAAGTAGATCCACGTTTTGAGTGATATTGTTCATCTGGAAGATCTAAAATGTGCATGTTAAAGAAAGTAGACAAGTATAGGACTTGAATTAATAATTTGTGATTTTTCTGGCGAGATGTCATAAGACAATTCTCTAAATAAAATATATTGATATTAATCCGCAATGTTAAAATTCCCGCCGATTACGAGCTGATCAAAGTATAGTCACTAACAAAGCTATTTTACAAATATTTGAAATACAGCAATATGTATGTATATTGTAATGTGAACTAACTGAAAGCAACAAGTGCATGTTTCTGAGGTTTCCGATTCTAAAATTCCCTGAAATATTTTGATATTTTCAAATTTTGCAAGACAGATTTTGTTATTTTTACCAAAGGTACTTGAATTGTTTCAGCTCCAAGCAGTCAATGTGGAAAATACCATGACTGAGTTTTAACCAATTAAACACATATCTGTAATTTAAAATTACACACATGCACAATTCCACATAGGGCATAGGTATTTGGTACAGTAAGAATTTCATTTCAATAAACACAGTAGAACATGATCATATTTCAAAGGACAAAATGTGGGTGTGTGAAAATACTGATGGGACCAATCAAGACATTGGTAATACCAAGCAATTGAATGAGTTGGATTTAACTCTGCGTCACATATGCGGGCATTCGACACGCAGTATATGCGAGCAATCGTCATGTGTTGTTCAAATGAAATTCTTACTGTAGGATTTAATTTTCAAGCATATATAGAGCTCAGAAACACAAGGCCTTATGTCCATTTTGAAAAAAAGGTGATTGAAGATTTGATTTAGAGAATGAATCTGCATTGGCAGAAAGGAAAAAATATATATTTGAAAATTTGTAGAAAATAACAAATTTTGCTACAAATGAGCAATGCCCTCTGACACTCCTGCTTTGTGCTGCCAATGATCGATGCATTAATTTTTTACCTAAACCCAAGGGGCATCATGGATGTTTTTGCCCAGTTCCCATGGTCATCCAAGGTGTGTGTAAAGTAACTCCAGTCAAAGTCATCAACTCGAGGATGTTAAATACAATAATATGTAAATGTGGAAGCAAGTCAATTAATGTGCTTGTATGTAGGTTTTGTTTATAGCAATGTACACATGTATATAAAAAAAAGATTTATCCTTAATTTTATTATTGTAAACTGTAGAACATTCCTACATACAATGGGAGCTAACTTAGAGAAAAAAAATTAATAAGATATGTAAATTACTGTAATATTTGCCCATATGACCAACACAGTGTTAGTTCAATACAATATTGTAGCCATTTTGATTAAGTGATTTTATGAATGTCATTAGAAACATTCTAAATGAGATGCACATTGTCTGAACAACTTGGTGTTTTTCTATTGTTTGTTTGTCAACATGTCCTTGCTTTCGTGTTACCCACCAAACTGCCTTCTTCGAACCTGATGGGGTTTTTTTAAAAATAAATTCCACCATACACTTTCCATGCACATGTATATAAATTTAAAAGATATTGTTGTCACTGGTCTTACATTTTCATAATAATATATAATTATTTCTGATTCCTGTCAAATATCTTATTTAATTGTAAGTAAAATAGTGGTTTTGTACATGTATGTATTTATGATTTTATTGTAATCTGCCAATATATTTTGTTGTTATTGTTTACCATTTTACATATTTTTGTTGTTTAGTTGTTGTAGTCAACAGTGGTGCTGATAAATTTAACATGGCAATTGATAAGATTACATGCAATGCAACAGTAAGGTTCTTGGGATTCGCTTAGTACACAGAATTTCTTTTGGAACATGTTTCTACCCTGGCTGTCAGTGCCATGATACAAGATGGGATGTTAGTCTGAATACTCCTTGATCTATTTTTTTTTTTTGGTGGGACCAGCTTATCCATATTTTTTGTACAGGTTGTTTTTCCCATAGGGTCATTTATATCATATACATGGTACAGAGCTTGTTTCTCAGGTTTGGCAAGTTGGGTTTTACAATAGGTCCAAATAAGCCTCAATTAAAACGTCAAAAGAGAATCATGTATACAGAATATTAGCAGAATTTGCTATTTTCCAAATAGTTAGTTGACTCCCAGTTGATAGCAACTTAAATTTGTGGGTTGAAGGGAACTTGAATTTGGATATCAGTGTTATCATCCCCATAATTTTGTTTTGTTTACCCCCCCCCCCCACCACCATGAAATACCCCCAATACCAGTGTGTATGTACATTCTGAGATGAATCTCAAAGAACCTGCTGTGAACAAAACTGATGATGCATTTAGGAACATAAAGACAATTTTTGTTATTAACATGTGTATTTATTTTTACTGATTTTGACCAAGAAGCAATAATTTATTATGAATAATATATATCTTAAAATTATAGGTCAAGTTTAGCAGGATTTTATCTTTCCTTTGAGAAAGCAATATCAGAAGCTGGAGGTTTTGTTACTGGAAACTATATTTCCTAAATCTTCAGAGTTAAGTGCTTTGTACCGGGTGTATACGAGCGTGAACGGAAAAACGATAAACAATCACACTTGATTGGTTGATCAACAGTCATGACAACAAGCAGTTGACCCATTGAGCTATTGGTCACCGATGGCGTAGAAGGAGCAGAGACTTTGTTGTCCGAATCACATACTGTTGTATCTCAAAAGGCTGCCTCGTGTGATTTTTATTATCATTGTTGTGTTATATATTGTTATTTTATATAATTTGCGGCATGTTTGTTTCTTCATGAATGTACATGGGATTGTAATATTGTGATAATACCTCACAATTAATATATAAAGTTAATTGCTCAGTGTATCTCATCACAATTAGATGACAATAAATAAAATAAATCAGTATGTGATGCAGACAACGACTTCACCTGTTCTTGTTTAAGCTTGATGGTCACTGTTGTGTACCTGGAAGAATTAGGTGTGGTGTGTATGTTAAAGTTTTGGTTAAATTTTTCAAATTGCTCCCACTTTCAAATTCTCCTGTCCATGCAACCTGGACACAAGTGTCCATGAGTAGTGAGGTATTATGTAAGCTTATGTCGTAGGCCAAAGGTAATTTTCCAAAAATGCTTCTTTGTCCACATAATCCAATGTATTTTGATTCAACATCAGTAGAGTGATCCTTGGGTGAGGCTTACCCAATGTGTGTGCCCATGTGACACACAATATCCAAGTTACTTGGGCAAGTTAATTGTAAGACTTTGAATCCGCTTGTTTCAGTGGCAGGCCTCACATTTAGATACAAAATACCATATGAAAAAATTGGGTAGACCATCAACCTTTAATATTAGTTTTCTTTTGAAGATCATTCGACTAAATAAAAGAGAAATCTGTATATAAGAGGTCTGGGTAAGAGAGGTTGGACTGCATACAAATGTATCATCACGGGGCGGGAAAAACCTCGTGTACTTTTTGCCCTTGAACATGGATGCAGCAAACCATTCAATATAAAGTCTACACCTACAAGGCTTTATCCATTATCAAGGGCCAAAAGTAAATAATGAGGTGTTGTCTGCATGTACTTTTGGCCCTTGAACATGGATGAAGCAACCTCTTCAATATAAAGTCTACACCTACAAGGCTTTATCCATGTTCAAGGGCCAAAAGTACATATGAGGTTTTTTCCGCCCACTGACCGTATGCAATCTAAGGAGTAATTAAATGTCATGATTATTTCAAATTTAAGTTTGAAATGTGTCAAACAAATTGTGAAATTGTCTCATTATGTAAGAACAAAGTACCATTTTAATTATTACATACCTGTATGTTTTGCTAGTCTTTGTCAAAGACCTCGCGATCCTAGGGGGGGCGAGCGGCGAAGCCGCGAGCTGAGCGCCGAAGGCGCGACAGCGAGCGGCGAAGCCGCGAGGTCTTTGCGCATATAGCGTTTACTCTGTGCAAGCATCGAATGTCAATCAAACGATGTCGTCATAGAAAGCCAAAAATAGTACCGCCCTATTTTTGTTGAACACAAGTAGTTCCGTAGTAAAAAAAGTTCCATTCCAGTCCAGAGAAGATCGTATTTATATTGCAAGGGAAAAAAAACATTGAAAATAATATTTCGTCAGAAGCATGTCCAAAATATGGTTAAACAGGCAGGTTTTGACTTTTTGGATTCAAAATTGAATAATAAAATACGAAAATTCGGTATGATTTTCAAGCCGGTACAGCGCTCTGCTGCGTGTGTAAACCAGCTGTGGCGATCTTTTAATGAAAAATTATCGTATTTTTCCCGGGATTTTTCCTTCGCAAATACAGTCTAAATAACGATGTTTCACTTTGCCCAACAACTTTATACTTCAGAATATCAAAGATTGATATGTTTTTCCTGAAAAATAGCATAGTTTTTAGCCAGGACTTCTTAAGATTTTCAAGACCACGGTTTATTTTACCGGACCCGCAATCGGTCCCCTCCATCTCACCAGTTTGCCATGACAAGTTATTTATGGTCGACCACAAGCAGGAGGTCGCGACCTTTCGACTCTGATTGGACTTTTCCCAAGGTCATCCAAGTGATGAACATTCAATACTTCATGTACTAAACGGGGAGGGGGGGAGGGGAGGGGGGGGTAGGAGGGGTTGTTATTGAAAAAAATAACAATAATTATTATAAAGGGCAAATAGTATGAAACGTGTGCGACTAAAATCAGTGGTTCAAGATAAATTTAAAATACAATTTGAGGGGGGAAGCAATTAGTGACTGACAGCCCATAGTGGGGGAGGGCAAGAGGGACCCCCCATTTTGTATTACCCCAGTAAGCAATAAGGGGGCTGGCATTTTCTTCGGAAGGGGGGGTCACAAATATGTCGGTGACCGGAGTCAATTTTTTGATGCCCCCCCCTATCGCGGGCAAAATTTTTTTACGACCCCCTATCGCGGGTCGAAAAATTTTATGACCCCCCCCTTCCAACTACACAGACTCAAGAAAAATTATTCATTGCCGGAACTAAGGCGCGGAGCGCGTCAAAACTTAAAAGTGAAGAAAGTGTGTGGAGCGCGGTAAAATTTTTATTGTAAGTATAAAGAAGGCGCGCGGAGCGTGTAAAAATTGTGCATAGATTGTACGCACATTTCGACTGCGAAGTTAAAGAATGCGCGAGCAGCGCGCGAAAATTTTAAGTCACCAGCCCTAAATAATTCTATAACCCCCCTATTTTGGGTGTTAAAAAATTATAACCCCCCTATTTTTGGTCTCAAAATTCTATGACCCCCCCCAGTATATTTGTGACCCCCCCTTCCGAAGAAAATGCCAGCCCCTAAGCATTAAAAAATCCATTATTTTGGGTAAAAATCACTGAATTTTATTTTAATTTTCGAATTATTACACCTTCCTCAGAAAAAAAAAAAAAAGCTTGCTCCGCCACTGCAGAATTGTACGAATTTGGCAATGCCGAGAGGGGCAAGCATTTTTTTAATACCCCATTAAAAAAAATTACACCAGGGGTAAATTGAACAGCCCATTAAGGAACACACCATTCGATACTCAGGGGGGCATGGGACTTGGGGCTGGTGGAATTCTTTTTCGCTACCCAAAAAGCGGCAATTAAACAAATTAATGTATACCTTTATACAGAGTTGGGTGGGGAACTTTTTTAAAATCATCAGTGAGGTAAATTGTTTTTTCACTAGAGGCGGAAATATTTTTTCGTCTCGCTAGCGAGCGAAGTTTTTTCGTCTTAAAATGGTGCACCCCGAAGCTGCAAAATGTACTGCCTTCTGTCATATCTTGAATTCCATGGCATCTTGGTATTTTAAAAACATTATTTTTTGTATATTTTTTAAAACATTCAGTAATTCTATTCGTATACTACTTATGGATGAATGAAAAAAAAATCATACAACAAAAATGATACACATGACATGAATTTCCAAGTTTCTGTTACATTTTTTAAAAAGCTTTAATTGATTCGGAATGATTCCATTACCCTTTGGAGTGTTGGGAAAAGGTTGTAGGTCATTGGACCATTGTCCGAAATGGGTAAAGAAATTAAGTACATGTATTATTGATCTCTTCCTAACTGCATAGTGAGTGAGCTTGTCAATAATAATTGCATTGCACAAAAATAAAGGTTACTCCAAACAGTTGTGGAACGTATAATACTAATTATGAACTTATCATTAAATATTATTAATCAGTAATTATTATTGAATTATTATTAATAAAAATTAAATAATTATTAAATAATTATTAGCTGCAAATAACAGTCTTTCTCTGGCTTTTTGCTTTGCACACTTCCTTCTGCCTTGTCAAAGGCAGGCACATAACACCATGATTTCATCAACAACTTGTTCTGCAAATTATAGTACCCCTCAGATTATGTTCAGAAAAGTCTGGCTTTCAAAGTGTTTCACAGTCTGCAAACATTTAGTAATAATTTGTGCCCAGGTCTGCACAAACTTTTCAACATTTGAACGTTAAGTCAATTTCTGGCAATGTACAAGTCAGAACTGTCTGGGGGTGATATTGTTAATGAGAAGCTTTAATAGTATGCGGGTACATTCCCCTAATGCAAAAAAAAATTGTTTGCTTGTCCATACAATCCATACAGATCACTCTAAGAAGCTGGATCGGTCGGTCTGGAAAAGTATTTTATTTTTTATTTTTATTTAATACCACAATTCCCTGAGTCAGTAGGCCTATAGTTCCACATATGAGTAAAGTTTTTATGGATTTTGAGTGTCCCTGGACCTAGAGCTGAATGTTGGGATCATTCATGGTTGACTTTGCAAAATAAATAAAGAAATAAACATGATTTCAAAATGCACTGGATTTGTATCCATTTTGAAATCATTAATAGACTTTGACATAAATACAAATTATACCGTAACTTTACCTATTAAAGACACAATTCAACCAAGTCAACCATGACTGATTCTAGCATTTGGCTGTATTTCCATGGACATATCCGAAAAATTAAATTTAAAAAAACACATTTTTTGTAAAAAAAAGAAAAGAAAAGTTTTACGGTCCGGTCTGCCAAGAAGGTCGGTCGGACGAGGACAAGCAAACAAATTTGATTTGGACTAATTGCTGGACACAACTGTAAATTCCTCAACAGATCGGGAAATTAATTGGGAATTGATGTCATACATCAGTTGAACAGTTCCCATGGCCTTTAAATCCTGCAGTATTTTGACATCATAATATTCAATAGCCGTCTGCAATGTTCAAACAGTTGCCCGTCTTGCAGTATGGAGTGCCATGTACGACCAACTCAGTCCAGCTGATAATGTCTTTGTATGTCAAAAAATGTCCTCATCGTCATCGAAGTATTAATGAGCGAATCCCCAAAGATAACAACTTCCAGAGGCCCAGACCATGGCGAATACCTGTCATTAAAAAAGAAAATATATTGTGATTATAAGTAATGACTAATAACCAGATAATGAGAGTAAAAAAAATTGAAAAAATAAGAAAAAACATGAAAATGTCACTATCCAAGCTATGTGCTTGCATTCATATGCTTTGTAAAAATATTGTCAAATTCAGATATAACAGAACAAAATTGCAAGCCTATCGCCTATGGATCGGTAAAAATACACAGCATGCTGAACTACACATAATTTGCTCAACCACTTATCGGATCGGATATCGAATCCATATTTACAATATCGGTATCGGATCGGATATCGGTAAAAAGATTAAATTTTATTTCATTTTTTGTGTAAAGTGGACTTTCTTCCCCAAATTTGGACCTTTTTAGACCAAAAAAGCGTAAAAAACATGATTTTTTTGTTGCTTGCTACGCTCACAAATTCTGTAATTTTAAGAGTTTTGTATACTTCGGGAGGTGCGGTCGCACCCCCCTGCGTACGGGCCTGGCGAAGAGCATACTCACACAAGGGCGGCCTGTCAGCACAAGTGCGAAAAAACATACTGAACTTGAAATAAAGTGAATCAATTTAGCGCGGGCAATTTAGGTAATTTCAAGAATGATTATTTGAAAAGTGAAATGATCTGTTCTAGTTCTTGTTTTGGATTTTTTTTGTATTTTTAACGGATCATCAGGTCAGACTTGTAGACCACCCGAGGCTATGAGCTATAAAAAGGTTAAAATTGCTAATGTGGTGATGACACTGTGACTGTCTGTCACTGTGAACATGGTGTATTACGAAGTGTCCCTTACATTGTTTCCTGTACAAAATGTATTACTGTGTACATGTGTATGAAAATAGTATGAATCTCAGTCATACTGACTTACCATTTACATGTTTACCAACATGGGCTTCGTCGACAAACACTCCACTGTGAGTCTGTGACTGTCCACACAATTCCTCTGTGCAGAAGTCTGACATAAAAAGTGATGTTTCCTGGTCGTCCGATATCATTTCAGGACTACTGTTGAAATTTTTGTTCGTCGTAGATTGAATGATTGAAAATCCCACTGAATTGTAAGCTTCCCAGGCTTCGACCGTAGCGTACCGGCCCGAGTAGCAGCCTCTGAACAGGCTTCATCGTTGATCATGTTGAGGGAAAACTTGAACAATAGAGACCATATATTTATATTAAATGGCTGTATTTCACGAGCAAGTAGGCCAGTTCAGGAATAAATAATAAATATGTAAACAAATTTACCGTCGCTGTAAAACTCAAATATGCCGGCGAAACAGATCTGACCTCTTGACACAGCGTGCACATTTCTACATGCGCACTATGTGATTCACCTTTGATATCACTACGCAATTTATGAATGAGTTTTTGGCGATCTATTTTAAGGCAGAACGTATGACATCATCGGCAGCCAATCAGCGGTCTTATTTTCTTCCGGGAGAAATCTCCCGGAATTCAAAGGCTAACAAAACACACAAAATAAGTGCTAAAAGGCTTTGCCTTCAGTGGAATATTATAGGTGGCGCTCCCACTACGGTGGTGGTCCAGGCAGAGCCTTGTTGAAAGGCTAATGTTTTGCAGGCTTCTAAATTGCAACCAAAAAAAGGATGGAATTATCATGAACTATTTGAAATGTGAATTGTACTGAATATAAAATTTGTAAATTGTAATTGAGAATAAATCTATGATGCAATCAAATGGTCGGAAAATGAAAATAAATTTATGATGCAAATAAATGTGGTTTGCAGACTGTAAAATTGTTTGTGTATTTTACTATTTTATACAAATGCATACACACACAAAAACATGTGTCATCAATGTTTTTGATTCATTATTTGGTTCATTATACATCTATCAGGGATAAACATTAAGTGTTTTAAAATATATATGTTTACAGAATGAAGCTATATAGGGCGCACATTTGTTTTCTTAGCAAGTCCATTTCAGCTGAAACGGCAAATTCATTTTTATTTCCCTTTAATCTGAGAAATATTTTGAAGAAAATATAGGCTACTTGATTTGATACTCGCATTGTTTAGGTATAAAACAATTGATATTTGTACTTCAGTTGTGTAAATGAACCACAATTTTATAATATTTTGCTGTGTACTTTTGAACACTCGCAAATGACATCTTAATTCAAAATTAAGTTTGAAAAAAAAATCTTAAAAAAACTGCATTCCTCATTCGTTTTTTAAACTGCCATGGGCTTTGAGACATAGCATTATTTTTTTAGCCTAATAATTTGCATACACATACGCGCAAGAGTAAATAGTGGGTCTCTTTCCACTTGCTTTATTTGCACATTTATTCTTATACCTCATTTGCCAATTAGCAAAGATACAAACTTCCAAGGCTAACCCATTTGTTACCCATGGCCATAAGGCTGCGATCAGATAGAAGTATACTATTCGGGTATACGGTGCACGTTTTGCAGGTGCACACGTACAGCTTAAATCGAGCAAGGTAAATTCATAGTACCGGGTCACTATTCGAAAGACCGTATACCTATAGTATAGTGGGAATCGTGCGTGTTCGATTTTAGTGCAGTGTATACCGCCCTAATTTTAAAACTAATCCATATGTGGGTAAATTTATTTTTTTAATTGATGCACTATCTAATTCTGCACATTATGACACCTGTCGCCAAAAGGTGCTGGATTTACTATACTTCAAGAAATTTTTTCCGGATCCCCCCCCATGTCAGAAAGAAATCGATGCCACTGCAAGTGGAAATTCTTGTTTAAAGATATATGTATACATATGTCAACTGTCTGAAGAAGGAAGAAAGATGCACCAAAAATAATATCATATAACGCTTCATAATATGCTGTTACTTGTTGCACTCTTCTTATTTTGACACTTCAATATTTTTCTGCTGAAAGTATACAATTTCTTCATCATAATTCATATTAGAAATTTACAAAGATTTCTTCATACTTGTCTGAGTTGAGCTGAATCAAAACCATTTTGAAAACTTTCACCCCCATAAAGACCTATAGTATAATTGAATTAGTTGCAATAGCAAAAATAATTACTAATTAAAATGATGGAATTTACAATAATTTTAATGTAGAAACCAAAAAATAGGACCTCAGTCTCACATAGGTCTTTAGACAATAATAACTTTGCCCCATCTAGTACGGTATCTACAAGAAGTTAATGATGACCCCGGACTCTACCAAACCAACTTTTTAGCTTCCTTTTATGGTCCTTTAACACATTCAAGATGATAACAAAAAATACTTCCCGGCACTCCGGCCATATTCAAGGTTAAAGGTCAACACAGTGGTCAAATTTCAAAGTTGCTCAAATCTGGTTAACAAGCACACCAAATTATTACTCTCATTGCAAGGATTCAGAAAAATAAAACAATAATCATGAACATGACATTGTGTGTGTGTATTTTATCTGCTGGGTCTATACAGTGTTTTTATTTTGGACATAGAAAACCTAGAACCAACTTATCAATATTTTGATAGAATATGTATAATTGAAGACCGAATTAAAAAGACTAGTTTGCGTCTGACGTCGGGGCAAAGGCGCGACGTGATTGGTTGCTGACCTGCGCAGTACGGCATTTTTGGTCTAGTTGACAGGACGTTGTACGCAAACTAGTCTTTTTAATTCGGTCTTCAATTATAGTTGTGATTAAAAAACCTGCTCCAGCTACTGAATTCAACTTTAAACTGTTCACATGTGTGCATCCATATCAAAACGATGCACTTGTCAGTTGCTACATGTGTCTCTTCTTACACATAATAGCTAGGAATAAATACCAGTCTCATTTCATGTGGAGGTTGCTTTAATATCATCCCCAAGTCAATGGTTTAGGAATGTTCTCTGTATTCCTAATAAACCATGTGACTTGGGGATGATATGAAGTGACCTCCACCTAGGATGAGTCTGGTATTTATTACTAACTATAATGTAAAAAGAGACACATGTAGCAGAGCGTGACCAGCTCCTACAAAACCCGGAACAAGTCGCCAGACATGTTTTTGAGTTTAAGCCTTAAAGATGACAATCCCATACATTTTGGAATTTTTAATTTTATGGCATTTGACTGTGGACTAAGTGGACTTTCAAATCCTTAAAAGTATGGATTAAAAAAGTATGGATTAAAAAAGCATTATTTAATCAATAATTAACAGATAATCCCTATTTAATCCTGTGTGAGGCAGGAAACTAATTGGTCAATTACTCAGAATAGCAATTTGGCAAAATATCAAGGTTTCATTTACAAAATTATCCATATCGTGAAAAATATTGATGCTATTTATATAATTTTGGTATCATTTTAAAGCTTATTGTCTAGTGCTTACTTTTTATTCAAATCATGAAATGGCAATAATGTGATTTGTCCCCGGATTTGATAGAGCCGGTCAGATATTCTTCAAATAAACTAGAGTACCCTCAAATAAACAACATGTTTATTCCATCATACATTAGGCAATTCCTTGTTTTTTATAATGATCACCTTTGTCCTGACCTTGACTTTTGAAACTGTTGGTGTGAAAACCTCTAAAGCGGTATTTACATGAGGACTTTACCCTTGCCAGCATAATAACCATACATTTTATTTTTATGGATGACTTTCCCTGGCAATGCAATTTACATGGGGACATTTTGTTTCCAGCAATATGATCTGAATCAACTATATCTGGGGCCCCCCTGTGACCTATAAAACCATAACCAGGTAAATACATAACAAAAGTGTGCAAAAGTCATCAACATTCCAGAGAAACTCTCTGGAAAGTGTAGTACTGTCTTGAAAAAATAGCCCCGGTTCTATAAGTCCTCGTGTAAACTGTGCATAAGGTTTGGTTTTCATTTAAGGATGTCGAAATTGAAATCGAGCTTGCTGGCAAAATGACTGCATATACCTTGAAATATTTGTAGTGCCTAAATTAACATAATAGACTGTCCAGCGCATATTATTGTGCACATGGTCCGATATACCTGCTTGACGTCACAGGCTTACTAAGCGAGAACTATGCTTAAAATGATTTGGCACAACATTATACCGGGGTAACCAAACTGCCAATCAGACAAATTTGCTGAAAATTTGCACATTTTTGCCAAAAAGACTGGATTTTTTAATATAAACTACAGTACCACCGAAGAAGTGTTAAAGCAGGTGGCGAGTGGCATGATCGAGCCGGCAACTTGTAAAACTGCCCGGCCGTATGGCATTTTCCATATATTCAGTTAGTTTTGTGGGGTTCATTATCGAACCCAAACGGTTTTAGCTTGTATTTATATCATTTATTAACATGGTAATTTACTGAATTTAGAGAATGCACGGCGACCACCACCTGTGTTACAGATGAGTGTGGTATTAAATGATCCCTGCATGACTTCTCTCATAGAGCCAAACTGCCCTCAAGGGCAAAATCAATTCCAATTCATGAAGCAAGCACACACCTCTTGAATGTGCTGTCTGCTACCTGGCCTACACCATTTTTCACCCTGATGTGAGTGACGTCAACGCGTAGTTCACTGGGCGCAGCTTCAAATCCCTAGTGTTCTCTCAAATCACTGGTGTACACACACATACTTTTAAGTATGTGTGTGTACACCAGTGATTAAAATAACACTACATAGATTGTACGTGCGAAACAGCTACCTCAATGCGTTGACATCACTGCCCCAAGTGCCACATCAGGGAGAAAAATGGTATAGTGGAGTGCTGTCCATTTGCTAAGTGACTACAATCACTTTTATGTTCCTACTCGCACTCAGATCATAAGGCGCATAACCCATGTAATGCAGATAAGGTGCAGTTAGCCCTGAATCCATATTGTGTGATGACTATATCTGCACCACAGGCCCCTGCTGTTTGTACAGTAATCAATTTCATAAGGGCGTGCTTGTGAATACAAAAGTAATGGTAGGTAAACCGCTATCTAGATGCAAACTTGCTAGCAGTCTCTACAAGATGCTAGTTCCATCTTCTTATATGCCGCGACATAAAACATGAATTTGCAAAGACAGGTGTAATGCCCTATTTTATCACAATGTCAGCCATGTTGGATTCTTACTAGTACTAGCTATACCACTCAAGATTTCATTTCTTCAGTTTTTTCATCATGTTTCCTTGTTCTATTGCTATACGACGTTTGCGTTGCTGAAATGACAGAAGAAAATAACATAATGATGAAAGGAATGAAGGAAAAATCTTAGTCATTGAGTAGTTGGAATCTATTATTGCTTGTATTAAATTTATTGCTGAATCTGACTTCGTCTTAAACCAGAAGGAGGGGTGTTATCAGTACAGCAGCTATACAGGGACATAGTACTGATAACACACCCTCCCCTGGTTTGAGATGGAGTGTTATCAGTACAACGGATATACAGGGACTTTCCGCTGAAACAGGTCTCATTTTTGGCAATCTCTTTTTTTAAATTGTCCCAAATTTGTTGGAAAATTTGCCCAATTTCTTAAACTTGACCCAAATTTCCCAAAACATGCAAAAGTTTGGAGAAAAAGATTTGCAATTTGTGTTAAATTTGGCCCAAAATCTGGTTTTAAAATGGGCCCATTTGTAGCAAAAATGTGTTTAAATATGGGTCCCACTCCCCTTATTCTAAAACGAAACTTGTTTACCCTTTTAGTTCCGCGTACTGTGATCTTGTTCGCGTATTATTACAACAAGCGTCTTCCATGACGACGCGATTGCTGTCGTCTCCTGTGTGATAGACGGCATGCAGAAACCAATGAAATTCAGAGCTAACAAGCTAAACCATAGCCACTGACTAAGAATGCGTTATAGTGTTCCAAACAATAGAAACCAGACCCATCCTGCCAGGGCACCTGCAGTTGGGATGTTTGCAATGTACATGATATGTATACTCACCGGTGTTGTTGGGGATGTGGTCACTACATCAATAATTTCAGACATCTGTAACAAACAGATAAACAGTAAAACACCTTTAGTTTGTATATTCCATGTAAACTACCCAGTCCAGTACACAGTGTGTGTAATCACACAGACACAGGCAAAAAGGTATTATTCGAATGTGCTACTACACCATACTACTTCCCCATGTTGTGACCTTCCATGTTACCATCCTTTTTTTGTCGGCCATCAAAGTTACAGACCATGAATTATGTGATGAGGCTATTGTAAACAAACATGGCATCTGCTTTGTTGTTCTGCTGTGCTCAACAAAACATAATTTAACTCAAATTTGGCAGCTCTATGGCAAAATTTTATGTATTTACTCCAGACAACTTAAACCTTCATATTGATTAGTCACAAAGGAAACACAATTATACCATAGATGATAATACAACACCTCAGGAAACTAGTTCTCACTACCCCCCCCCCCTCCGCTATACTTGTGAACGCCAAGCTATATCGTAGCATCAATTATTGCAAATCTTCCCAAAGTTTTGGAAATGGACTAGTTTTCTTGAAAATCGGTTCACATGTCTTTCTTTCAAGTTTACTAGACGTGTCTATCATTGCTGTACATACCTTCCTGGATTTACTAGGCGAGTCTGGGATATCTCCAGACGTCTCTGTAGCCTCTGTGTTCTCCAGTACCATTGGTGGACTGCTGACTGTTGTACTCCCTGCTGATGGAATCTGAATTAAGCTACTGGTACCAGCTGTCGAACCTCCTGGAGTAACTGTGGCGAAATTGACATTCAAAGAATATCAATTGATAAGACAATGTATGCAATTCAATTTGGGGAATTCACACCATTTGATTTAGTGGTGAGATGTATATGTATCTTAAAATAAACACAGCGAAGGGTTTTGTGTGATCAATTATAAATCGCTGCTTAAGTGTGCATTCGCAAGTAACATCATTATATGCGACATGATCAAGGGTAATGAGTCACATGTCGGCAATTTTCTGTTAGAAGTTTTTTACATCATTTTCTAATTTCTGGCAGTTTACAAATACTACATTTTGATGCAAACCCCATCAAAATCTGACATCTGGTTACCGAGTTATGAGCAATTTATCAATGGCTAAAAACAATACAGAACAAAAGAATTTGAACATTAACATCGGACTTATTCCCCTTGATCATGTCACATTTTGACAAACTAAACAAATAGTGCCACATTATATTTCCTGTGAAATATTTTTATTACGTAGGCTCTGAATGTCAACTTTTTCCAATGGTGCACTGTATACTTTGGCTGAAGGTGTCCAAAATAGGCCGATTATTCTTGATGTATGCCATACACCTGCTAAACATGTGACACACCACTCTCATATCACTATCTCACCTGGTAATATTGATGCTGATGGGAGTTTGCCTGGTGCCAACGCATCATATCTGTGTCTTAACGTCTGTAGCTCAAATTCACAATTAGCATGCGCTAATTTCAATTCATACAGCAACACCATATCGGACCTAATGAATGAAAATATAATCATATATATAATACTTTGTGAAGAGATTCATCAGGTTTGTAGATGATTATATTTTGGAGTTTTCATATAACAAAACCAAGATTATTTTGACACTGACCTGACAGTTCCGTATATAATGGAGGACATACTTCTTCAAAGTGAGTTGTATCCCATGATTCTCTTTGCTGGTGGTAACCCTCTCCTCAAGAACATGCCACCATGGGATGGAGATATGTTACCACCAGCAAAGAGGATGATCGGATATCAATTACTCAAGAAGTATGTCATCCATGATTTACAAAACTCTCTGGTCGGTTTTCAAAATAATTTTGCTGAATAAGTTCATCAGGTTTTATGATAAAATAAACAAATTGGCATTTTTGCTTGACAATACCAAGTGAATTTTTACTCATTGTAATATTTCGACTCATCCACATCGGAGGACTTCATCAGGTATGACTGAAGAGACAAAGGAACACCGAAAACCAGTTTCCCGGGAAAGTGGATCAAATGACCATATCAGTAATATCAATATCAGTCATACCTGATGAAGTCCTCCAATGGGAATGAAGAAATACTGTAGTGGGTAAATATTCACTTGGTGTTGTCAAGCAAAAATGCCAATTCGTTTAAAATAATTTTGGTTTTGCAGAATGAAAACCCCAAAATATACAATACTTATACATTTTACAATGGGCTATTCCAGATGTATTCTGCACCCCCCTATGGAAGACATTTAAAAAAAATACAATTCCAGCTGGAATTGAGATGTGTCTAGAATTCCAGCAGTCATTTTTAACACAGATTCCGGCTGGAGGGTATGGAAGACATTGAGATTAGGTGAAATTCCGGCTGCTAAAATTAACAAAAAAACAAGAGTAGGGATTGTGAATACTCTCAATCATCTGGCAATCATACAATGAGAGAATAAATTTAATCTATTCAACCAGATTAACGTACCTTGGAGCAACCAATGTTGCGTGGGGATAAGAGTGGGGATTGTGAAAGGCCATGATGTGCCTATGGAAGACATTCATATTTCTTAACATTCCGGCTGGAAAATGGTCAAAAATGCTCCAATTCCGGCAGGATCTTCACTTATGATCGCCATCTCGATTAACCTATGAATGACATTTACAATTTACTTGAATTCTGGCTGGAAACTGAAAAAATGTTCTAATTCCAGCTGGAACCCTATGGAAGACATTTACATTTACTTGAATTTCGGCTGGCCATATTACCACAATTAAGGCAGGGTCTTCCATGGGGTTTTCCTGACATGTGAATTCCGGCTGTCAATTTAGCCCAGAATTCCGGAAGTGTCTTCCATAGGGGGGGTGCGGAATACATCTGGAATAGCCCAATGATCAAGTTGTTACTTTGTGCTTATTTTTAGAGTGCAGAAATGCAATGGCCTATCTTCCTTCTTTGTATCTTCTTATGGCAAGTCAGAGCCGTCATAACATATTTTTCCAGTTTCGGTATTAAATTTTGCTTCAATAATAGTTTATTTCTTCAGGGTAATATATTGAAATTCTAAGAAATGAGTCAAGGAAGTCACAGGTTACATTTATATTTCCATATGTATTGCATATTGAGTGACAAATAATAGGTCAAAACAAAGTTTTTACTATTTCACCTCTCCCAGGAAAAGTCACTCACATGGGGGAGAAACAAAACACATTAGAATGAGCCATGGAATCTCACATATTCAACCCATACCTTTGACTTTTGAGTGTGTGCTTTATTTTGCTCAATATTTGAGCACAAACACTGCTAGCTCAGGCATCGCTCTGACTCGCCTTAAAGATGTATTTTGTTACTCACTTGTCTACTACATCTCATACAATGATCACATCACACACTATTATGTAGTTCTCCTTTGTACTTTTTATGAATTCTCATTTATTCCAATTCTTAGTTTGAGGTAATAACTTTGCATAATTTGAATGAGAATGAGAAGACTCTTCTTACCTTAATTCATTATATAAAGAAGTAATATCATCTGTAGGCATAGGCTGTATAGGAATACCAAGTTCATCTAATAAGTGTTCAATAGCCTTCATCTTCTTTAATCCCACTGATGAGGGCAGTTTCATCTGAAATGAAGAAAAGGTGAAAAATAATGACGCCCGATGACGGTGCAACTAGAAACATTTTGTGACATATTGTAGATTCTTTTCATCGCAGTCACATACTGTTTTCACCATAAACTTGTTCATTATCAGTTGTAAGATCATCAGTCGAATTTACTAACCCTTGCGATGCATTGTAGATGCATCGTAGTTCAAACCCATGTTACAGGTTATAACAGGTTTGATTTCGCAAAATTTACAATTCTGTTAATTTATAATATGATGCATCTCCAGCGGTTGGTAGGAAAAGACCAAAATATGCAGTGCATCATGGGAAAAGTCAACATTCAAAGCCAACATAATACAAATACAACACAGGAACATTATGTCTTTTTTGTCTTTTTTTTATTAGGAATGAAGATGGTGCAAAACACAAATGCACAAAATGTTTTTAATTCAAATTTAAGTGGGCCTATCACTGGTGTTTGTGCCCTTGTATGTCCATACCACTTAGCTGCAGAGAGAGATCTCTGTTCACCTCCACTAAAACCCACAGGATTCCTTTTAACATAAATTTATAAATCCAAAATTTATTATATATTTATTATTATAAATCCAACCAACTTATTTAAATCCCACTGACCAGCCAAAATGTGACAAAGATGTGATGTTAACATCAAATATACTACAATTCAAACTAATTCAAATAAACATAATTTTTCACCAGGTTCGCCATCGCAAATAATAAAGGAGACAAGTAGAAAAAGTGATCACGCCTGGGAATCAAACATAGGACTTCAGACTTACGAGACCTGTGCCTTAACCACGGGAGCTTCATGATTAGGCTGGTTGAAATTCGAACCCATGAGCGGTCACTTAAACTTGTCTCCTCCCTGCAAATAGCCCATAGTAGCTAGGGCCGTAAATGCGAGAAATAAATTGCCATCCTCCCTGTGAAGAAATATTACATGGAAAAACAGTGGCATGATCGACGGGGTTCGATTCCCAGGCAGGATCACCTTTTCTACTTGTCTCCTTTATTTAATTCCAGTCGATTATGCCACTGTTTTCCCCATGAAACTAATTTAAGTTGTATCACTCTTGCTTGGGTACCTTTTGTGGATAATAACAACTTTATGCTTTTATTATTACCTTTTGACTTCTGAGATAGACACCAGACTGCTTGAAATCAGGGAATTTTATTCCTCCAGAATCTGGGATCTGCAAAAACACAATACAATAGGTTTTGTATTATCTTGTGAACAAATATGAATTGAATTGAATCTTGGAGGTTTGGGAAAAGGTTCTAAATGGCATTGGAACTGGACAGAAATAGAACAAAATTATAGTTTATTTGGCTTATATAATTGGTGAAAAAATGATACTCATAACATTGTATATTGATACAGAATGGTGTTCATACAGTTGGGCTAAGCACTTATGTTAGTTGCCTGTTGTGTGACTGGTGCACGCTTATGTAAATTTACTCACTGACGTGTGCAGTAACAACAAACAAATAGTTTTCGCCAATTATAAGCTGAACAAACTTGTAATATCAGTATTACTGATATCTGTGGAATAGAACTGCTAGATAGTGTGGAGTCAATGAACCCCTCAATTGATATTAATAGCAGTTGTACAAAAATAAAGGTTACTCCCAACAAATGTGGAATGAATTACAGTAAGAACATTTAAGCTTCTTTCTTGAACTCCACCATATACATAGAAAGGAGACATTATTTGTATTAATTTGTTAGCAATAATGGAATAAAGTTAACTATTTTTGTCCCCCGTTATGACAATCCAATATGGAAAGTTACTAGTGCCGTACTATTACGCTGTCTTTACTATTCAGCGAGGATGACAATTTTGACCTCCTTGTCTGTTTACAAACAGAGAGGTAGACAAAAGACCGTTCCGCTTGTCCAAACACTCAAGTATCAGAAGGATGGTCCACAATAGTATAATTCACGTAACATGAATAGGGATTAAAAAGCTATCAAGTAGAACCATGTGCTTCTTTTGTCCAATTTGCCATCAAGATTTCATATGGAAACAGTTCAGACCCAGAACACAATCAAGTCAGAAAGTAAAATTTTGTTCTGGGACTGATTATTCGGACTAGAAATTTACCACATCATTATGTACATGCTCTGCATGCAGACAAGTGTCCGGTCTTCAACAGATAATACGCTTTTTTATATAATACCGAAGCATAGTCCTCAGCAGTAGACAGTCCGCATACCAAATTTTGATGAGCTCCTTCAAATGCAATTGTAATTAATATGAATAACACAATAACACTTGTTTTCCGCTTGCATTAAAAAAATAGCAGCGAGGTGAAAAAACTTCCAAAAATAACAACTTTAGAACCCAACTTTCAGTATCACCAATTTACCTTGGAGGATTCAGTATCTTTTCTCTTCATCTGTGGTAGTGGTAATTTCTTCTTCTTCAGCTGTCTCTCTGTTCTCCTCAGCTCTGAATTATTGTCGGCAGCTGTAATCAGTTTCTGCAGGTCCTGAGCTTTCTTTTCTCTTTCCTTCTTTCTCAGTTCTATCTTTTTCAGTTCAGCTATGAGTGTCTCTTCTTCTTCAACCTAGGACAAAGATAACATTATGTAGGAAATATTGTGAATATTTTGATTTTTTTAAATTTTGATTTGATTTGTTCGGGTTCTGACAACCCTGGATAACCCAAGAAAGTCTCTATTGAAGCTTATTTCCATTGGGGTCCATTTGAACACCGGGACGGGTTGGGAACAGTCAGGGGTTAACACCCTACTCTTTTCGAAACTGGCTGCAAAATACATGTACAGGTATGGCTCTCTGCACATGGGACCGACGGCTTAACGTCCCCTCCGAAGGACGATATTATATAGACATATCCTGGTGTATAGTCATGATGCCAATGTTAAAGATGGACGTCCAAAGTGAGAAAGTATTTTAGTTCCCTACCTTAAAGGAGTATTTGGTGATTCTAACATCCACTTTTTATGGTAGATATCCACAAAAATTTCAGTTGTCCATTTTGTGTTTGAGAGTTATGCATGATTTAGGATCCATAGGCCACTGTGTTGTAATTTCATTTTTCAAATTTGACGATATACTGTATGACACAACTATTCTCATACTCCAATCTTAATGAACATGGTTCTTTCCCCTGTCCATCACATTCCTACTCAAATCTCTTGCTGGGTTTGACTCTTCTCCAAGTTCCTCCCTGGCCACCTCTGCATAAACCCCCTACTTACCTGTTCAGGTGTCCTGTTGAATAACCTTATAAGCTGCTCTTTCCTCTTACGCTCATGCTCCCCATCAAACACAACAGGTGATCGTCCGCTCAGGCTAGGATCTTGTCGTATTTTAGACAGCTTATTGATGAGGTTGTAATAGCGCTCTTTCATCTCTTCAATTGTTCGTTTCTGTTGATAAATTGATGCAGAGTGTACATTACATTACATATTAGCATGGGCGTCGATACATGTTCTCCGCCCCCAAAAAAAAAAAAATCTTTTTTGATCTTTTTTTTCATAAAATCACCCATTTTTGTTGTTTCCAGCCACTTTTTAACAATTCAGGCCAATTGTCCCCCCACTTTTCAAAATCGATTGACACCTCTATCCATTTGACAGTAAGATTACTTTGTCCACATATTGTTCATTCAGGGTGAGGCAGGTAACAGTACAGTAAGTTTACTTTATTATACTTTGTATTTCTGTGTATGATATCTGCCCTTACCAATTGAGGTGAGGTGAATGTGCGCTTGGTGTGTGTATAGGTGTGCACAAGTAATATATGTAATTGCCTTCAGATGCAGACGGTTTTATGAAACTTCACATTCCAACAGGGACATTCATAGGTTCCCTAGAACATGCAATGGGCTACAAATAACTTAAAATACATTTGAGAGTGGGTTCCCTATTAGTGATATAAAAATAGTTCCGGCTTGATAGGTTAAGTTCCTGCTTGATAGGTTAAATGTAATGAGACATTATATGTATAATTTGTGTAAAACATGTGTAAAGCTCAGATCATCAAATACACACATTCATGTTCAATGGTCCAAGACAGAGTCCTTATGGGGGACGATGGTGAATACCTGTAGGGATATGTGTGTGCATGCTTGAGTGTCTTTACTCACCCCATAGGAAGCCGAGTCAAATCTATCATGGATGACAACCCAACGTGTATCAAATCGTGAGCAGAGATCAAACAAATGATCCGTAGCATTCTTAGTCCACTTATCATCATGAAGATGGAGCTGGTACTCTTGGGTAGTGTACACTGGCACTTGAACACTCTGAAAGTATCAATACATCAAACACAAATATGATAATATTAAAATCCACAGTTTTCAAACAAATGTGTGTAATATTTCCAAACTGATTTGGAGTCCAGTGATCCACTTGTGTGTTGAGTTCACAAGTGGTTTCACTTTTCCCCACCACCTCAAATTACACACGTTTTCACTGACAAACATGGATCCTATATAGTTAACAGGGTAACCATGGATCTCTACACACTGACATTTCACTATTGAAAGTGTGAGCTGTTGTGGTAAGATATTATATTTCACAGTGCGCCTTCTGTTGCTCTCTTACAACTGTGGATTTCCACGGTTGCTGTGGGCCTGCAAATTTATGAATAAAATGTCATAGATGTGTCCACATTTGTTGGAGAAAACAAACACACCCCCCACACAACACATTAAGTGGATGTAAATGCAGTTATGCCCATTTCAAAACTGCCGTTAGATAGGAGTCATAATACACATACTTCAAATAAGGAATGATACTTCAATTTAGTCACTCCACAGATACCAAATGCAACAAGAGTAGAGGAAAAAAAAGAGAAAAGTTCTTGATCAAGGTGGTGCAACAGTAAAAGGCTTTGACTCACAATACAATGGTAGCTTGAGGTTGTGAGTTCAAATCCCTGTATGGCAGACACATTATGACCACATGGAGAAGGCCCTTTACTTCAGTTGCCTTACCCAACTCATGTGTAATAGTGAGTAGTCACATGTAATGGTGAGCTGATAGTGTTAGAAGATAATATACAATTTACTTGCATCTGATTCCTAACAGTAACGGCACAAAGCAAAAGTTTGATGACACCCTATAAATTATTTAAGTGTTTTTGTTATAAGGTGCACTCCCTCCCTCTCCCTGAAATGCAAGTGTGAAATATTTCAACCCAAAAATCAACTTCGACTTCAACTTACTAGTTTTTGCCACCCTAATTAGACTGTTTGACCCCTCCCCTAATGAAAGGACTTTCATTTATAGGACATCATGAAACTTTGGGTTTATTCCCAAAGTGTATATTAAATCATTTTATTTTAGTTTTATAGAAACATGCTGAGCCAGTTTACTTATCTATTTCTACATTGTATTTGTAACAGAATAAACAGCACACTACCTCATTGGTGAAAAAGCAATTGCAACCGAGTATAAAGTACATTTCTCTTACCTTGCTAAACCTTGCAAAGGGATAGTCTTTGCCTTCATCAGCAGATCTTCTCCAATGCTTGAAAACTGCCCCATCCTGCACAAGAAGAAAAAAAGACCCAAGACCCCAAAGATTAGATCCAATGTTTATCCAATCCCTGTCAACCTGTTTTGTTTGACATACAAACACAAAAATGGGATTCTCTCTACATTGCACAAAAAAAACACCAAAAAATAAAAACATGCTGTTACAATGTCATACAATAAAACAGAGAGATTACCAAACAGGGTGCAACTCTAGTAGTCTTATTACAAGACTGCCCTACCCCAACCCAAAACCCTAACCCTAAACTCTGTAAACAAGGGCTGGACTCAAGACTAGCAAGTTGCACCCTATTCGGTAATTGTACCAATAAAACTTATGAGAGTATCGAGCATCAATAACAACAACAAAAAAAAAAAAAACAACAACAAAAAAACATCTCACATCTTGACCTGGCCACTTTACCAATTAACTTCTTCAAATTGATTCATTTTGATTAAACCCAAAGCGAAACAGGACATAATTTTGATACTTTAGATAAAGTTCTCAATAAAATAACTGTCAAGTTGATGTGCACTTACTTTCCTTGCTGGATTAGTAAATGACATCCATTTCCACGGGCGTACATGGTTACGTCCTAGCTTAGCTTTCACCTGCTTGTAACCTTGGTTTGTGTCGCTCTGGACCAATGGTGGTGGATCTCTGCAACGAATGAACATAATACAAACAACAAAAATTAAAGAATGAATTCAATCATTTGACAAAAATACATAACAAACGCCAAACAAGGATTTTCTAATGAAAACATTTTCACTGCTGTTGCAAGCTAGTGCTCAGATGACCGACCTGTAATTTAATTCAAACTGCTTTGTTTTATTGGAACTCAAATATGCAACAAAATTTGAAAAAGGTACCCAACCTGAAACAATTCTCTACACACATGTACTAGTGCTGTCAGTGTTTTTTGCTTGTCAACATGTCAGAAAAATTTGTTGACATGTCGACATAAAAGTATGCCCATGACTTGGTCAAGAATGTTAGTGAACTGAAGTTGAATAAACAATTGTATGTATCATAGTAAATGCCACAGCACATGAGTATTCTATGCAATATCTTTTTATGCATGACATACATGTAAGCTAAAGTACAAGCTAGTGAAGTTACTAAACGTAAGACATCATGGTTATTTTTAAGATTTTTAGTTAATTTTAAAATTTCGTATCATAAACAATGTTGATAAATGTTGTATGTCGACAAGGGCATAATTTATTAATAGCATGTCGATGGCAGCACTAACATGTACACTGTACATATTGTAAGCATCTTGACTTCCACTCAAATTACAAAAATGTACAAAATATTGAGTGATTGTCTGCTGGCTATGCCCTCTACTAGCCTCCAAGATAGCAAAATCGAGCGGCTGAAAAAAGGCTCCCTTCGCTCGAGCTATTCGAGGTGCTTAGTGGTCAGCAAACAGAGCTATATAGTTCTATGCTTAAATAACAGAAAACTTACTTGTTATCAGAGTAGAGCAGGGCATACACTTCCCGATGCATGCCCTCTGGTCTCTTGAAAGTAGGCTCAACATTCTTCTTGGCTTTCTAAGAAATCAGAAGAAAATAAATTATAAACATGTTTTTAGTGGTTTGTCATTGCCGCAAGGCATGTTTAAGGGGAGGGGTAAGTTAGTAATTTCATTCAAAAGGCAGGAATCCAAATCAGTTTGGGGATTTCAAAAGGCATACATTGTAGATCTCTTTTTTTTATAAGGAGAATGGCAAAGTATGGTACTGATTTACATGTTGTTGTTTCATTTAAGAGAAATACTTTGAAGTGGATAATTTCCTTAAAAGGAATCCATTTGAGCAAAAATTATGGTATAGCGCCGGCTCCCATTGATCACATATATTACGTCTGAAATCATATCAATAAATCATATTAATTATTAATATTGCATGTTTCACTTGTTTCAACTTTCAAATGTGACCGACAGTCAACAACTAAATTAAAACAATGAATTTCTTCACCCCATTACTTTGTAAACGCCACCTCCAAAACCAAAAATTTTTTTTTTAGTACTAGGCCTACCGCCTACAGTACAATCTGTGAACAATTCAAAACCCCAGTCACGGGTCAATGCCTCTAAGTTTATGAAAAATTAAATCAAAACAAGATGAATAATAAACGGTTAATTTAAGCTAGGGTTGCTAAGAATTACGCAATTGTGTTATTTATTGCCAAATTTGCGATTTTGGCTCCAATTGCATTTTTTGACATTTTGAAAAAATCTTTAAAAAATTATTTTTTTTAGGCGATTTTTAATTTTTTTTTTATGGATTTGGAGAGTTCCTGGGCCTAACATCAAGTGCTACCATCATTTAAAAAAAAAATTATTAAAAAAAAAAAAAATTGGAAAAAAGTTACCAAAAAATTTTGTATCCAAATGGGACCAATTTGTAACTTGTGTTCACTTCAAAATCAAGATATAGACTTCTGTACAAAACCAATGCATTTTTAGATCTTCAATAGACTATGCAGTGAACACAAGTTAAAAATCGGTCCCATTTGGATACAAACTTGTAATTTTTGGGTAACTTTTTTCCAAATTTTTTTAAATCAACCACAAATGTAATAATTGCAGCACGGTACTTCACTATAGGTCAAGGGACTCTCTAAATCCGCAAGAATCTAAATCTAAATCCGCGAGAAAAATCGGGGTGCGTTTTTTGGCCTCCAAATTCGTGAATTCTTAGCAGGCCTAATTTAAGCATTGCTTGATGTGCATTATAGTATAAAACACTTCAAATCTATCATTGTCAGTTTTGCTTTGAAAAAGTGGGTAAAAAGTACATTGATTGAACGCCTCCAGGCCTAGGAATCCGTGGCAGTGCAGGCGAATCCCATTTGGATTCTCGCAAGAGAATTTTACGAGAATCCTTGATTCGCGCAAACGGCAGAAATCTATCTCCGGCTCCCACTGCATAATGATTGAAAAAAATATTGCCCTCATACTGTACAGTCTGATTTAGTCATCCAAGATGGCGGCTTTGGCTAACGAAACATCGGCACACAACCGCTGGCTGTTTTTGATGTTAAAATGCCCTCTCAAATTATGAGTATTATTGTACAAATTATTAATGATAAGTAAATTATACCATAATTCACCATTTTGGGGGTTCAGTTGCTTACAAAATGAAGTATAAATAGTCAAACCGAGAGTCAAACTTAGTGCATATTTTTGTCTTTCTGTAAACTGCCCATGATGTTTTACGAGAATCTTTTCGCGAATCCATTCGCGGAATCACATCGGATTTCTTAGCCTGGCCTCTACCGGCTATGTTTCGCAATTTTATTGACATAAAAAATACTAATAGTATCTAACAATTAAAACTTGATTACTGAAGCCACAAAGTATATACTTTGTATCTTCATCCTTTGCAAACTTGATCCATTTTCTGTCAGCTTAAATATAAAAAATACAAAATGTGGATCGTTTCACAAAACTACTTTCATAGCATTATGACATGTGCAAATGTTCCGTAGGCAGATTCTTTCATTTTCAAAGATCTATAATTATGCTCTTATTTTTTACCTCTGGCAAAATGAGAATGTGGATCAAAGATAAGCCACTCTGTGTTCTCATTTTGCAACTAAAATATAAAAATCAGTGCTCTGATGCTAGCAAATCTGCTGTACTCTTATCAACATTCAATATCATGCATGGTTGACATGGTGGATTCTCTCAGTGCCTCATACTAGACTCGCTTGCCAGTCCTATATGCCGTGCCTAGATGTATAGGACTGGAAATGCCATTACGATTTGAGCAGGTCAGAAATTTGAAAACATTTCTTTAAAATGTCATCAATGTAAATATAAAATTGGTACCCACTGTGCTAATTAAAGGCTTGATTGAAACAAAATTAAGGATCAAATGCATTTTAATGTCCAAAAAGGCAAAAATTATCGTCAAAGTTCTGCCGAATTCTGAACCCTTCGCAAGGGTGGAGAATTTGGGAATAAAAATATCCGATCTTTGCGATCAAAAAGACAAAATGAAAATTACAACTTTAAACATAATATTGGCAAAAGACATTATTGCCAAACAATATAGAATAGAACATTCAACATCAACTTCTCAAAATATTGGGAAAGTCGGAGGGAAAGTATGCAATCCAATTGCAAACCGTCAACGTAGTACAAGGAACTTATACGATGTCCTCATTCACATTGAACTGATACTATCTGTCCATCGTATATTAAAGGTTATTGCCGTGCGGCAGTGTGGTGAAGGAATATTACACAGTCAAGAATAGGCTCCATCATTTTTTGTTCTGATCCTCCCAGTCTCCCAAAACATCAAAAGCGTTGCACATTTACTTGTCCTTTATATAAGGCCAAATAAAAAAATAAACATGTTTCACGTCCCCTCCCGCTTCCTTTTCTGAGGTTTCTTCAATTATTTTTTTTTATTTTTTGAAATTCAGTTAAATAACTTTTCATAAAATATGCCTAGGAAGTAGAGATGCTTTCTATAGCCTTGCTATATACAAGAAACACTTTTGGAAGGTTTTGAGATAATTAGAGCTAGGGGCCTACCTCTCAGAACAACAAATAAAAAGAGGCCTCCTCCTTTTTCTCGGCATTTTTGTGTATGCTAAAACAGCTCTAATTATGGGTATTTACACCGATTTTGAGATAAAAAATAACAAATAAAAAGCCCCCTCCTCCTCCTTTTTTTCAAAAATCCGGACGTGAAACATGTTTTTTATTTTATTTAGCCTAACGCAGACAAAGTAGGGCCAAGCTACCTAGAAATGGTCAAAATTTTGGCAAGAAATATCTCTGTGTAATCCGATGTAAGTCCCATATACATCGTTATCGGCGATCGTGATTTTTTTCTGAAGTTTGGCTGGTACCCACTAGCGTCATGCACGTGACGTGACACAGCTAAAATAATCGACCGGAAATCGGGGATCATTAAAACGTCAACAAATTTCAAAACACAGAAAGCAGTAAACTTAATGGCGAGCGGTCCGAATTTTGAGCCATACAAGTTTACGTGGGCGTGGTGAACTACCGTCAACGCATGAAACTGTTTAACTGAAGTGAAAGTGCATAATAATCCTTGTTCGAAAATTTCTAACTTTCGTATGAACAACCGATAGCTTGTGATACGAAAGTTAGAACGTGGAAGGATTTGCGCTCATGCAGCGTACCTTGTTTGGTACATGTACACGGTTGGCATGTAGGTCCCAATATCATGCATATGAATAAAAACTTCTTCCTCAAAATAATTATTGTCTCAAAAATATGAGGATATTATTCTTTCACATATTAGTGACACCATGTGCTATATTCCTATACCTGGTCTCATGTACCCATACCTAGTGTATGGGTACATGGTATAACCAGGCATTCAAACAGGCACGGAGAGAGCTGTCAAAGAGTGTATATTTCAAAACATGATAACTGCACCAGTTATAAAAATTCACACAAACCCATCATTTTCAAAATACACTGAAACCCTGTAATCCATTTTTTGAAAAATATGATCCCTAATGTTTACTTACTTTTGTTCAGCAAAAACCCATTTCCAGTAAGTCAAATTCTGTAATTGTACATGTCTCCATGTTTACATTTTGTGGACTAAAAAAATAAATACCTGTTTCCAAATATTCCACCCAAAGTGTTAAGTGCCAGACACATGTGTTGGGGCAAATAATATTAGAAGTCATGAAGTATACTCTTTTGACCACACACAGCTGTACATAATAGATTAAGCTATTCTTTAATCCACCATAATGTGGTGGATTTTAAGCATGAGTGGCAACTCTTTCTCATGCCAAGGTTAAATTGATGACATGTCTTGACCTAATTGGCCAATTTACCAAACATATCATAACAAGATAGACTTTAACCAAGCCTGAATGTGCTCCTATCTGTAACCATGCTGTATAGGGGCCTACACCAGTGCTGTACGGTGCGACCATTTTAGGCGCATTGGCGACTAGATTTTTTCTGATGGCGACTAAAAACTCAATCCCTGGCGCCAATGGCGACCAACTATTGAAGCTTTTAATCGCCAGCAAATGCAAAACATTTATGTAATGTAGCATTCAAGAGTATGAATGTATGCTATGTATTTAGCATGTCTCAATGGGGACTTCCTGGAAAACATATAGGCCTACACTGTACATGCTGCGTATGGAGTATGTAGCATTCAATAGGAATTAGATTGAGTACAGCAGCTATGAACATTCAATGCACGTGGCTGTTCAGTTGGCACCTCAGATTTTTTACCTGGGAGCAAAATTTGGGTGCCTAAATTTATAAAGTTAGGAGCCATTGGCTCCTCAATCAGGTTTTGCACCGTACAGCACTGGCCTACACATGCCTGTAACAGCTTCTATAAGCAGAGATGAGGTTACATGCTATGTGTAAAGGGCTACATGCTGGAGATAGCACATTCTAATGGTGGGAATTTTGATCACAAGAATTTATGTGGTGGAATAAACACATTTAAACACAGTTTTTGGCAACAAATTTCAACCAAATTGATATTTTAAGTGGACTATAATGCAGTAGGACTTTAAATAATCAAGTTTGGTCACAGAAGACATTGGTGAGTAAGTAATTTGTTGTGAAAAAAACCAGCTGTACATTGAAAGTATGCTTTCCTAGTTTGTATGTGGATTGTAAGTATGTACCATTTTCTGCGTATACTATATTGATTCCTTCACCAATTCATCATGACTTTACTCACGAAAAACGTCATTTTGTGCCAATATTTCTCAAGTGATCGCCAGACATCGCACAGTCCCCATTGTAAATAGGTGATCAACACGTGTAGTGCTGGGCTCACATGTTCAAGAACTGGAAGGGTATCACCATCAGTTTGCAATGACAAGTCAACCTTTGCAAATCGGGAGATGGATTGATTTGCCCAGCACTGGATTTTCTCAAATCTTTAATCACCGACGCAGTTGGCAGTTGTCAAAACATCTTTGATCAAGCAAGGTTGCAGAATTAAACGGACTCATAATATGGTCGGAATTTGTACTTCAGGGCCTGTGTTTCCGGTTAAAAGTAAGCAAACGCTTCAGCTAAGTCCTAAGATATTACATACAAGTTAGCCAAGCTAAATTGAAGCCAAACTGGACAATCTAAAAAATTGTTTTGCTGCGTTTTATAACTGAAGACGCTACGATGACTGACCGTGTTATACTAGCAATCTCTATCTTCTATCCACACATTAACTATCGTGTCGTCGTGGATAGTAGATAGATTTCTCGATCAAAATAATCCCGGCACCGGCCAGCTTCATACATGTCATACTGAGCACTGGAATCATGGGAGTGACTATCACATGCAAATCACTGTTGTTTCAACCTGCAGTATTGTACAGAACTATTAAAATAATCCGAGTATCGATCGCAGACTCTGGCTTTTATACGCGCAGAAATATATGGAGTAGAATTCTGCAACTTTGCGCATTTGAATTTTTAAGCTTACCTGCTTTTTCTTGTCGGCCGCATCAATTATTTCTTGTTTAGACAATCCTTGGCTAGATTCAGAACTGCCAGTTGGTGGTAGGGACGATGACTCTACATCCCATTCTAAAATATCTCGGACATCGCCTGTAGAAGCCATCTAAAAACGGATATTTGTGTGGAGTTTCGTGCACAAATTTCCGACTCCGTAAATATTGTAGCGTTTTCCTGTACCTAGGCTAGAGCAGGTTATTAATATTAATGAAGTGACGTCATGCAAAGTGTTTCGTACTCACAAATCGCAATAAAAATATTTTCTGTATTAAAGGAGTATTTCGTGATCCTAGCATCCTCTTTTTATGACATTTTTCAGTACATATCCACGAAAAAACCATATTCCCAAAATTTCAGTTGATTCCGATTTTGCGTTTGCGAGTTATGCATGATTATGTGTATTACACGGCCCCCGGGGGGGGGGGGGCACTCAACTTAAATTTTGGTAGGGATGTGCGGGGCGGAGCGCCAAACTTTGGGAACTAAGAACTGATTTTCGGGCAAAATAGGGGCTTGAAGAACTGAAATTAGGGCCAAATTATAGGCTGTTGAGCTAAAAATTTCTAAATTATTTCCAAATTTGAGCTTAAAGAGCTACAATTGTCAGAGTTTGAGGCTCAAAGAACTGGAGCAGATCCAAATGTGGGGCTTAAGGAACTGCCGGAGAGCCTGAAAAAGGGACCCTTGAGCGCCGCACATACCCGTACCACCTTAACATGTGAGTGCCCCCCCCGGGTACACGGCTCCTATACAATACGTTGTAATTTCGTTCTGGTGCACCAGAACGAAATTCAAATTTCATGTTATTTTTGCAAAACGAATTAATCTGCAAGAACTATTTTTTACATAAACATTATGTAGCCAAAGTATTCCAGTGATATAAAAATCTCAACTTTTTTTGACAAAAGTGGGGGGATGAGGCTGTGGATCACGAAGTGCCCCTTTAAAAATACAAAATTTTGGTATTCTATGAAGTCCATTCTAGTGGTTCTTTCATTATTTTTTGGATGTTGGCCTTAATTTATTCAGATTGCCAAAATAGGCCAATTATTTTTTCTGGGCCAATTTTGATTATAAAATTGAACCGATTGAGCCCTGGATTGAGCCCATATTCATAGGCGTAGATCCGGGGAGGGGGGAATAAACCCCCCAATATTTTGCCAGGGGATGGTCCATACAATCATCCCCCAATGTTGACGGCTGTATGTGGGTTTCTGACCCGGTATTTGGCCATTTTAGGCCCACAAGTGCAATTTTTTGCGCGCTTCGCGAGAATTTGTTCCACTTTTGCCAGGGGGGATGGTCCATACAATCATCTCCCCCCCCCATGTTGACGGCTGTATGTGGGTTTCTGACCCGGTATTTGGCCATTTTAGGCCCACAAGTGCAATTTTTTGCGCGCTTCGCGAGAATTTGTTCCACTTTTGTAGGCCTATACTATGCACAGTTTAGCTTCAAAATGGCAAAATTTTTCAAATATATCATCAGTTTAGCTTCATTGAATGGCAACATTTTTCGCGCGCTTAGCTCGCATTTGTACCACAAATTAATATGTCGCTAAAAGGTGCTGAAATCTCTATACCGGGGTACTACTTCAAGATTTTTTTTTCAACCCCATCTCCCCCCCCCCCCAATGTCAAAAGAAATCTACGCCACTGCCCATTATTGGTCGATATTATCATTATTATGTTTTGGATCCAATATTTTCACACACTTGGATTCTAGATAATGCTCGATAGAAAAAAAAACATAACAATGACTAAAATCAGTATTTTTTTTTATATAGGGCCTACTGGTACTCAAAATGGCATATTTGGTCAACAATTGAAAACAAAGCCAATATCCAAAAATTTCAACACACTTTGCAAATTGTCATGTTCAATCAATGGATGGGGCAAAGTTTTTATGGTAGGCAGAAAATGAAGGGGCAAGCAATGTTGGTAGGCCGAGAGGGGGAGGGGCAAGCAATTTTTTGCAGTTTGAAGGGCCGGGAGGGGCTCATAATTATTGATGTAGGCCTATTTACAGAAATTTGTACTGTAATGTGGGTTTTTCTGCAGTCTGTGTTTATAAATTATGTAGATTCCTTGACTAATTTCCTTTCCCAAAATGTATAGAGTCGACTTTTACATATCTTGCATGAAAACGTCCTAAGAAGTTGAAGCACTACAATATGAAATTGGTTAATTTAGAGCCTACTTTTACATATCTTGGCATAATTATTTGTATGTTTACCCATGTTTCAACTCACACCCCTGGGCTCACACCTAATTGGAATCAGCCAAATTCGTTGTATTCGTCAGGTCAATAAGGCTGAATTTCGAAAAGATAAAGAACTCCACAAAAAAAAAAAAAAACCTGTGTGGTTTCTTTCACTTTACCGTGTTTGTGTTGTTATTGGCTTAAAATGGACATAAACCATAATTCCTGTAATTAAAATTAAAATTTGATGGATAGGCCCCCTATTGTTCATTATCATTTTAATTATTGGCAGACCATAAACAATTCAACAAAATAGAATCGAATAAACTGGGCTAAAATTTGGGAGAATCAGATAAAAAAACAGAGACAAAATATTGAGGTTTATAATTTGGCCTATATTCAATTACCAAACTAAGTTAATTTATTAACTAACCTAAATAATATTCATTAAACTGAATTTATTCTTTAAAATTTTTATGTACTTGGTGCAAACTTTAATCAAATCAACTACTAAAGTAACTAATTGCTTATTGTCACCACATATTTATCAACGTAACCAACTCATGAATATTCATATTCATGAATATTGATGTTTATGACGTCATATCATGAATATTGATGTTAATGACGTCATCTCACGAATATTGATGTTTGACGTCATCTCTTGAATATTGATTTTTATGACGTCATCTCATGAATATTCACGTTTATGACGTCATCTCATGAATATTCACGTTTATGATGGCATCTCATGAATATTCACGTTTATGACGTCATCTCATGAATATTCACGTTTATTGTGTGATCTCATGAATATTCACGTTTATGACGACATCTCATGAATATTCACGTTTATGATGTAATCTCATGAACGTGTACGTGTATGATGGCATCTCATGAATATTCACGTTAATGACGTCATCTCATGAATATTCACGTTAATGACGTCATCTCATGAATATTCATGTTTCATGTTAATGACGTCATATCATGAATATGTTATGAATATGAATATGTTATGACGTCACTCATGTATATTCATGTTATGACGTCACTCATGTATATTCATGTTATGACGTCACTCATGTATATTCATGTTTATGATGTCACTCATGAATATTCATGTTTATGACGCCACTCATGAATATTCATGTTTATGACGTCACTCATGATTATTCATGTTTATGACGTCACCTCATGAATATTCATGTTTCATGTTAATGACGTCATATCATGAATATGTACGTTTCTGACGCGTCATCTCATGAATATGAACGTTTATGACGTCATCTCATGAATATGTACGTTTATGACGTCATCTCATGAAATTGATGCTTATGACGTCATTTCATGAATAATCATGTTTATGACGTCAATTCATGAATATTTATGACGTCATCTCATGAATATTGATGTTTATGATGCCATCTCATGCATATTGATGTTTGTGACGTCATCTCGTGAAAATTGATGTTTAAAATTTTATGACGTCATCTCATGAATATTGATGTTATGACGTCATCTCATGAATATTGATGTTATGACGTCACTCATGAATATTGATGTTATGACGTCACTCGTATATTCATGTTATGACGTCACTCATGAATATTCATGTTTATGACGTCACTCATGATTATTCATGTTTATGACGTCACTCATGATCATTCATGTTTTGACGTCACTCATGATTATTCATGTTTATGACGTCACTCATGATTATTCATGTTTATGACGTCACTCATGATTATTCATGTTTATGACGTCACTCATGATTATTCATGTTTATGACGTCACTCATGATTATTCATGTTTATGACGTCACTCATGATTATTCATGTTTATGACGTCACTCATGATTATTCATGTTTATGACGTCACTCATGATTATTCATGTTTATGACGTCACTCATGATTATTCATGTTTATGACGTCACTCATGATTATTCATGTTTATGTCATCTCATGATTATTCATGTTTATGACGTCATCTCATGATTATTCATGTTTATGACGTCATCTCATGATTATTCATGTTATGACGTCATCTCATGATTATTCATGTTTATGACGTCATCTCATGATTATTCATGTTTATAACGTCATCTCATGATTATTCATGTTTATGACGTCATCTCATGAATATTCATGTTTATGACGTCATCTCATGAATATTCATGTTATGACGTCATCTCATGAAAATTCATATTGTTGACGTGATCTCATGAATATTCATATAGTAGTGAATATTCATTATCATTTCGTATATAGGTCTTGAATAGCTATTTGGAAACTTTCTAATTAATTTCAATTTACAGGTTAGCAAACAGTATTCATGAGTTGACTAATAAAGTACACGGACACAATAAACACACACACCCAACATGTTTGGTTGAAAATATGTTTTGTCTGTTTGTTTACAAACAAACAAATGGTGATGCATTTTTTTCAATATTTAAAACAATATATATTTAAAATAAATATGTATAACAGAATTTCTTCCAGATTTTGGATTACAATATTTTCAACCATCATGGCACCATTTTTGGATTTTCCTTTTATTTCAACAAGATATCAACTATAACAACAACAAAAAGAAAAAAAAAGAAAAAAGAAAACAATAACAAAAACGCAAGTTCCTCATAAATGGTGAAAAACAACTTGCGAGATCGTAACAACGTGATGATGCTTCCCTCATCTGCATGGCAACAACTTAATAGCAGTATTTACTGTAAAAGAGTTTCTGCACGAGACGGAACTTCCTCCTAAATTTTGGGGCATTGCATTTTATCTAATATAAAATAACATTGTGATGTGCCCCGAGTAATTTAATTTGATGATTTATCTTTGTTTACAAAGTTACATGAGTGATGACATTTTAGGGGAATTCCCCTCTCAAATTGAGCAAAACAAGTTGAATCATATCTAATTTGGAATATTTGGAAACCCCCTTCAGATTGTAAAGAGATGACATCATATATGGGATTACCCTCAGGAAGTGATGTAATGGGATTTCCCCTCAGGAAGTGATGTCATGTGAAAGGTTTATGGTATAATTAAGACTTTGGAATTCCCCAGATTGAGCATAATGTGAAGGCAGTAAATGGCCCAGAATAGAATGGGGTTTTTCCCAAGCTTGGTATATAAGAAAATGTAAACAATGATTCACAGTTGATAGTGTTGATCTGGGCTATGCTTGCAGTCCAATTCCTTGAAAGAAAGGAAATTACAAACCAGAAATATTTTATGTAGTCAAAGTACTACTATTTACCAGTGTTGTCGAAGAAGATCTAGAATACGTCAAAGAACGTTATTCTTCCAAGAAAGGAAATATATTCTTCTGTCGACTTGCTGAAGTCTGGTATTTTGATTCAACGCAACTGTCAAAATAAGTGGGGACAGCTGCATCGCAGTCCTGCTTCCTGAAGATATTGTGTGAAAGGTGGAAATAGCACCAAGTTTGGAGAAAGCAGCGCAAGGAGTTAAATTTGGAGAACTGCGCAAGGAGTTTAGCATAGGAGAACGGCGCAAGGAGTTTAGCATAGAAGGACGGCGCAAGGAGTTTAGTATGGGATAATTGCGCAAGGAGTTGTAAACGTGTTTGGAGAACACCATTTTCGTGTAAGGATTTTATACGCAAGGAGTTATCAATGCAAGTGTACAAAGGACTTCGCTGATTGTTGCAGGACAAGTGAATAGGGATATATTACATCAGTCGTCCAGAACATTACAAGAACTTTATGGTCACCAAGAAGAAGAATGCTGGCTAAGTACAAAATAGATAAAGAGTGATTATATTTGATTAATGTATATGTGCATTTGTAGTCATTATATTGTACCAAACGAAACTTGCTTTCAATTAAAGACTTAGATTTTGTTAGCTTAAACGAACAGTGTATTTGTGTTGTGCATTCGTGTGAGTTCGGGTAAAAGGTGATTTTGGCCTCGAGTCAAGTACGGCTCGTAACAACATGCTACCATCGTCCCTCAATATAAAGTGTTGGCAACAGAACAGCCACAAATAACGGCGTTACCATTATTAAAATCTATACGGTATTCTATAAACACGGTATTTTACGGTAAATTTTAGAACAATACATTCTAGTTAAGGAATAAAGATTCACGTGAAGGCCAGTCAGTTCTGGTATAAATGTAGTTTGGTTGGAACAGACTTCGTTGAAGTTATTCCGAAGTCTTCGCCCTTATTTTGTCACTTCTTGCACTCATGCATGGCTATTGAATGTGAAATTTCTTTTGCTCAAGTATCCATTTTACCAGGCCAAGATCGCCGAGCTGCAAAAGGAATAAAGTAAATATGTTCAAGTTAATGGAGTAGCGGATTAAAAATGAGGCGGAGGTTGTGCCAACAAATGCTTGCCCCTTCTCGATGTAAACACCTCAAAAGAAATAAGTCCCCCTCTGAACATGTCGTCATAACAAAGTAGGCCTATGCTTGTCACAAAAGTTGATTCATGGCTTGTTACTAATGGAAAACCCCATGTGTTTGAGTGCAGTTTAAAATCCTCACCAAGTGAACATTTACTGTAATGTGTATCGATTCTTGATCATTCAGCCATGCAAATCCCCTTGGTGCAGAGTTCAGCACAGTGAGTTGTAAGATGGTCAGTTCCATTCCTTGTCCCAATACGCCTTGCAGTTAACAAGCATAGGCTACTTTTGGAAAGGGCACTTTTTGTCTTCAATTTAGGCTCATTCAGCCCTGAAGTCATGGAAATCTCTCATTTTCACACAGCACTTAGTAAACAGTCATATAATTATTTCAAAGTTAGTTTTGTTGGTACAAAACGAAACCTTACGATGTTATGACAACATGTTCAGAGGGGGACTTATTTCTTTTGAGGTGTTTAGTACCAAAAGTCCTCTCCCCCCAAGAGTGGCGTAGACAAGGGATAGGGGAAGCTTTTCCCACTACTGAAACATCTTTCCCCTTTTGGGATATCGATCCTCGCCAAAATTGTAGTACCATTTTTGCCACATACACCCCCCCCCCCCACCGAAAGTCAGCTTCCACCTTTCTCTAGCCACCTCTGAAAACAATAACTGTCCACATCTCCAACAACACCAATTATAAGCTCATTCTAGGGTAATTATAGCAATGCTAGCATAAGATGCTATCTACTGATGATAGTAAGGCTAGAATAACTAGGCCTATATAGTATATCTATGATAGCAGAATCTATGCTACTAATTTAACACTATTAGATGCCATCTACTGATTAAAGCAATGCTAGAATAAGATGCTATCTACTGATGAAAGCAATGCTAGAATAAGATGTTGTCTACTGATGATAGCAATGCTAGAATAAGACGATATCTACTGATGAAAGCAATGCTAGAATAAGATGCTATCTACAGATGATAGCAATGCTAGAATAAGATGCTACCTATACTGATGAAAGCAATGCTAGAATAAGATGCTATCTACTGATAAAAACAATGCTAGAATAAGATGCTATCTACAGATGATAGCAATGCTAGAATAAGATGCTACCTATACTGATGAAAGCAATGCTAGAATAAGATGCTATCTACTGATAAAAACAATGCTAGAATAAGATGCTATCTACAGATGATAGCAATGCTAGAATAAGATGCTACCTATACTGATGAAAGCAATGCTAGAATAAGATGCTATCTACTGATAAAAACAATGCTAGAATAAGATGCTATCTACTGATGATAGCAATGCTTGAATAAGATGCAATCTACTGATGAAAGCAATGCTAGAATATAAGATGCTATACTGATGATAGCAATGCTAGAATAAGATGCTACCTATACTGATGATAGCAATGCTTGAATAAGATGCTATCTACTGATGAAAGCAATGCTAGAATAAGATGCTACCTATACCGATGATATAGTAGGTATGTTCACAGTGGCTGCACAATAATTCTGCTACACTGTGCATGCAAGCATAACAGTGAATTGAAAAGCGCGCGCTTCAAAGTTGGCCAATTTTAGAAAACATCCATGTCGATAAATGAATTTCCCGAGTATGCTTCATTTATCCAAATTGTTTGAATTTTTAATATATGGTGTGTGTAGCCTTTCCGAATTGTTTTGTTTAAGAGCTACTGCCTGTTTTTATGGACTTTTGAAGATCGCCCATAAATCAGTAAATATAGGCCTATTGAAATAAAGGGGCCTACCACCATTTAGCTGAAATACTAATCTTTCTTAGCATGTAAATTATTTCCGTCGAAAACGAATGAAACACTTCGAGAAAACTAGTTGAAACAAAACATTATATCAAAGATATTTTAGGGAGTAATTTTCCAAACCTCAATAGCTCTAAGCCATTGTGTGTGTCCAAGGCCATACTATTTTTGTATACGCGGTACAGTGGGGATGGCTTTTCCGTTTACCATCTGTCATCTCATGTTAATCCATATAACAAAATGTTCATTTAAAGTCTCATTGCAAATGAATTATGATTTTTACTTTTCGGATTTGGCTTTGAGCAATGGTGACACATACCATGTTTACAGAAAAAAATGAAAATTCTATTCCAGACATCGTCAAAATGTCAAACTTTGTAGGTTTTGTATTATATTTAAGTAATTAACTGCAGTTTCTTTATTCAACATCATAACAGGTTCATACTTGACATATTTATGGTGAATGAATAGACTTTCATTAAATATTGAAAAAACACAAAATTACTCATGCCTAATTTACATAAAAATATCATGAATACATAATTACCTGTAATTAGCTAATTTGCATAATTAATTACTTTTTGTGTATTTTTTGTTATCAATTGAAATAACTCTGTATACATATGTGTGCAAAAAAACCGCACCCTGATATCATGTACGGTTTTCTATTGGCATCAATTTTGCATATTAATTAGCTGAACTTAGTCATTTTTTCACCTTTAATTTGTCTGCAGATTGGCTGAATTTGCTAAAATAGTATATTTGGTTAATTTATTATAATTATTCAATGATAGATTTTTAAATTTTGTTTTCTTTAACGAAGTTAGGAAAGATATGTATTTAACCTGTGGTACTTAGATTAACGCTGCTTTTTCAAGCAAGCGTCCAAATAAACCTTCAAAATCTCGAAATGTGCCAATTTTGTCATTATAGCCATTTGTGGCAGGTTTTAATTCCATTTACGAGCATCTTAAAATTGACACTACATCACAATGCATTGACCGATTTCAATTCCGTTTATTGATTTTTGATGCTTTAATAAAGCTCATTTATGTAGAAACATTAAATAACGTTTTTCTGCTGCGCTTATTTTTGAGGTGATATACCTAATGATAGCAATGCTAGAATAAGATGCTATACTGATGATAGCAAATTGCTAGAATAAGATGCTACCTATACTGATGATAGCAATGCTTGAATAAGATGCTATCTATTGATTAAAGCAATGCTAGAATAAGATGCTATCTACTGATGATAGCAATGCTAGAATAAGATGCTATCTACTGATGATAGCAATGCTAGAATAAGATGCTACCTATACTGATGATAGCAATGCTAGAATAAGATGCTATCTACTGATTAAAGCAATGCTAGAACAAGATGCTATCTACTGATGATAGCAATGCTTGAATAAGATGCTATCTATTGATTAAAGCAATGCTAGAATAAGATGCTATCTACTGATGATAGCAATGCTAGAATAAGATGCTATCTACTGATGATAGCAATGCTAGAATAAGATGCTACCTATACTGATGATAGTAATGCTAGAATAAGAGGCTATATCTACTGATGAAAGCAATGCTAGAATAAGATGCTATCTACAGATGATAGCAATGCTAGAATAAGATGCTACCTACTGATTAAAGCAATGCTAGAATAAGATGATATCTACTGATGAAAGCAATGCTAGAATAAGATGCTATCTATACTGATGAAAGCAATGCTAGAATAAGATGCTATCTACTGATGAAAGCAATGTTAGAATAAGATGCTATCTACTGATGATAGCAATGCTAGAATAAGATGCTATATCTACTGATGATAGAAATGCAAGAATAAGATGCTATCTACTGATGAAAGCAATGCTAGAATAAGATGTTATCTACTGATGATAGCAATGCTAGAATAAGATGCTATCTACTGATGAAAGCAATGCTAGAACAAGATGCCATCTACTGATGAAAGCAATGCTAGAATAAGATGCTATCTACTGATGAAAGCAATGCTTGAATAAGATGCTACCTATACTGATGATAGCAATGCTAGAATAAGATGCTATCTACTGATGATAGCAATGCTAGAATAAGATGCTATACTGATGATAGCAATGCTAGAACAAGATGCTATCTACTGATGATAGCAATGCTTGAATAAGATGCTATCTATTGATTAAAGCAATGCTAGAATAAGATGCTATCTACTGATTAAAGCAATGCTAGAATAAGATGCCATCTACTGATGAAAGCAATGTTAGAATAAGATGCTATCTACTGATGAAAACAATGCTAGAATAAGATGCTATCTACTGATGAAAGCAATGCTAGAATAAGATGCTATCTACTGATGATAGCAATGTTAGAATAAGATGCTATCTACTGATGATAGCAATGCTAGAATAAGATGCTATATCTACTGATGATAGCAATGCTAGAATAAGATGCTATCTACTGATTAAAGCAATGCTAGAATAAGATGCTACATACTGATTAAAGCAATGCTAGAATAAGATGCTATCTACTGATGAAAACAATGCTAGAATAAGATGCTATCTACTGATGAAAGCAATGCTAGAATAAGATGCTATCTACTGATGATAGCAATGCTAGAATAAGATGCTATATCTACTGATGATAGCAATGCTAGAATAAGATGCTATCTACTGATTAAAGCAATGCTAGAATAAGATGCTACATACTGATTAAAGCAATGCTAGAATAAGATGCTATCTACTGATGAACAGCAATGCTAGAATAAGATGCTATCTACTGATGAAAGCAATGCTAGAATAAGATGCTATCTACTGATGATAGCAATGCTAGAATAAGATGCTATATCTACTGATGATAGCAATGCTAGAATAAGATGCTATCTACTGATTAAAGCAATGCTAGAATAAGATGTTACCTACTGATGATAGCAATGCTAGAATAAGATGCTAACTACTGATGAAAGCAATGACAAAAAATGAAAATTCTATTCCAGACATCGTCAAAATGTCAAACTTTGTATGTTTTGTATTATATTTAAGTAATTAACTGCAGTTTCTTTATTCAACATCATAACAGTTTCATACTTGACATATTTATGGTGAATGAATAGACTTTCATTAAATATTGAAAAACACAAAATTACTCATGCCTAATTTACATAAAAATATCATGAATACATAATTACCTGTAATTAGCTAATTTGCATAATTAATTACTTTTTGTGTATTTTTTGTTATCAATTGAAATAACTCTGTATACATATGTGTGCAAAAAAACCGCACCCTGATATCATGTACGGTTTTCTATTGGCATCAATTTTGCATATTAATTAGCTGAACTTAGTCATTTTTTCACCTTTAATTTGTCTGCAGATTGGCTGAATTTGCTAAAATAGTATATTTGGTTAATTTATTATAATTATTCAATGATAGATTTTTAAATTTTGTTTTCTTTAACGAAGTTAGGAAAGATATGTATTTAACCTGTGGTACTTAGATTAACGCTGCTTTTTCAAGCAAGCGTCCAAATAAACCTTCAAAATCTCGAAATGTGCCAATTTTGTCATTATAGCCATTTGTGGCAGGTTTTAATTCCATTTACGAGCATCTTAAAATTGACACTACATCACAATGCATTGACCGATTTCAATTCCGTTTATTGATTTTTGATGCTTTAATAAAGCTCATTTATGTAGAAACATTAAATAACGTTTTTCTGCTGCGCTTATTTTTGAGGTGATATACCTAATGATAGCAATGCTAGAATAAGATGCTATACTGATGATAGCAAATTGCTAGAATAAGATGCTACCTATACTGATGATAGCAATGCTTGAATAAGATGCTATCTATTGATTAAAGCAATGCTAGAATAAGATGCTATCTACTGATGATAGCAATGCTAGAATAAGATGCTATCTACTGATGATAGCAATGCTAGAATAAGATGCTACCTATACTGATGATAGCAATGCTAGAATAAGATGCTATCTACTGATTAAAGCAATGCTAGAACAAGATGCTATCTACTGATGATAGCAATGCTTGAATAAGATGCTATCTATTGATTAAAGCAATGCTAGAATAAGATGCTATCTACTGATGATAGCAATGCTAGAATAAGATGCTACCTATACTGATGATAGTAATGCTAGAATAAGAGGCTATATCTACTGATGAAAGCAATGCTAGAATAAGATGCTATCTACAGATGATAGCAATGCTAGAATAAGATGCTACCTACTGATTAAAGCAATGCTAGAATAAGATGATATCTACTGATGAAAGCAATGCTAGAATAAGATGCTATCTATACTGATGAAAGCAATGCTAGAATAAGATGCTATCTACTGATTAAAGCAATGCTAGAACAAGATGCTATCTACTGATGATAGCAATGCTTGAATAAGATGCTATCTATTGATTAAAGCAATGCTAGAATAAGATGCTATCTACTGATGATAGCAATGCTAGAATAAGATGATCTACTGATGATAGCAATGCTAGAATAAGATGCTACCTATACTGATGATAGTAATGCTAGAATAAGAGGCTATATCTACTGATGAAAGCAATGCTAGAATAAGATGCTATCTACAGATGATAGCAATGCTAGAATAAGATGCTACCTACTGATTAAAGCAATGCTAGAATAAGATGATATCTACTGATGAAAGCAATGCTAGAATAAGATGCTATCTATACTGATGAAAGCAATGCTAGAATAAGATGCTATCTACTGATGAAAGCAATGTTAGAATAAGATGCTATCTACTGATGATAGCAATGCTAGAATAAGATGCTATATCTACTGATGATAGAAATGCAAGAATAAGATGCTATCTACTGATGAAAGCAATGCTAGAATAAGATGTTATCTACTGATGATAGCAATGCTAGAATAAGATGCTATCTACTGATGAAAGCAATGCTAGAACAAGATGCCATCTACTGATGAAAGCAATGCTAGAATAATATGCTATCTACTACAATGCTTGAATAAGATGCTACCTATACTGATGATAGCAATGCTAGAATAAGATGCTATCTACTGATGATAGCAATGCTAGAATAAGATGCTATACTGATGATAGCAATGCTAGAACAAGATGCTATCTACTGATGATAGCAATGCTTGAATAAGATGCTATCTATTGATTAAAGCAATGCTAGAATAAGATGCTATCTACTGATTAAAGCAATGCTAGAATAAGATGCCATCTACTGATGAAAGCAATGTTAGAATAAGATGCTATCTACTGATGAAAACAATGCTAGAATAAGATGCTATCTACTGATGAAAGCAATGCTAGAATAAGATGCTATCTACTGATGATAGCAATGTTAGAATAAGATGCTATCTACTGATGATAGCAATGCTAGAATAAGATGCTATATCTACTGATGATAGCAATGCTAGAATAAGATGCTATCTACTGATTAAAGCAATGCTAGAATAAGATGCTACATACTGATTAAAGCAATGCTAGAATAAGATGCTATCTACTGATGAAAACAATGCTAGAATAAGATGCTATCTACTGATGAAAGCAATGCTAGAATAAGATGCTATCTACTGATGATAGCAATGCTAGAATAAGATGCTATATCTACTGATGATAGCAATGCTAGAATAAGATGCTATCTACTGATTAAAGCAATGCTAGAATAAGATGCTACATACTGATTAAAGCAATGCTAGAATAAGATGCTATCTACTGATGAAAACAATGCTAGAATAAGATGCTATCTACTGATGAAAGCAATGCTAGAATAAGATGCTATCTACTGATGATAGCAATGCTAGAATAAGATGCTATATCTACTGATGATAGCAATGCTAGAATAAGATGCTATCTACTGATTAAAGCAATGCTAGAATAAGATGTACCTACTGATGATAGCAATGCTAGAATAAGATGCTAACTACTGATGAAAGCAATGACAAAAAATGAAAATTCTATTCCAGACATCGTCAAAATGTCAAACTTTGTATGTTTTGTATTATATTTAAGTAATTAACTGCAGTTTCTTTATTCAACATCATAACAGTTTCATACTTGACATATTTATGGTGAATGAATAGACTTTCATTAAATATTGAAAAAACACAAAATTACTCATGCCTAATTTACATAAAAATATCATGAATACATAATTACCTGTAATTAGCTAATTTGCATAATTAATTACTTTTTGTGTATTTTTTGTTATCAATTGAAATAACTCTGTATACATATGTGTGCAAAAAACCGCACCCTGATATCATGTACGGTTTTCTATTGGCATCAATTTTGCATATTAATTAGCTGAACTTAGTCATTTTTTCACCTTTAATTTGTCTGCAGATTGGCTGAATTTGCTAAAATAGTATATTTGGTTAATTTATTATAATTATTCAATGATAGATTTTTAAATTTTGTTTTCTTTAACGAAGTTAGGAAAGATATGTATTTAACCTGTGGTATTTAGATTAACGCTGCTTTTTCAAGCAAGCGTCCAAATAAACCTTCAAAATCTCGAAATGTGCCAATTTTGTCATTATAGCCATTTGTGGCAGGTTTTAATTCCATTTACGAGCATCTTAAAATTGACACTACATCACAATGCATTGACCGATTTCAATTCCGTTTATTGATTTTTGATGCTTTAATAAAGCTCATTTATGTAGAAACATTAAATAACGTTTTTCTGCTGCGCTTATTTTTGAGGTGATATACCTAATGATAGCAATGCTAGAATAAGATGCTATACTGATGATAGCAAATTGCTAGAATAAGATGCTACCTATACTGATGATAGCAATGCTTGAATAAGATGCTATCTATTGATTAAAGCAATGCTAGAATAAGATGCTATCTACTGATGATAGCAATGCTAGAATAAGATGCTATCTACTGATGATAGCAATGCTAGAATAAGATGCTACCTATACTGATGATAGCAATGCTAGAATAAGATGCTATCTACTGATTAAAGCAATGCTAGAACAAGATGCTATCTACTGATGATAGCAATGCTTGAATAAGATGCTATCTATTGATTAAAGCAATGCTAGAATAAGATGCTATCTACTGATGATAGCAATGCTAGAATAAGATGCTATCTACTGATGATAGCAATGCTAGAATAAGATGCTACCTATACTGATGATAGTAATGCTAGAATAAGAGGCTATATCTACTGATGAAAGCAATGCTAGAATAAGATGCTATCTACAGATGATAGCAATGCTAGAATAAGATGCTACCTACTGATTAAAGCAATGCTAGAATAAGATGATATCTACTGATGAAAGCAATGCTAGAATAAGATGCTATCTATACTGATGAAAGCAATGCTAGAATAAGATGCTATCTACTGATGAAAGCAATGTTAGAATAAGATGCTATCTACTGATGATAGCAATGCTAGAATAAGATGCTATATCTACTGATGATAGAAATGCAAGAATAAGATGCTATCTACTGATGAAAGCAATGCTAGAATAAGATGTTATCTACTGATGATAGCAATGCTAGAATAAGATGCTATCTACTGATGAAAGCAATGCTAGAACAAGATGCCATCTACTGATGAAAGCAATGCTAGAATAAGATGCTATCTACTGATGAAAGCAATGCTTGAATAAGATGCTACCTATACTGATGATAGCAATGCTAGAATAAGATGCTATCTACTGATGATAGCAATGCTAGAATAAGATGCTATACTGATGATAGCAATGCTAGAACAAGATGCTATCTACTGATGATAGCAATGCTTGAATAAGATGCTATCTATTGATTAAAGCAATGCTAGAATAAGATGCTATCTACTGATTAAAGCAATGCTAGAATAAGATGCCATCTACTGATGAAAGCAATGTTAGAATAAGATGCTATCTACTGATGAAAACAATGCTAGAATAAGATGCTATCTACTGATGAAAGCAATGCTAGAATAAGATGCTATCTACTGATGATAGCAATGTTAGAATAAGATGCTATCTACTGATGATAGCAATGCTAGAATAAGATGCTATATCTACTGATGATAGCAATGCTAGAATAAGATGCTATCTACTGATTAAAGCAATGCTAGAATAAGATGCTACATACTGATTAAAGCAATGCTAGAATAAGATGCTATCTACTGATGAAAACAATGCTAGAATAAGATGCTATCTACTGATGAAAGCAATGCTAGAATAAGATGCTATCTACTGATGATAGTAATGCTAGAATAAGATGCTATATCTACTGATGATAGCAATGCTAGAATAAGATGCTATCTACTGATTAAAGCAATGCTAGAATAAGATGCTACATACTGATTAAAGCAATGCTAGAATAAGATGCTATCTACTGATGAAAACAATGCTAGAATAAGATGCTATCTACTGATGAAAGCAATGCTAGAATAAGATGCTATCTACTGATGATAGCAATGCTAGAATAAGATGCTATATCTACTGATGATAGCAATGCTAGAATAAGATGCTATCTACTGATTAAAGCAATGCTAGAATAAGATGTTACCTACTGATGATAGCAATGCTAGAATAAGATGCTAACTACTGATGAAAGCAATGACAAAAAAATGAAAATTCTATTCCAGACATCGTCAAAATGTCAAACTTTGTATGTTTTGTATTATATTTAAGTAATTAACTGCAGTTTCTTTATTCAACATCATAACAGTTTCATACTTGACATATTTATGGTGAATGAATAGACTTTCATTAAATATTGAAAAAACACAAAATTACTCATGCCTAATTTACATAAAAATATCATGAATACATAATTACCTGTAATTAGCTAATTTGCATAATTAATTACTTTTTGTGTATTTTTTGTTATCAATTGAAATAACTCTGTATACATATAGTGCAAAAAACCGCACCCTGATATCATGTACGGTTTTCTATTGGCATCAATTTTGCATATTAATTAGCTGAACTTAGTCATTTTTTCACCTTTAATTTGTCTGCAGATTGGCTGAATTTGCTAAAATAGTATATTTGGTTAATTTATTATAATTATTCAATGATAGATTTTTAAATTTTGTTTTCTTTAACGAAGTTAGGAAAGATATGTATTTAACCTGTGGTACTTAGATTAACGCTGCTTTTTCAAGCAAGCGTCCAAATAAACCTTCAAAATCTCGAAATGTGCCAATTTTGTCATTATAGCCATTTGTGGCAGGTTTTAATTCCATTTACGAGCATCTTAAAATTGACACTACATCACAATGCATTGACCGATTTCAATTCCGTTTATTGATTTTTGATGCTTTAATAAAGCTCATTTATGTAGAAACATTAAATAACGTTTTTCTGCTGCGCTTATTTTTGAGGTGATATACCTAATGATAGCAATGCTAGAATAAGATGCTATACTGATGATAGCAAATTGCTAGAATAAGATGCTACCTATACTGATGATAGCAATGCTTGAATAAGATGCTATCTATTGATTAAAGCAATGCTAGAATAAGATGCTATCTACTGATGATAGCAATGCTAGAATAAGATGCTATCTACTGATGATAGCAATGCTAGAATAAGATGCTACCTATACTTATGAGAACAGTGCTATAATGCTACCTATACTGATGATAGCAATGCTAGAATAAGATGCTATCTACTGATTAAAGCAATGCTAGAACAAGATGCTATCTACTGATGATAGCAATGCTTGAATAAGATGCTATCTATTGATTAAAGCAATGCTAGAATAAGATGCTATCTACTGATGATAGCAATGCTAGAATAAGATGCTATCTACTGATGATAGCAATGCTAGAATAAGATGCTACCTATACTGATGATAGTAATGCTAGAATAAGAGGCTATATCTACTGATGAAAGCAATGCTAGAATAAGATGCTATCTACAGATGATAGCAATGCTAGAATAAGATGCTACCTACTGATTAAAGCAATGCTAGAATAAGATGATATCTACTGATGAAAGCAATGCTAGAATAAGATGCTATCTATACTGATGAAAGCAATGCTAGAATAAGATGCTATCTACTGATGAAAGCAATGTTAGAATAAGATGCTATCTACTGATGATAGCAATGCTAGAATAAGATGCTATATCTACTGATGATAGCAATGCTAGAATAAGATGCTATCTACTGATGAAAGCAATGCTAGAATAAGATGTTATCTACTGATGATAGCAATGCTAGAATAAGATGCTATCTACTGATGAAAGCAATGCTAGAACAAGATGCTATCTACTGATGAAAGCAATGCTAGAATAAGATGCTATCTACTGATGAAAGCAATGCTTGAATAAGATGCTACCTATACTGATGATAGCAATGCTAGAATAAGATGCTATCTACTGATGATAGCAATGCTAGAATAAGATGCTATCTACAGAATGCTAGAACAAGATGCTATCTACTGATGAAAGCAATGCTAGAATAAGATGCTATCTACTGATGAAAGCAATGCTTGAATAAGATGCTACCTATACTGATGATAGCAATGCTGCTAGAATAAGATGCTATCTACTGATGATAGCAATGCTAGAATAAGATGCTATCTACTGATGAAAGCAATGCTAGAACAAGATGCTATCTACTGATGAAAGCAATGCTAGAATAAGATGCTATCTACTGATGAAAGCAATGCTTGAATAAGATGCTACCTATACTGATGATAGCAATGCTAGAATAAGATGCTATCTACTGATGATAGCAATGCTAGAATAAGATGCTATACTGATGATAGCAATGCTAGAACAAGATGCTATCTACTGATGATAGCAATGCTTGAATAAGATGCTATCTATTGATTAAAGCAATGCTAGAATAAGATGCTATCTACTGATTAAAGCAATGCTAGAATAAGATGCCATCTACTGATGAAAGCAATGTTAGAATAAGATGCTATCTACTGATGAAAACAATGCTAGAATAAGATGCTATCTACTGATGAAAGCAATGCTAGAATAAGATGCTATCTACTGATGATAGCAATGTTAGAATAAGATGCTATCTACTGATGATAGCAATGCTAGAATAAGATGCTATCTACTGATGATAGCAATGCTTGAATAAGATGCTATCTACTGATGATAGCAATGCTAGAATAAGATGTTATCTACTGATGATAGCAATGCTAGAATAAGATGCTATCTACTGATGATAGCAATGCTTGAATAAGATGCTATCTACAGATGATAGCAATGCTTGAATAAGATAAGATGCTATCTACTGATGATAGCAATGCTAGAATAAGACGCTTATTACAAAATATAGCAATGCTAGAATAAGATGCTATCTACTGATGATAGCAATCTACAGCTTCAGGTGAATATCTTATTTTGTCTTCAATACACGGCTTTCGACTTAACTATGGTGTGTTAGCACATCATGATGCAAAGATTTAAATTTTGATGATTTTGATTATTTTTATGATTTTTACGATGCTCCAAATGAGCAGATCGCTTAATGGGCATACATTATACAATTTAAAGTTCAATGCAAACTTTGTTAACTAATCCAATGTCGGGAAATAGAGGAAAATTATCTTATGAGCACACTAGCCGACCTTTGCCGACCTTTTAAACAGCTTGATAGTTCAAATACATGATGAACCTGCAAATCTTGCATTATTATTATTTCTTATTTTTTGATGTCAAAGAATGTGGAATTTTATTCTAAATTTAATATAAGTACTGATATCTTCGATAGATGGCATCAGCCACCTGGTCAGATCGAATAGTGAAGTGAATAGTGAATATAAAACAAAAACACAATATTAAATATTCATGTCCTAACAATAAAGTTGCAATTTTGGGTTGGTATATACCCAGCAAACACAAAAACGTTTTAAAAACGTTTTTAATAAGTTATATTTTGGCTTTTGGTTTAGATAAAAACGTTTTAATAACATTAAAATGTCGGGTTATATAAAGGTCATAAAAACGTTTTAAAACGTTTTGTATGAAAACACACTACAACAATATTTTTAAAATGTTTTTAAAATGTTATTGTAAACTATTTTTACAAACATTTTTGCCAAATATTTTGTCAACACTTAAATAACATTATTTTAAAATATTTGCACCCTGCAAGCACAGAAATGTTCTTAAAATATTTTTTCAAAACGTTTTAATAACATTTAAATGTCGGGTTATATAAAGGTCATGAAAACGTTTTTAAAACGTTATTGCAAATATTTTGGGCAAACATTTTTCGCAAAATATTTTTCAACCCCAAAATAATATTCTGTTTAGAATGTTTTGTATCAAGTTTTCAAGAATGTTTTTGGAATGTTATTAAAACGTTTTTATACCCTTTATATAACCCGACATTTAAACGTTTTCTGTAAACATTTTTGTTTGCTGAGCAGTAGATTATCAACAAATGATTTTTAATGTTATGAAAACGTTTTATACCCTTAATATACCCTTTATATAACCCGACATTTAAACGTTTTCTGACAACCTTTTGTAACCTTTTGCGAATGATGTCGAAAACGTTTTGTGTTTGCTGGGTAGTTACGATTTGGGGGCACTCAAAGGAGTTGGATAATAGCGATTTTTAAAATAATTTCCAAGCATTACAAAGATCGACCATAATTTAATGGACATATTATAATCAGTTTAATATTAAGAAATACACATAATTATGGAGGAAAAGGCGGAAAGGCCGAAAATGCTAGAATAGATACGCCTATGGCCCTTAGTCTCTGCTGCAGTTACGAATAATAAAGATGAAGAAGAGGTGACAAAGCGGATGACGATGGCGATGATGACAGCGGATGAAGATGAACAAATGAATGTGATGAAAATGAAGATGATGATGCTGATGATGAGGAAAAAGATGATGATGATGATGACAGTGGCGGTATTTCCAGGGTCATGGCAAATTATGCTATCTAATGACAGGAATGGTAAATAAGATGCTTTTTACAAATGACAGTAATGCTATTATATCATGCTATTTACTGATGATAGCATACCATGCTATCTACTGATGATAGCATATCATACAATCTACTAATGCTATTATATCATGCAATCTACCGATGATATCAATACTATAATACGATATCTAGGGCCTACGTATTGTTTTACCTTTTTTTTTTTTTTGGGTCATATTTTTGTTACATTTTGCATTCATTTGTATTTTATTTCCATAAACAAGCATTGCAAAGAATAGTCGTGAACTACATAGTTTAATATACATGATACAATGTATAAGGGAGTGCCAATTTGCTGGCAAATATCGAAATATCGAAAAGTTGCCTAAATTTGAACCATTTTGCCCCAATTTCAGTTATATTTTTGTTTTGACTAGGGGAGGGAACCGGGGACGGGGCATTCCCAATGCCCTCCGCCGATGAGGAGGAGGAGGAGGAGGAGGAGGATTGTTGCAACATTCAGCTTACCTTATTTCTGTTTAATACATGTTATTACACACGTTGGATTTAAGTCACATTTAGTCTCAGAAAAAGACATGTGCCACCGACATCATGCAGAAAAACTCCATCCATGAGATGCAATAATTTAGGCTTTGCCAATTCCAGTTGGTGTAGTCTAGTTGATTAGCTGTCACGCACGAACTGCAAGATTAAAACACATAATATTGTCAATATTAAAGCTTGAAGTTAGATATTCATTTTCATTTACCCAGTCCTATAATGAACAGAATGATAAAAATTATACACTACACTTATGTTGATAGGCAATACAGGTTTATTTAGCCTTAAAAATGACCACATATTCAAATTCGTAAGGCAGCTTTCTTTTGAAATCATACTGAGTGACAACATTTCCTGGGAGAATGTTCTAGTGGTTTTACAACTCTATGATGGAGATGACTTGCTCCTGCCGTTCAACCCTTTCTTCAGTGATGGTTTAAACACCTTAGTTACGGTGACTCAATATTATGACACCTCATTTGTTGCAATGGTCCCAATAATTGATGTAGCAGCGTACAATTTAAATGAACGCAACCCTCGATTTGAAAGTTGCATCAAAATCCTATTGCCTCATGTACAGTACCCATTAAAGGAACTCTGTTTGGCTCTCATTGGATATTCTTTTTTGTTTCATGCCATTTGGAGGGGTACCAATATGCCTGAAAAGGAAAGTGTTCAACCAATGTATAATTCCAACTATTACATATGGGGCTGAGACATGGACGCTTACTGCAAAAATGGAAAAGAAGCTACAAGCGGCACAGCACAACATGGAACGGAACATGTTAGGGATCACCTACAAAGACAGAAAGACAAACAAATGGGTTAGAGATCAAACAAAGACTCAAGACATCTTAGAAACAGCCAAACACAGGAAATGGAATTGGGCAGGGCATATCAGCAGAAGAACAGACAACAGATGGACTACAGCAATTACTGTATGGAGACCGATGGTGGGAAACAGAAACCGGGGAAGACAGTGCAAGAGATGGAGAGACGAGATAGATCAGTACTGGGGAACAGTAAATTGGTTCAACAAGGCAAGAGATAGAGCTACCTGGCGGAGACATGCTGAGGCTTTCGTCCAGCAGTGGACCGATAATGGCTGATGATGATGATGATATGACTTTCGTATTCGGCGAGGAGGACGATTTCGCCCTCTTCGTTTGTTTACAAACAGAGAGGTAGACAAAAGGTGCTGTCAAAACCGTTCCGCTTGTCCAAATACTCAAGTATCAAAAGGATGGTCCACAATAGAGTGATTCACGCAACATGAATAGGGGATTAAAAAACTGTGAAGTAGGACCACGTGCTTCCTTTGTCCAATTTGCCATCAAGATTTCGAATGAAAACAGTTCAGACCCAGAACACGATCATGTCAGAAATTAATATTTTGTTCTGGGTCTGATTATTCGGACTAGTCTTTATTCACATCAGTGCAACAAATGATGTCTCATAATGCGCAGAAATATATTCTGCTTCCAATGTCGTTTACTAATTTGGCATGCAAAAACCCGTTTTGGAATAATGGTCATTCATTAAGGGGGTAGTTACTTTTTTTTATGTGCTTAGTTTGCTCCTGAATGCCTTTAAGACTGTTTAAGGGCTGGGGTATGAGCGACCTTGAAGTACCGGTAGGCTATATGGAGAGGGGAAGCAATGAGTTACCCCAAATCACAGCGGCAGGTAGTGACTGGGCCGCCGAGTGCTAATATATATTTATTTTGGAAGGTTCGTGTTTGTTTTAAATTTTGGGGCGTTTTTCCAAAATTTGATATTTTTGGTGATATTTCAAAAAAGCGACATGCCAAAGACAACTCTTTGGGCACATAGTTTGTTATTGTTATTGCAGTTCTTTTCCACATACCTACGTTAACATTCGATTGGATGATTTACTAATATTATATATTTTATGACTGCAATTTGGCGTTTTCAATGCGTTTTACACGTATCATGAAATTAACGCAAATATCTAGTCACGCTGCTTTTAGAATTTTTACCTGATCGTCGGCTTTTGCAGGCAACAGAATGCAGATCGGCTCACGATAGATGTCGTATTCCTCTATGTGGTTCACTTATTGGGAAAATGAGTTTGTATTCCTTGTAACAACACACACATTGCCGTCTGGTAACCGGGTCTGGTACTGATTTTGGGACAGCCATAGACTTCAGCGCCGTATCAAATCTCATAAAAACCACACGACTGACGACTATGTGTTTATGTTTCCCGCACGAAAGCGTGTGTCTACATCTATTACTATACTTCTTTGGAAACGTTGACCTTTGACCATTCTTTGTATAACGCCCTGATATGACCTTGATATGTTCGCTTGATTGGGTACGTTATAGCATCCATTTCATTGAGGTATTAGGACTTGGTCAGTAGATAATACTATACAGGGATACAATAAATTAACATGGTGTGTGAGCATGGTGAAAGACTCATTATTGATTAGGCGCGGACATATTAAAGGCACAGGTCCTTTGCGTGTATAGCAGAAAATTATAATAGAATGTGTGAATAGAATGTTTGGAATTTTGCAACTAAAATACTAACTGCATTCTGCATTATGTATTTATTTATTTATTTAGGCCTATGCCTATTTATTTATTTTATTTATTTGGTATATTAGTTAGTAGGCCTAGTTTAATAGTAATATTCCATGATAGGCCTACGTCGGTTTATTATTGATTGTTGATAACTTGACAACTTGATTAATTGATCGATTGATAGTCATTTCACATTATATTCCTAGTTTATAGGCCAATTTGAATAGCATCGTACATATAAATAGACCTATCAGTATTGATTTATTCTATTCAGCAATATCAAGGATTACTATCAAACTTTTCATAGCTAATGTCAGTTGGCTCAGTGGTAACGCAGTAGGTTTTACAACACGGAGGTCCCGGGTTCGATTCCCACCTCTGCCTATTTTTTGCAAGGCTGAGAAAAAATGAAATTTCTGGACTGCAAACTTATTTGGCGCGCGATCTGAGCTGGTCCTTTTCTGGTGGCTGTGTCTGTTACATGCACACTCCCTCTGCATCCAAACCAGGTTCACGCTCATTAGGCTGCGTTCACATAGAAGTATACTATTCGGGTATACGGTGCACGTTTTACAGGTGCACGCGTATATAGTTAAATCGAGCAAGGCAATTTCATAGTACCGGGTCACATAAGGCTACGATCGCATAGAAGTATACTATTCGGGTATACGATGCACGTTTTGAAGGTGCACGCGTATAGATTAAATCGAGCAAGGTAATTTCATAGTACCGGGTCACATAAGAGCTATTCGAAAAGGCCGTATACCTGCGTATAGTAGGGGGGGCCTATAGTATAGTGGGAATCGCGCATGTTCGATTTTTAGTGCAGCGTATACCGTCCAAATTTTAAAAACCTAAACCATATGTGGGCAAATTCATTTTTTTAATTGATGCACTATCTAATTCTGCACATTATGACACCTCATTGAATGCAATGTGACCTCAAGAAGTAAAGTTACAAGCATTTGATAAGACGAAGAAAATGGGTAACTGACATACTCGATATTCGCTATACGAAATACGCTCATTCGATCAGGCTGAGTTCACATAGTATACTCCTATATGAACTCAGCCTGAACGAATGAGCGTATTTCGTATAGCGAATACCGAATACCGTATACTTCTATGTGAACGCAGCCTTACACCTCCCTTAAGATTTTGAAGGTCTCAATCATGTCTCCTCTCAATCGTCTCCATTCCAGACTCTACTAACTTCAGCTCTTTTGGAATCTGAGAGTAGGCCCTGAGACTATAGTCTCAGGTAGGCCTACTCCTTTTTTTGTTGAAAATCAGCTTTGTTGCCATGCTACTTTCTCAACTATTATTATGTTGACTTGATCTATAAACGACTATCAATGATCAAAACACGAATTAAATAATATTTATGGTTTAACTTCTTTAAATATTTAGAACATTTATTTAAAATAAAATATTACTAGTACTATTCAAATAAATTTGAAACAAACTAACCTGTTTATCGCTTTTCTAGATGGGGTAATGATGGTAATCGTTCCATTCCGTTCCGTTCATGTCGTGTCCGCAATCATGTCTATTCGCCGAGAAATCCAAACGATGAATGACGCTGACGTTGTTGCTAGAAATTGCCAAAAGGGACCATGGGCAAATGTATAAAAAAATCACCCACTTTTATCCACCATTCATTTCTATCACAGCAGACCAAGCCGGATTATTTTCCGAAATCGCCCAATTAGTCTCCCAAATATTAGCTTTATAGGCAACGCTAATTCCCGCGTTAATCGTATCTTCCCGCCATTATGTGGTCTCATACACCGGTCTACTTATGCATCAATCGATTAGTTGAAGCATCACTAACAGTGGCAGAAAGAGCGCTGTCCTGTGAGCGATGTGGTTTGGGATGAGACCTAAGATGCACTAAGGGAGCGTCCAATAATAATTTAGGGTGGTGGCTGGTCTTGGTCAGATTTGTTTCACTCCCTTTCGAAAGGGTTTTCAGCCCAATAAATTCATGGGCAGAAATTATAGAGTGACTAATTTTCAAACTGTTTAGGGATGCTTCTGAAAGAGAAATCCCAACAAAAGCTAACAAAATTAAGATTCTAATACCTAGGCATGTAGGCTTTTCGCCGTAAGACAAATAATAACAATAATAATAAATAAATAAAACTATGTCTTTAAAAGAAATATATTGTCGTTAAATCTAATTTATTAGTATTTTGCACCCAAATCAAACAGGACTAAATTTACAGGTTATGCATTGTACAAATTTGAAAATTGACTTCAAACATGTTGTACTATATTAGTATGCAAAATGACATAATTTAAATGCAGGCCAGTATTTTAAAGATTTGCTTGAATTTGGGTACAGATAATTTCAAATCACCCTGTATAGGCCTACCCTGTATATATTAAGCCTAAGACGTTTATGTTATGAAAATACCAGTTTTGATGTCGCTCCACGCGCACGGGATCAGTGCAACAACCGAAGTTCTGTAGCTTCTTTCAAGAACGGATGGGCAAGTTTCAAAATTCGATGTGATAGTTGTTTTCAAAATTCGATGTGATAGTTGTTTTAATAAACAACTATCACATCGAATTTTGAAACTTGCCCATCCGTTCTTGAATTATAATAATTTAAAAATCACTATAGTCTATTCCACGAGTCAACAAGAATGTGCATTGAATAATTACTAATACCTCCTGCATACTTCCAAGTACCGGTATACAGAAAGAAGCTACAGAACGACATTACTAGCAAAATTGAAACATGAAAGGTTGACCAGACCATGGTAAAATGACATTACTAGCAAAATTGTAACACAAATGGTTAACCAGGACATGGTAAAATGACATTACTAGCAAAATTGTAACACAAATGGTTAACCAGGACATGGTAAAATGACATTACTAGCAAAATTGTAACACAAATGGTCGACCAGGACATGGTAAAATGACATTACTAGCAAAATTGTAACACAAATGGTTAACCAGGACATGGTAAAATGACATTACTAGCAAAATTGTAACACAAATGGTCGACCAGGACATGGTAAAATGACATTACTAGCAAAATTGTAACACAAATGGTTAACCAGGACATGGTAAAATGACATTACTAGCAAAATTGTAACACAAATGGTTAACCAGGACATGGTAAAATGACAATACTAGTAAAATTGTTACACAAAAGGTTAACCAGGACATGGTAAAATGACATTACTAGCAAAATTGTAACACAAATGGTCGACCAGGACATGGTAAAATGACATTACTAGCAAAATTGTAACACAAATGGTTAACCAGGACATGGTAAAATGACATTACTAGCAAAATTGTAACACAAATGGTTAACCAGGACATGGTAAAATGACAATACTAGTAAAATTGTTACACAAAAGGTTAACCAGGACATGGTAAAATGACATTACTAGCAAAATTGTAACACAAATGGTTAACCAGGACATGGTAAAATGACATTACTAGCAAAATTGTAACACAAATGGTCGACCAGGACATGGTAAAATGACATTACTAGCAAAATTGTAACACAAATGGTCGACCAGGACATGGTAAAATGACATTACTAGCAAAATTGTAACACAAAAGGTTAACCAGGACATGGTAAAATGACATTACTAGCAAAATTGTAACACAAATGGTTGACCAGGACATGGTAAAATGACATTACTAGCAAAATTGTAACACAAATGGTTAACCAGGACATGGTAAAATGACATACTAGCAAAATTGTAACACAAAAGGTTGACCAGGACATGGTAAAATGACATTACTAGCAAAATTGTAACACAAATGGTTGACCAGGACATGGTAAAATGACATTACCAGCAAAATTGTAACACAAATGGTTAACCAGGACATGGTAAAATGACATACTAGCAAAATTGTAACACAAAAGGTTAACCAGGACATGGTAAAATGACATTACTAGCAAAATTGTAACACAAATGGTTGACCAGGACATGGTAAAATGACATTACTAGCAAAATTGTGACACAAATGGTTAACCAGGACATGGTAAAATGACATACTAGCAAAATTGTAACACAAAAGGTTGACCAGGACATGGTAAAATGACATTACTAGCAAAATTGTAACACAAATGGTTGACCAGGACATGGTAAAATGACATTACCAGCAAAATATGTAACACAAATGGTTAACCAGGACATGGTAAAACGACAATACTAGCAAAATTGTAACACAAATGGTTAACCAGGACATGGTAAAATGACATACTAGCAAAATTGTAACACAAAAGGTTAACCAGGACATGGTAAAATGACATTACTAGCAAAATTGTAACACAAATGGTTAACCAGGACATGGTAAAATGACATACTAGCAAAATTGTAACACAAAAGGTTGACCAGGACATGGTAAAATGACATTACTAGCAAAATTGTAACACAAATGGTTAACCAGGACATGGTAAAATGACATTACTAGCAAAATTGTAACACAAATGGTTAACCAGGACATGGTAAAATGACATACTAGCAAAATTGTAACACAAAAGGTTGACCAGGACATGGTAAAATGACATTACTAGCAAAATTGTAACACAAATGGTTAACCAGGACATGGTAAAATGACATACTAGCAAAATTATAACACAAAAGGTTGACCAGGACATGGTAAAATGACATACTAGCAAAATTGTAACACAAAAGGTTGACCAGGACATGGTAAAATGACATTACTAGCAAAATTATAACACAAATGGTTAACCAGAACATGGTAAAATGACATTACTAGCAAAATTGTAACACAAAAGGTTGACCAGGACATGGTAAAATGACATACTAGCAAAATTGTAACACAAATGGTTAACCAGGACATGGTAAAATGACATTACTAGCAAAATTGTAACACAAAAGGTTAACCAGGACCATGGTAAAATGACATACTAGCAAAATTGTAACACAAAAGGTTGACCAGGACATGGTAAAATTGTAACACAAAAGGCCATGGTAAAACAACAATATACTAGCATAATTGTAACACAAATGTTAAGGTTAAACAGGACATGATAAAACGACAATAGTGACAAAATTATAACACAAAAAGGTTAACCAGGACATGGTAAAATGACATTACTAGCAAAATTGTAACACATAAGGTTACTAGGACTTGGTAAAATGACATTACTACCAAAATTATAACACAAAATGTTAACCAGGACATGATAAAAAGACAATACTAGAAAAATTGTGACACAAAAGGTTAACCAGGACATGGCGAAACAACGATACTAACAAAATGATAACACAAAGGATCAACCAGGATATGGTAAAACGACATTACTTGCAAAATTATAACACAAAAGGTTAACTAGGTCATGGTAAAATGACAATAATAGCAACATTATAACACAAAATGGCGAAACGACAATACTTGCAAAAGTTTAAAACAAAAGGTTAACTTGGATATGGTAAAACGATAATACTAGCGAAATGATAACACAAAAGGTTAACCAGGACATGGTAAAACGACAATACTAGCAACATTATAACACAAAGGGTTGACCAGACCATGGTAAAACGACAATACAAGCGAAATTGTAACACATTTACACAAAAAGTTAACCAAGATATGGTAAAACGAAAATAATAACAAAATTATAACACAAAATGTTTACCAGGACATGGTAAAACAATAGAACACAAAAGGTTGTCTAGGACAAAGTAAAAAGAACTTGGCAACAAAATTGTTACATATGACAGGTTGTCCTAGATATGGTACAATGACAATACACTCTTAAAAACTCTTTAAAAAGTTGAAGTATAAGACACAAAAGGTTAACCAGAACAAGGTAAAACAACATTAATAGCTACAGTGTAAAGCATGAAAGGTTGACCAATAGGGTCTACATGGAAAAACGATATTAATAGCAAATTTATAACACAAACGACCAACCAGGACATGGTAAAACGACATTACTGGCAAAATTATAACACAAAAGTCAACCACGACGTGGTACAACGACAATATTTAAAGCAAAATTAATTAGTGTCAACCAGGATATGGTAAATCGACCATACTAGCAAAATTATAATACAAAGTGTCAACCAGGGCATGGTAAAACAACATTACTAGCACAATTATAAGCATGATTATAACATTCCCCCAGGTTAATCATTTTAGACATACAGACACACCCCTACACAACGCCCAACCATATCACTCGTGGGGGTGGGGTGTGTGGGGTGTTTATGCATAATGAAGCATGTGTGGTATATTTGTGGAGTGTGAGGGGTATTGCTGGGGTGTGTGGAGTGTGAGGGGTATTGCTGGGGTGTGTGCGCATGATACCTGCATCACACATATGCAATTGATTACAATTCAAAGACATTAAATAAATCATGAGCACTATTAAAATAGTCTTAGTGACTTGTGATCATAAATTGAAGGCAGTTTCATGAGTAGAATGTTTGAATCTCGCACAAATGTAGTAGGTATTTTATTGTATTATAAAACTTGAAAAGAGAAATAATTGATAATATCATAATATAATCCTACCCACTCTAACCCTAACTCAGTATAAACCAGCTGTGTACTTTCATGGAGCTGCACAGCCAGGTAAAAAAATGGCAATTCAATTAAATGATTGACATTTTAAATAAAAACCGACCCATATAAATAAATCCAAACATTTTCTTTTCTGATTAACATTTTACAGAGATTGTATAATTTTATGAAATTGTAGGCACCTGTGGGCATTTTGAGCAACTTTGCATGAATTAACCAGGTCTATATTTTCATCGAGCTGTAGCTATACATGCAGGGTCAAAAAATGACAACAAATATCGAGCATATGCATTTTCAAAGTCAACATTTTATGTAGCTATTTAGTTATGGCAGAAAAAAGTCACAACACAAAACCATGAGACTGGTGGTCTAACAAGCTGTTTGGTTAACATGTTTATTATCTGCAATATTCTTAATTGTTGGACCAATCGAATAAAATATTCTTAGAAACAACAAGTTGTCCTTACGATGACATAACACTGAACATTGGGAAAAAATGTAAATAATAATAATGTTATTACATTTTTAAATGTTGTGGTGTACCCCAAGGGTAAATTCTTGGATCTCTACTCAGAAATAAATATTTTAAACAACTGTTTAAGGGCTCGGTCACCCACTTTGACACAGTATTTTATTATTTTTGTGGGACCTGAGAGCACATCAGACACACCAAATTGCATTCTGAATACAGAGCCAATTCAAGATCACTCGGCCTGATGATGCGTCATGGATATGACGTGATACCGTAGCCATCATAAATAGTAAGTCCAGTTGAATAGAATTATAATTTAGTCAACTATTTGATCTACCTGGATGATTGATAATATTCATAAATGCATTCTGAATACAAGGAATGTCCTTCTGAAATCAAATAATTTGTTGAAATTCGCGATATGTTTTGACATTTCCTTGAAGTAAACTTTATAAAACTAATGATATATATACTTAAAGTGTATGCAGCTGGGAGGATAAGCCAACCATCATATGAAAATTCATATTATGATGGTTGGCTTTTCCACCCAGCTACATACACTTAAGTATGTATCATTAGATTAATAAAGTTTACTTTGAGGACTGTTAATGTCAATTGCACATTTTCGTGCAATCTTTTCCCTAGTTTACAACAGGTAAATTCTAATCTTTCTTATGATATGCTATTATAAATATTCAGTTCTAATTTTGCTTACATAACTATTTTGGGTTTACCAGACTAACCGTCTCTTGGTCTCAACTTTCATATCACACTAGCCAATTACAGTGATCAACAGGCAAACCACTGGGGGATCCAGGGCAGGATTTACCTTTTGCTGGCCCCTGGGCACAGCAACATGATTGGCACCCAGGCTCTCTGAGTCTCTGGGTTGTAGACATGCACATGAAGCATGTGGAATTGTTTGCCTTATTGGAGGTAAAAATGGTCAAATATGTTTGAAATTGGACTACATTGCCATCAATTATGGCACCCTTCTATATTGTGGCCCCTGGGCTCGAGTCCACTTGGCCCTGTGGTAAATTCAGCCCTGGGGGAATCAAATGCTAGTAGTGATTAGGGTCAATTGTTAGTGTTCTGACGCTGGGCATAATCCCATAGTTGGTTTTCCGATAAAGCTACTTGATGTCGATGCAAAACATGTCTCTATAACCAATGATATGACCCAGAGGATGATTTAAGGAAGCCCCATTATGCACTGCAAAAGTGTTATCACTAGAGTTTCAACTGCCACTTTACTTTTCAAATCCCATTGAATTCTGTGCAAAAGATGTTGGTTTAGAATTGTGCGTGTGTCATTATTACTTGGTCGATTTCAGAACTAAAGTGATGTGTGTTTAAAGGATAATTCACACCTTCTGTAGATAACATAAAATGTGAAATCGACCAGCATGTTCACAGGGTTTTTAATGCAAATACGAGGGGGTATCAAAAAGTTTTAGAAATCGCCCAGAAGTGAAAGAGCTATATCAATGAAATTTTATCAGTGCAATCACTGGTCCTTATGTACACTGTGGTCAAAAAATGGTCTCATAAGTATGTTTACTTTTTTACAGGAGCTAGATGTCACTACCTGCCTATGCTAACCGCATGACCAGCAAAATTGAGAAAATTGAGGCATGCAGCATGATTAAGTTCCATTTTAAGGGTTACAGTGCCCAGAATATCTGTGATGAAATAAAAATTCCTTTTCCAAAAAGCGACAGTGACATATCGCAATCACCACCGAAGATAACTTCATTTCATCATCAATTTTCTAGGCACTGCAACCCTTCAAAAGCAGGATCTTAATAATGCTGCTTGCCTCAATTTTCTCAATCTTGCAGTTTATGCGCAGTAACTGGGGCAGCGGGTTGTTGGCATCTAGTGCCACCTGTAAAAAAAAGTAAACATACCTATGAGACCATTTTTGGACCATAATGTACATCAGGACCAATGATTGCACTGACAAAATTTCATTGATATAGCTCTTTCACTTCTGGGCATTTCTAAAACTTTTTGATACCCCTCGTATAACTATACAAATTCAAATTTAACCATGCACTTCTATGCAGCATAGCAGAGTAGTGGTGTCATGTTACTCACACTGCTAACCTGCTGCACAGTTAACCAATGGGGTGTTGGGTAGTGCTTAAATCATCCTCTGGATATGACCATTATGTGGTTTAGCTGCCAATAGGTGGATGTATAGATGCACAGTGGGTGTCATGTGTCTGACTCAATATAGAGAAATATTTGCTGCTTTGCTAGCAGTGTACTGTATGTTAGTCAATCAGCAAGTTCAAGTCAAGTTTGTTGTATGAATAATATTATCCATACTGCCTGCTACCTGGCCTCTTCTAGTAATTTATCAAATAATGCTGGTTCCACGGCAAAAAGTTTCAACATTTCAAGTTCCATTGGATGCATGTGTCCAGCTATGACCAATGAGTGAAGAGGTCCTCCAAGGTCAACAGAGGTCAACTGTCGTAATGTCCCAGCAGCAATTTGTTGAGATTCTGAACCAATTCTGGCAACTCCTACACATATAGTATCTTCAGTGTAAGCTGAAATAATAAAATAGGAATCGTTAAAACAATGAAAATGTGCATTTTTCCCCAATTTTAGTAGTACAGGATGTAAATACGAAAATCTGAAAAATATGCAATTTCTCATTGTTTTCTGGCAACATTTGCATTTTTTCGGTGCAAATTTATCTTTATTTTCAACAGAAATAATTATAAGATCCATAATATAACTACAGTTTTGGGTCTCTCCTTCATTAAATTTAATGTATTTTCTGGACCAGTTTTTCCGAATCCAAATTGCACATCACTGCCCAAACAAAAATCACGAATACTCAAAGCGTCCTGTACAAACATATTTAAAAAGTGATATTTCAAGCTAATTTCTTCTAGTTGTACTGCAGCAATGCTTTGTTTTTGTTAATGGCGGCATCAATAAAGTCCCAACGTACACTTGTGTAAATTCACAAATGCCTGAACCACAGGTCATGAAAAGCCCACTTAGTATAGGTGCTGCGCCCAACTGCGAGCAACCCACTCTATCAGTGGTGTAGCCGGGGGGCAGGGGGGGCTGGTGCCCCCCTCTCGTCATTGCCGTCCGGTTGATGTAAGGCCGTCGGTAGACGGAAGGCGTTGGTGAAAAAAAAATCGGGTTAACAATAGACTATTTTTTATCCAGGATGACAGAAAAAAGGGGAGAATTATAAAAAATTGTGAATGAAATTGAATTTTACATAAAAATTTTGTGTTTTTATGTTGTTACCGCCGATAATCTTTTTTTTTTTTTTTTTTGCTCTTCACTTTTTCAAACCATGCAAAAAAAATTTGGGTCAACAAATCACAACTTCCGTCGGCAAAAAATATTTCTGTCGGTACATTTACAAGTTGTGCCCCCTCGGTTCCAAAATCCTGGCTACGCCACTGAACTCTATATCAATCCATGATGTTATGAGTCGTGCCTATTACAAGTTGGACAAAGTGTAGCATTTTCTGCTATGTGCTATTCCAGTTGAAATCCATACAACCCCTATGGAAGGCATGGCCTTAATCTTTCACACAGGGAGTGTGAATTTCAAATGGGGTTATTTGAATGGGTGACTCCATTTGAAATCTACACCCTTTGTGTGGAAGATTAAGGTCTTTCATATGGGGTGTATGGATTTCAACTGTCTTACCAATTATCTTACCTAATTGCTCTACGCCTTCTGTTCTTTTCTTTTCAATAATTTCAATCAGCTGTGAAGCAGCCTCATTCACTGCCATATACCGGGGAGGCTCATACACTTTACGACCTCTGGAAAATGAAAAAAAAAACCAATCATTTTAGTTTTTGCTAAGACCAAATTTGACATAGAATGGTGATTATTTATTTTGATACAAGTTAGGACAAACTGATTACATCTATTTATGGCAATATCACTTAAAAGTACAATCGTATAGGATCAAGGATAAAAAACTGCATTGTTCCATGCTGTTTTTTCCTTGAAGAAATTTAGCCATTTTGTTTTGTTAAAAAGTATACATAATTATTTTACCTGTGTTTTGTGAAAAAATATCAAAAACTTTTACACTACGGTACTCATTTTCATTTCATTTGAAAGGGATTCAGTTTGAAGTGAGATCTCTCAGGGGTGGTAGTAAGGATTAAGTTGCGTATTCAACCTTTCATTCGGGCTAATTATGTTCCTGAGTTACGCACTATCATAATGTTAAGATAATTAATAAGTTTCACTCGGATTTAAATTGAATTTCGATGTTAAAAACTCATTTGAAATGTGTCATCATTCACTTGTTAATGAATTCTGGAAATAAAGAGTGGTATCACCATACACTAAAGAGATACAGACCAATTACCAACGGGCAAAGTCCAGCATCATCATCATCTGTTAATGAGGCCCAATTATTCCATAAAGTGCAAGAGACAAAACTGCTCTGCACATACCGCATATATGTTTATGGTCTTTCGCATAAACGCAAAGACACACAACACTCTATCCCATAACCACGAAGGCATGCAGCGCTTGTGATTTGTTACACACGACTGATCAAAATGATTGGCCCTCATGAATATGCAAGAATTCTCAGCATACAAAGCACAGTGACATTGCCTATTGGTGAATGGTCTGTATATGGGTATCACCTACTTCATAAGGTTTTCAATAGACTGCTCTTTAACTTTGATATCCAGGAGACAGAGTGTATGCATCCCTCGTTCTCTATTGGTAGCAATCTTGTCATAGTAACTGTCGGGTTTCCATGTGTCTGTCCAGAATACTATAGATATAGTCTCACCATAATTATACAACTGATGATAACAAGAGAAAGGGATAAAGAATAAATAGTTTAGGATTCAAAAGTATTACTTATACTTTGTTTCACCTTGGGCTTGGTATACCATTTTTCACCCTAATGTGGCAGTGACATCAGTGCGCATTTCATTGGGAGCAGCTTCAAGTAGCTACTGGACGCACCAAGCACTGGCGTACACACTCGCGTGCTTAAAGACGCCGCATAGATGCACATGCAAAACAGCTGCCTCAACGCGTTGACATCACTGTCACATCAGGGTGAAAAATATTATAGTAACGTAGGTACATATTTCGTTGGTTGCAGTACCGGTATTGAATTGTGCACATGCACCTAATTCCGCAGAGTTTACAAACATTTGTAGTGGTACAACCGCGTAAAATCACTGATGTCACTACCAAATTCAAGGTGAAATGATGTACACATTTACACACATAAGACTGAAACATTATTGCTTTACGTGCTGGCCATAGGCTTCGACATTAAGTTTTAAGATATTTTCTCAAAATATCAAGAGCTATCTTGCAAGAGCTAATGCTTGTACTCATTTTAATGCATTTTTCATGCTGATTTCAAATATGGGCATGAAATTGTACAATTTTGAATTTTTCAATTTTGAATTTGGAAATTGACGTCTACAGTCGACTCCCCTATGGATGGAGAGGGTTAAAATGTACTTATTGAATACATGTATATTTAAAATTTGAGTCAAAAAGGGTTTTTGACATGCTTGCTACATCCGAGACGATATTTATCTCAGATATAGCCAGCAAACAACAGGGCCACATGTACATGGGAAAACTTTCATGCCAGCAGGTTGAACAGCACTGTTACATAACACTACACTGTGTCTTGTCTCAAGTTGAGATCTGTTGAGAGTGTCATCAGTGCATTTACATGGTTGCATCACCAGTGTATGGACAAATCGTCTTTCAATGCGGGTGTGTATACCCTGTGGGATTAGGTTAGTGCCCTCGATTTGAAACTTGCTTTGAAACCCAACATGGCATTACTTTAAACTTTAGACAAGACACACTATAGGTCACCATTGGATACCACTTTGTTTACAAAAACAAACAAACTCTCCTTACCTGTAATCCACAGCACCCGATAGCATTCATAATAGATGCATTATGAATGACACGGTATTGAATGCCCAGCTGATGAGCTCGCAAAGCAAGATCTGTGTGAGTTGTAGCACTGAAATGAATGAAAACAAAACAAGAAACATAACATATTTTCTGGCAGCAGACAAAGAGAAAACAATTGATTGAAAATTCATCTTACAATCACCAAGGCAGACCTCGAAATAAGAAGGCCCAAGGGGCCCTCGGCCCCTGAAAATCAGTGACGGCCCGCAAAAGATACCCAAAATTGACCACTTTTCTCACTTTTTTGTGGGTTTCATAGGTTAAAACCAATGGCCCAATTCATGACCACAAACATTTGTGAGGGCCCTCAAACATTTTACATCGAGGGCCCAATTCTGGCTTATTTCGAGGCCTGCACCAAGGTCACTTGCAATAAATAAACTATTGGATAACATTATTTTGATCCACCATTTCGGATAGCCACCAGAGTATAGATGGAGCTACTGTGTGCATTGTGCACAAAATTGTGCAGTTTTACCCTATTTTGTGCTTTTCGGACTAAAAGAAAGATGCACGGGGCAATTGTTGCTTTATTTTTTCTTCTGTTAGAATTTTTACGGTGAAAACATTTGCCTTCTGCTTCCACTGCCTATGTCAGGGTGTTAACAATTTTAATGTTTTAAATATTTAGTAGTTTTTTTAGTTTTTTAGACAAAACAAAATATCAGAGAAAAAAACAACAAAGAAACTTGCTAACAAACAACTTAAACTTGGAATAAGGATCAGTGAAAAACATTCTTCTTACCCAAATGGATCTCCTACCACTAAGAAAGCCACATCTTCTTTGTCCGAGTCTTCAAATATGACATCTGACTGTTGCTCTACCATTTCTCTGTCAGCAAGGATCACTTCCCGACCATAAAATGTCTCCTGTTAAAAGAGATGAAAATTAAATATTATTAACTCCTCAACAAAAATTTGGAAAGTTTTTCAAGCATCTGTATCTCAAATTATTTGTGACATATTCATATCGTGCTGCATTGCAATGGATAGCTACAATACTCCCCTTTACAATGACACCCCATGTGAAACAATAACATTTTCACGGCTGAATACACGCCTTGTGAATGCAATGGGGTCTCAAAATAAATTTGCCAAATTGGTCATTATTCTGTGCAGGAAGCTGCAATCCCATAACTTCACAATCTGGGACCTGAGACCCGGGGGCCAGACCTTAACCCGATTGAACACTTGTGGGACCAGCTTGATTATTAGGCGCTGAAAAGAAATAGCAATTTTCTCATTTGTTTGGCTCAATATTAAAACAGGACAATGACGGGTCAATATTAATGTGATCAGTGATGGCTTTCGTAGTAGAAGGGGTTGTGACACCCAACTTGTTCTCACTACTAATGACATAACTCAATCAATCAACAACAGCAAGCAAGTTGATGCAGTGCTTTTGGATTTTTCAAAAGCATTTGATTGTGTCCCGCTTAAAAGACTTCTCCAAAAATATCATCACTATGGTATTAGGGGGAAAATCCATAACTGGATCTCATCATTCTTGACCAAGAGGAAACAGTGTGTAGTGCTAGAAGGAGAAAAATCATCTCCAGTTGACGTTGACTTCAGTGTTCCCCAAGGAACGGTCATCAGCCCACTGAGTTTCCTCACATATTATATTTAATGATCTGCCTGATTGTGTCAGTAACGGCACAAAGAAAAGACTTTTTGCTGACAATGCTTTTGTTCACCGTGAAAGTTCTCCCAGTGATGTTACCATATCCTCCAACAAGATTTAGAAGCCCTCAGTGGGTTCTGATTGGTTGATGACACTTAACACTGACAAATGCTATACCATGCACTTCACCAGTTCACGACTAAGAAGACTATAGGCCTATGCTTTATGGAAACAAACTGATGTCTACTAAGACCCATCCATATCTTGGTCTCCAATTTGCTGACAATCTAAAGTGGAAAGACCACATCCAAAAAGCGACCACTGGTAATAATTGCAGAAGAACCATGGGTGTCATCAGAAGCAATTTCTGTGCCTGTTCAATTGATGTAAAGTCTGGCCTGCACCAATCTTTGATTCAACCAAAGCTAAATTATAGCACCACTAGCTAGCTGCCTGGTACCGGCTGTCAACCAAAGAAGAAAAACATCTCCTTGACATAATCTTCAGCTCGTCTTTGCTTCAATGACTACTCCAGTTTTTCAAGTGTGACTCAGATGCTGACCAAACTTGAGTGGACCAGTTTAGAAACTTGCTGACTGATAACCAGACTCTCGATGATACATCGTATCACCCACAACTTAGTTGACATCGACTATATCTGGTGCCGCTCTGCAAAAATACAGAGAGTCAGGCACCACTCTGCAAAAATTAAAGGGGCCGCACGCCGTATGCACCCCCTCTAAATCCGCCCCTGCAGATCCAGAACACAGTACGGTAACATTTAATAAATTTAAGACTGAAACTTTCAATCTATTCTTTTTAAAATATAAATTACACATTGCTTTAATTAAATAAGGGACCATTCACAAACACATATATATATAACAGGGGGGCCTGATTCAAAAAGAAAAATTTAGATTTCAGGGCCCCCCTTTTGTTCAAGCTTAAAATTATTTTCAGGCCCCCCTCCTGCCCTTTTTGTCCAACAACCCCCGCCTAGTCCTAGGCATAGAAAATACGATTAAAATCACCCCCCCCCCCCCGTGTTTGTGAACGGTCTCTAAATGCTGGGGTTGTTGAATTCGCCAGACTTGACAACTTACCAATGCTTCTTTCCCCACCGTAAGGATTGATGTATAAGCCTCTAAGTACACATGCTTAGCCTTTTTGACAATTTCCAAACCCTTGACTGTGATGTCTGCGGCATCACCGAGTCCCAATCCTACAAAATAGAGCATTTTTTTCACTGGAAAGAGCCGAAACACCAGCCGAAACGATTTCCCTGGATTTCCACGTTATTTAATTGGAATACGGGCTGTCTGTACGAGTGTAAACAAAGTTTACTTCCGGTTACATAGGTCAGGACACGTTTATATGGTAAGTAGCATAAGGTGCTTCTGGTATGAAAGGAGTATTTCGTGATCCTAGCATCCTCTTTTTATGACATTTTCAGTACATATCCACGGAAAAAAGCCTATTCCCAAAATTTTAGTTGTTTCCGATTTTGCGTTTGCGAGTTATGCATGAGAGACTTTGCGGAATGAAGTATGAAACTTTACTGGAACTTTAAAGGAGGATTTCGTGATCCTAGCATCCTCTTTTTATGACATGTTTCAGTACATATCCACGAAAAAAGCCTATTCCGAAAATTTCAGTTGATTCCGATTTTGCGTTTGCGAGTTATGCATGATTTAGTGTATTACACTGCTCCATAGACAATGCGTTGTAATTTCGTTCTGGTGCACCAGAACGAAATTCAAATTTCACGATATCTTAGCTAAACGAATTAATCTGCAAGAGATATTTTGTACATAAACATTATGTAGCGAGAGGTTTCCAGCGATATAAAAATCTCAACTTTTTTTGAGAAAAGTGGGGGGATGAGGCTGTGGATCACGAAATGCCCCTTTAATGGCTACTTAAAAAATATCGATTGGATTTCTTGCTCAAATTCACTTCAACGCGAACGTCACACAGTGTCAACAGCCAGTGTTATAAATATAAACTTAATACTCCGTTGGTGAGCGACGCTGGGGCGATTGGTATTTCACCGAACGCAAGAAAAGGAGGCCTACCGTATCTGATTGGCTAGAAATCGATCGCTTTGTTGCTCTGCAGAGGTGTAGTACAAACTCAAAATGGAGACATGTATTCAATATTTCAATTTGATTGAATCAATATTCTATTAATATGTATTATTGACGCAGATAAAGAAAGTCGATAAATGTACATTGTATTATAGATACAGCACCTGGGTTTTATACAGGTTCCTTTGTATATAATTCAAACAGTTGAAAATATCACAAGTTTTACTTTGGATTTCAAAATCTTTACTTATAAAATGCAGTTAAAGATATCCACAGCAAACAGCAAGGCCATGCTAATTAGTGTATTGCTTTTCGAGTTAGTGTACTGGAAACAAAACCTATGTTTTTCCTGACAACAAATTGAATTTTCTATAATATAGTAACACTAAACACCATATGTGGTACTGATCATGCGCAAATCGTAGAATAGAAACTCAGAGCGGCAGGCTCTATGGCAGGGCTATGGTATCTCATATCATGCAAATGGTATGCTTAGCCTGAGTCGCTCGGCCTATCTCGAAAAATCCCTAAAAAACGAGAGTGATTCGCCGTTCTATCCACGGTACTATCACGGCAATTTTTGACACGAAGATATAGGGATGATGACGCAGTTTCAGTTCAAAATATGTTGAATTGTAAAAATTCTAAAATACTTTGGAACACCCTGTATTCCAAGATTACCAAAGAGCTGTGTTTTTGGTTTCTTCCAAAGTCAGTAGGCGCCTATCCTCTAACCAAATGAATGTTGTTTACTTCCAGTTAATACCTGTAAGTTTGCAATATGCATTATTGTAACCCATTTTTATCTGAATCTTTTATTCCATCCTGTATAACTTGAAGTTCACCTTGTATAATGAGATGAAATATGAATAATTTGAATTGCTTATAAATGCCTTCAGCATTCCAAAAATGTATACTTTTGCGAGTTTAGGGTTGATAATTGTGGAGATATTGTAATTTGAAACTCGATTGGTGTAAAAATTCATAATATTTGTGATGTGACACTAACGGACTCACTGTCTACAAGCTGTTATGGCAGGCGGTCACTTGCGTATTTATAAATACATATTTGTAAATATAGTCAATGTGATATATAATATACTTTGTTATGTTAAAAATTTATATTAAAACCATAATTGTTTAACCTCGATAGCTGTCAAAAATAGTGAACCAAAATGACATCATTTAATTGACTAAAAACCCTGGTTGCAAAGATAAGAACTTTGGGGGAATGCTCCAATGAAACAAACTTATAGTGAGTTCCAAAATTATACATGGTCATTTCAAGGTCATGAGAGATCAATAAGATTATAGGACTTGCATTAAACTTGGTGAAAATGACTTGGTTCAATTATAAGGGCCATAGCTAGATGGGGGCTGTATATATTTTTGTTGGTAAATGGTAATTGTTGTCGGCAAAATCATGCCCTCGTCCGTCGGCAAATTGCATTGCGTCACAGGAATTTTAAATATGTGTTCCTTGGGGCATGAGATATTGCAATAGCAATTAGGTTAAAAGTGTTGTTATTGAAATTAAACCCCTCCTACTTTTTTGATTTGTGGGCACCCTAGTGCAAAAATTGGGGTCAACAATTCACAATGTTAGGCAGCAAAAAGGATTTCAGTTGGTAAAAATGCCATACACTCCCCCTAGCAACAGCCCCGAGGTCAATAATCACATACCAGTGTTTACAGGTTTCTATCTTGCCATTAGAACTGACAGGTATTTTAGGTATTATGGTCTCAGTTTCAAAGACTATTCTTGTTTTACTCATATATTATTCTGTTATAGCAAGTAAGATGACATCTGATGTAAAGGAAGGACCCATGATAACACTCTCAAATGGACTGTCCATACCAATTTTGGGTATTGGTAAGTTTAATCAACTTTTTCTAAATCAGTAAATGTGACACAATCTGATCCGGTCAGATCAAAGTCAGAAATTTTGAGTTTTTACCATTACTGATTTGTTCAGTACCTAAGTTTACTGATGTTAAATTCCCAGGTATGCTTGGTTGCAAAGCTATGAACATTTTATTTTCTTGTATTTTGTATTGTTTTTTGCTCTTTATTTTTGCCTATATTTCAATTTCATCATTGCCGACTTTGGGCAGATTGTGTCACAAATGTGTAGCTTTATTGTCTTAGGCAAATAAAATTGTTTTCTTTTTTTGAGAACCAGCACTTAAATAGTATACCTTCAATTTGGATATGTTGTAGAAATCTTGTGGGACTTTGACAGGCATATGCCAGCTTAATCTGCTGGGCAAAGTATTGACCAAAATTTGTGTGTGCATCTTCTTTTTGGCTTGTATAACACCAAATTAAATTTTCCTTGATTACAGACCAAAATACAGTCTATCCTTCATGTAATTATTTCGTGTAAGCTAACCCTAACCTAATCCTAACCCTAATTTCGTGTATAATTACATGAAGGAGTAACCCAAAATACTGTAAAAATCCCATTTGTTTTTGAAGCAGGTCACCAGGAAAACTTTACAGTCCCAACATTGCCCAGTATGAATGTGTACACCACCAAGCTTACTGAGCCAAAATGATGTCCAGCAAGTTATCTCAGATACACCACTGGGATCCTGTCGTGTCAGCTGTCTCCCTCCTTCGAGAAGGGGGCTCTTATCATTGCCCCAGATGCCGCAAATCCTAGCTACGCCTCTGCATAGGGTTATATCTAGCCCAAGTTGAGTGCCGGCTAATTTTACTATCCAATTAGTGCTGGCTCGAGGCACAATCTTTTTAGCGAACAGGGGCGATCAGGAAATAGGCTAGGGGGTATATACCCCTAATCATTTTTGTTTCTTACTGTATTGAAACTGTAATTTTTGCATATTTTTTTTTTGAATTTTTGTTCAAATTAACTGTGAATGATCCTAGCACTTCACTAGGTCCAGTGCTTCTACAAATTCACTGAAAACTTTTTGGATTTTTAGTGCCGGTTTAGGGAGGACAGCTTTTATGGTCTACTGAGCTCAGCAATGCTTTGCTGTCTTCGATAGCGCTTTGTATCGGAGAGGTACCTGGCTTTTATCAAAGCCCAAACCCATAAAAACCTGTAGCAAACTCTACCAGGCTCCGCTCAATTGTACATTCCGCTCCGATACCACGCGTTAACCAAAATATCGATCGAATCAATTTTACGACCATCATGCTTGAATTAACAACTCCTTGAAACCTAATTACACCACTTTATGTACACATAAACTTACACACATTATTGACTTTCTATTGACCGCAAACACGACCCCAGACATAGGTATTTAATGACCACTTGAGTAGGAAATTGATTATGATTTTATCATTGACTGTGTTTATAATCCTGCTGCTCTACTGAACGCTCCGATAGACATCAGCAAACTCGTATACGGTTCCCTTGTTCCTATCGAACGCTTTATTAGCATACATCAACCATTATCGAAGACAGCAAAGCATTGCTGAGCTACGTGAGACCATAAAAACTTTCCTCCCTTAGTCCCGACCGGCGTCGCTATAACCCTGCCTCTGCATATAATTAGTGAGAACTGACATTTTATTACAACGGCTGGCTATATATACAAAGGTATAGGAAGAGTTTTTGATTGAATTCAAAAAAGAAGAAACATTTTACATATCACCTATTGGAAATCATTTAGAAATCATATGAAGCCCAGTTCTAACAGCACTGAATATGTTTATTGTAATGTGTGCACAGGTACATCACCAGTAGGCGGTTACAGTCATGAAGCCATGGTGTGCGCCCTCAAAGAATGTGGCGTACGACATATAGACACAGCAAGACTGTACAAATGTGAAGATCTAGTGGCTAAATCTGTGAAAGAGAGTGGTGTTGCTAGGAAAGAGTTGTTCTACACAAGCAAGGCGTGGCCAACACAGTTTGGGTATGATGAGGTGAAGAAGACATTGAAGAAGTCACTCAAGGATTTAGGTGTGGAGTACGTAGGTAAGGCAATGTAAATTCTTTGCAACTGGATCAGCGGTTCCTATAACCATGCTTTATATCATATGAGTGAGAGCAAATCAAAGTGAAATTGAACCCAATCAATGCATAGACCCTGATCGATGCAACAATTTGAAAATAGTCTTGAACAAAATATGATTGAAATGACTATCAGACCTGATATCCCTAATCAAACTGAAACCTGGCTGAAAATGAACTGTAATGCTGTATCCCCTCAATTAGTCCCAGTGCCCCTCTTCCAGGCCTAGTGTTCCCTGATTGGATGACTAATGCTACATGTCTGATTTTGATATTATGTGCATGTTTGCAAATATTTTGGTTCAGAAATTAAGCTAAGGTGTGACTTGAGTTTCGTGACATTGGATGATTTTAGAACATAATATTTCAACTTAAAAACTAGTTCAACTGACAGTAACTAACTTATATTGCCGACCTCTGACCACCCATTAGAAAATGTGGCAGTGCGAACATGAAAAATACATTTAATTCTACATATTAAGGGGGTACTACACCGCTGGCCAATTTTGTGCCTATTTTTGCAATTTTCTCAAAAATTATAGTGCATTGGTTTTAGGTAAGATATGTATATTATATTATAGGGGCAAAGACTACAACTACTGCATTGAAATTTCAGCAACTCAAGGCAAGTAGTTATTGATTTATTGATCAAATATTGGTTTTCCCTAATTTTTGACTGTAACTCCACAACTGTGCTGAAATAAAATTTCCAGTGCAGTAGTTGTAGTCCTTGCCCCTATAATATACATATCTTACTTGTCACCAATGCGCTATAATTTTTGAAAAAATGCAAAAATAGGCACAAAATTGGCCACGGGTGTAGTACCCCCTTAACAGACAACTGTGCATAATTAACTTCATATAAGCCTACATAACATATTTCACAATTTCTACTCATTCCAAATTGCAATTTCCACTCACTTGAACAATGCATTTAAATAACATTCCAATTTAGCCCAAAACCATCCCCATTTAATTCCAACAACCTTTCTTGTATAAACCTATGTGACCTCCTACTCCACTTCACATTACAACTGCCTCAGCAATGTTTGTCTTTTTTTAAAGACTATTCTTGTTTACAACAGATCTGTACCTTCTTCATTGGCCAATATGTCCATCTGGAACTAAGAATCCCAAGGAACTTATAGCAGAATCTTGGCAAGCATTAGAAGAATGCTATCAACAAGGTATGTGTGATATTGGATGTGTTGTGAGGTGTGTCCTGGATGAAGTCAGGGGCACTTTTGTATAGTATTGTGCATGCCACCAAAAATACCTCACCCAAAGACCACATATTTGTTACATTTTTGTCACTAACAGACCCTATGTTTTATAGTTTTGTCACCTAAAACCTTTTTTGTAACAGGTAAAAAAACAGTAATATTTCATATTGCACAGAAAAGTGCTTTTTAATAAATGTCACCACAAGACCCCACTTTTAAGTAGTAAAAGACCCCTTTCTTCTAGGGTATGTTATGGAAATAGATGTGTCTGATCGAGACACTCTTATGTTACTTTCATATAAACTTTCATATAAATCTTGATTAGATTCTTTATTATATTGCTTTCAGATTTGTCATTTCAATGGTCTTTAAGCACATTTTATCCTCATTAAAATCTGACTTTCGATAAATTTCAGGTTGTTCTGGCTTAGAAAGTTGCTACATAATTGTCCCTCTAACTGCTTTCTATACTTTGTGTTCAAAACAGGTTTATGCAAATCAATAGGCGTGAGCAACTTTGAAGAGCAGCATCTAAATGATCTCAAAGAAACTTGGACAGTAGTACCACATATGAATCAGGTAGGTAATATTACCTAGGAATTCTTCATCCCTTGAGTAAATGGCTCATTTATTTTATCCAACTTGTGCCCAGCCCCTTATTTGTGTCACTGTGATACCTTAGCCCGTCAACTCCCTTATTCCACCCACATTTCCCCGCCCATTTTAGACAAAAAGTTTTGCTCTTAATTGGAACATGCAAAACTAATGCCGTTGACAAAATGCTAATTGTATTTATAGTTGATTTAATAATTTAACTCTAACTCAGAAGAAGATCAAATTCCTAAATGAATGTCATGATATCAAATTGAACTTGCTGGACATCCTTGTAGACAGTTGAAACCTGTAGACAGTGTTTGTAAGGTCATATTTAGGATGGGTAATTGTATTCAAATGATAGACATCTTTAATTTCTAGCTAAGGCTCTGGCCCCTCGTGGATTTTGCTAACATAAACCTGCTGACTACGTTTTGAACTTCTACATCCAGAGCTGACATGATGAGACTAAATAATTAGTGCCATTTTCAAACCAAAGGCTGATTCCTAAGATTAATAAGCAAACAGATTGGAATTTTCCATGCCTGTGCCCTCTAAGCGTACTCAAATTAAACTGACGCCGGTACAGCGTTCAGATCTGGCGACATCGTGCAAAGTTTCTTTGGTGTACGCCCACACTATTTGCGCTATTTTTGAGTTTGCTCACGCAGTACCTGACTTAGCATCGATCCACATGGGCAACATGCCAAGTTTCCACGATAAGGCTGATTCAAACATCTAGTTTATTATTTCCCTTTTTCTGGAATGACATTAATCAAACCATTTCTAATTTAATTACAGATTGAACTCCATGTATTCAACTATCCTAAGAAACTGATAGAATTTTGTGAAAACTTGGGGATCAAAATCACTGTAAGTATTATTTATTGTTGGCAGGGTTGGATGCCCCTCTAACAAATAGAAGAAAGAGAGAATATAGAAAACATGTTCAGATAGAGTGAAAATGGGCAATTTGACCCTTTATGTGCAGAGTTTTCTATCCTACCCTAAGCTGTCCAGGAAAAGAACTAGTTCATTTTCCCAGGGGGGGATGGGGGGGGTACGCAAGAAGCATGCATGGCCGCGAAGTGGCCAACAAGGCACTTGCGACTGGTGGATTTTGTAATGTCAGAGAGAGGTTGTCATGGTCCCATACAGGCACTGAACAAGTGCTGTCCAGGAACTGCGGACATGTGCAGGTTCCCATGTGCCTGCTATAACACAGATTTCTCATGTGACTGTCCTCATTTGTGCAGACAAACCCCGGGGACAAACACACATACTGTACCACTCAAACCCAGCATATATTAACTTTTCAGGCCTATTCTCCACTGGCTAAAGGAAAAGCATTAATACACCCTGATGTGCTGAAGATTGCAGAGGAACACAAATGTACACCATCACAATTACTGAATAAATGGATTACTCAGGTATGATGTAGATAAATAAGTTGAGATGGCAGAAATAAAAGTAGCATGTTCCTTAATACTCTGCATGCTAGCCATAGCCTTCAACATAAAAAGTCCAAGTTTTGAGATATTTTTGTCGAAATATCAAGAGCTATCTTAAGAACCACTGAACCAATACTAGGCTTGTTTGTACTCATTTTGATGCATTTTTCATGCTGATTCCAAATATGGTCATGAAAATTTACAATTCTGAAATCTTTGAATTTTTAAATTTTTTTTGGAAACTTGTCGTCTGCAGTCGACCCCCGCATGGAAAGAGTTAAGTTCAGTTCTCTGTTGCAAGTAATGGTTCTGTTCTAGTGTCAACAAACTTAAAAATCAATCAAGGCTTCATCAAGTGTTGCTGTTGATGATTATGATGTAGATGATCAAGATAATGATGATGATGACAATGATGATGATAATGATATTGAATAATGATGATAATGAGGACAAGGTTGATGATGATAATTATGATGATGGTGATGATAATTACAATGATGATGATGGCAGTTATGTCAGATGATGATGACAATGATGAAATGATTATGATGATGATGAATAGATGATGATGATGATGAATAGATGATGATAATGATGATGATGATGATGATGCTGATGATGATGATAAGGATGATAATAACAATGATGGTGGTAAATGTGATGATGATGATGATATTTGACAATGACAATGACAGTGATGATGTCATGAATGGTAGCAAAGTTCATGATTAAGATGTTTTTCCTATATTATTTTCTTAACAGAAAGGAATCATCACCATTCCAAAATCAACCAAACCTGACAGAGTAAAAGAAAATTCTAAGGTATGAAGAATCTTGTTCATATCTTTTCAAAAGTGTTCTGCAACTTCCTAAGATTTTTTAAAAGTTTTGATTATAAGCCTAGTAGTAGTTATGCCTGTCAATAACACTTGAGCTGATCATACTGGAGGCCATATTTGGTTTTCATATGAATAAAGAATGGCATCCACAGCAATCACTAGGATGTGGTCGTGTGTCTTGAGCTCGCCACCAAAAAAAGGTGGCGAAGTTACATTTTGCCAAAGTCGACTCAAAACAAATGATGATATCTCTGTAAAGCAAGATGGTATTGTCATGCTTGTGGTCTCATTTTATTGCTAAATAAAATACACTTTCAACCCTGTAAAAAGAAATACTTGAACTTTTTTAATACTGACACTGTGCTTCATAGAATTCAGAATGGGCAGGGTGGCGGTGGTGGGGGATGTGGTGGTGGGGATGTGGTACACACAAACTCTATGGGATTGGTATTTTTAGTGCGTAATCTGCTTCTGTAAAGGCTGTAAATTGGATTTGGACTCTATTTAGCATCTAAAACACTCATGGCCTTACAGCTAAACAATTCTACTAATTGTTTTTAATAATTTATGATTGGTTTAGTCTAGAAAATACAAACTTTTCCATACAAAACTACCCGTTGTCATATTAAACACTGTAGTAAGTAATGCAGATGTCTTCAAAATCTAAAAGTTACTGTAAAATTTTAATTACTTATCCTATCATAGTCAAAGTATAGATTTTCTGAAGGAAATTTGACGAGGAATCTAAATATGGACATATTTTTTCTGTATGGGTTAGGGGAAAATGTTTAGGTTCAAAATGCGTTGAATTGTAAAAAAATCTAACATACTTGGGACACCATATATTCCTAGATTACCAAACAGCTGTGATTTTGGTTTCTTCCAAAGTCAGTTGGCTTTCCATATCCTCTAACCAAATGAATGTTGTTTACTTCCAGTTTATTACTGTAAGTTGGTAATAAGCAATGCATTGAGTGGCCCATTTTTTATCAAAATCCTTTTTTATTCCACCCTGTATAACTTGCAGGTCACCCTCTATAATGAGTTGAAATGTATATATGTGAATTGCTTATGCCTTCAGCTTTCCAAAAATGTATACTTTTGCTAGTTTAGGGTTGATGATTGTCGAGATAATCTAATTAGAAACGCGGTTGGTGTAAAAAATCATAATATTTGTCATGTAACGCTAAGGGTGGCGAGTTCAGGACACACGGCCATGTAAAAAAAATCCAGTATTTTTACATCATCCCTACTCTGCACAAAGATGCCCATCTTCTCTCTCAGGTTGGAAAAACAATGTAAGAGAAAGGACCAGGGTTGTGACCAGCCTAAATTTAGTGTCGGAAAATGTACTTACAAGGAAACACCAGCCTGGGACATGTGTATTATAGTGCACCACCTATTGATGAAACTGCGATACAACAATGGCTGCTGTGGCCGATCGAGTGAATCTTATGATGGCGGTGTATGTCATTGCAAATTACAGTTTTATATGCATGTGAACATGAAAAATAGCAGATTTTAGCCTTGATTTTTGATATTTACCAAAATCTTAACGTAATCATACAACATTTGCTCAATTTTGTCAGAAGGAATCTAACGGAAGCTTATTTTGATTGAGCGCCGGTCGCAACTGCTAGTGGTGGGTACTGCTGTCAGGTGTCGACCGACATAGTTCACAACCCTGGAAAGGACACATATCTTTGTGGTTACTGTAATAAATCTTGTTTATACTGGTTTGAATTGAGTTATTCTCATGTTCTGTTATATAAATATGTATGTTTTATTTGTTTGTTTGTTTGCTTCAGATTGTGGACATCAACCTGACTCCTGATAATGTAGCCAAACTGGATGACATCAGTAACCATGAAATGTTCAGTGTATGTGTGGTAACACAACAAAATATAGATGAATGGGGAGCAAGTTTGGAGTAGGAACAGGATGAATTAATATCATAACATTCCCATAGCAAAAATCATTTGTAAGATCTTTAGGAGCTTTCTGGGAACTCCTGACTAGCCCAGGTCCTTTGAAATTCTCCAATAGCTGGGACCATTTAACACCAACATAAAGTCCAAATAAGTTACCAGAAAGTTCCTAAAATGTTTCAGAAACTAAATGTTTCTGCTTTTTACCGACCAAATGTTTTTGGCTTTCAGATACCTTGGCAGTGATGCTATCGTATTGTGCCCATAGACAGGACTTTTAAACTCTATTGTCTCTTACCACCCAAGTGTATAAATGGGTACCAGCTTATGCAGGGAAGGTAAACCACTTGTTGTGGGGGAGGAGTGGTGACACCCCCCCACAGCAACATATTATTCATAGAGGTGTCTGGCCCAAGCGGCTTTTAAAGAGAGATGGTCACTCTTCAGTCTCCAGGCATGAACCTTGTACATTTTTATCAGGGGTCATGTGATAATTTCTTTTTGGACTTTGATGAAACTTGGTAAAAATTTACTAAGTAGTATCTCCAACTTTACAACAGTACAGTATTATCTTGTTTTAATAGTATTCACGCTAAAATGCATAGTTGTGCTCAGAACATTAAGGCCTAACAGCCTTGCAATGTAAGAAACTGTGATGTTACCGGGGAGAATGGTTTGGTATAATATACTGGAAGTCTAAAAATCATAAGGCATGATATTTTCTCATTCCGGGAAGGAAAGCAACTTACTTTTAATACCCCATACTTTTTTTTCAGTACTTATTTCTTGGATTAAAAAATATATCATATTTTGCCAAATGAAACATAGCTAAATCATTTAATAGAGCTAACTGGCAATAGTGGGGACCATTTAACACCAACATAAAGCCCAAATAAGTTACCAGAAAGCTCCTAAGATGTTTCAGAAACTAAATGTTTCTGCTTTTTACACCACCGACACAAATGTTTTTGGTTTTTAACTATTTTGATCAGTTGTCATTGGAGTACGATGGCCTAGTGGTACATTCTCTGACTCATAATCTGTGGGTTACAGATTTGAACCCTGACAGTGGTGCTATCATATTGTGCCTGTAGACAAGGCTCTTACTCTTATTGTCTTGGAAAGGTAAAACAGACTTGTTATGCGAGAGGAGTGGCAGACCCCCCATAACAACATAATTCATAGAGGAGTCTGGCCCCAAGTGGCTTCCAAAGAGAGATGGCCACTCTTTAGCCTCCAGGCATGAACCTTTTTATCAGGGGTAATGTGGTCATTTCTTTTTGGACTTTGATGAAACTTGGTAAAAATTTACTAAGTAGTATCTCCAACTTTACAACAGTACAGTATTATCTTGTTTTAATAGTATTCACACTAAAATGCATAGTTGTGCTCAGAACATTAAGGCCTAACAGCCATGCAATGTAAGAAACTGTGATGTTACCGGAGAGAATGGTTTGGTATAATATACTGGAAGTCTAAAAATCATAAGGCATGATATTTTCTCATTCCAGGAAGGAAAGCAACTTACTTTTAATACCCCATACTTTTTTTTCAGTACTTATTTCTTGGATTAAAAAATATATCATATTTTGCCAAATGAAACATAGCTAAATCATTTAATAGAGCTAACTGGCAATAGTGGGATTGTGGTGCATACTTCCAAAATATTCTGGAAAAAAGTTACCATATTTAAAATGGAAAACAATGTCTAAAATGTCACTTTTTATCAATGCAGTAATGTTTACTGGATTAAAATAATATTCTTCCGATCTTCTGTTATAGCTAGACCCATTTATGGCAGTGATAATCAAACATTTATTTCAAAGAAATTATAAAACTGTGGATTTAAATTTACCAATCATCCAATTAAAAGGGCATTTCGTGATCCACAGCCTCATCCCCCCACTTTTCTCAAAAAAAGTTGAGATTTTTTATACCACTGGATACCTCTGGCTACATAATGTTTATGTAAAAAAAATATCTTGCAGATTAATTCGTTTAGCACAAATATCGTCAAATTTGAATTTCGTTCTGGTATATCAGAACGAAATTACATCAGTGGCCTATGGAGCAGTGTAAAACACATAATCATGCATGCATAACTCGCAAACGCAAAATCGGAATCAACTGAAATTTTGAAAATAAGCTTTTTTTGTGGATATCTACTGAAAAATGTCATAAAAAGACGATGCTAGGATCACGAAATCCTCCTTTAATGCAAACAATACTGAAAGTGGATTGTGGTGCATACTCAGGGAATAAATTGCAGCCTTATTGCTAGCCTTAAATATATCAGGAAACTATTGTGTGTGAATTCTACCTTTTCAATGATGTAACAATTAATAAAGATATGCATTTTATCAAGAAGTTCATTAAAACGTTTGATTGAATTACCTATGCTGTAAATTTTTCATTATTGTGTCATTCTTATCAGATTGATTGCTTTATTCTAAGGTGAAATTTTGTCAATCTGCATGGTGACAGAACAATGTTTGTTCTCATTTTTATTCCATAGTGGCCATTTTTATTACCTATATGAGGAGCAAGACTGAGATCAGATTGCTATCCGATCTCAGTCTTGCTGGTTTATTTATTTTTTTTTCTATTTTTTTTTTTCATGTTGTCTTTCAATTTCTTTTATTTTTATTGTTAGTTCCCCTTGTTCCTCATGTTGTCAGCCAATTTCTTCTTGCTGCTTTAGTGAATCAGTATTATTTCTTTTTATTTGCTTTGTTCCACTGTTTCTGTGATATGGCTCATGAATTCTTATTTGCTATATTTTATAGAATTTGCTTTTTGAATTGTTTTCCTCTATATTTAACTCTCTTCACGCGGGTGTCGACTGCAGACGACATTTAAAAATTTAAAATTTAAAAATTCAAAAATGTCAGAAATGCAAATTTTCATGACCATATTTGGAATCAACATGAAAAATGCATTAAAATGAGTACAAACAAGCCTAGTATTGGTTCAGTGGTTCTTGAAATAGCTTTTGATATTTTGAGAAAATATCTCAAAACTTGGGACTTCTTATGTTGAAGTCTATGGCTAGCATTAAGAGCATTAATATGCTTTTTGAATTTTTTTTTGCTTTATTTATATCACTAATTCGGAACAAGGTTCTCTATTTCTAAGGTTCGTTATCACTAATTTCAAATAAGGTTCGCTATCACTAATTTTAAATAAGGCCCGCTATCTCTAATTTAAACAAGGTTCGCTATCTCTAAGGTTCGCTATCACTAATTTTAGATAAGACCCACTATCTCTAATTTTAACAAGCCAAAGTGAAAAATGTTGAAACTTTCTGTTTACTATGGCTGAAAATTACCTGTGATGCTGTGTCCCCTCGATCAAGCCTAGTGTCCCCTGATTGGATGACTGATACTACATGTCTGATTTTGATATTATGTGCATGTTTGCAAATATTATGACTTGAGATGGTGGCATTGGATGGCTGTTTTCTTCTTCTGTGTTTTTGTCTACAGATCTGTACCTACTTCATTCGCCAATATGTCCATCTGGGACTAAGAACCCCAAGGAACTTATAGCAGAATCTTGGCAAGCATTAGAAGAGTGCTATCAACAAGGTATGTGTGATATTGGATGTGCTGTGGGGTGTGTCCTGGATGAAGTGAGGGGGCACTTTTGTAGTATTGTGCATGCCACCAAAAATACCTCACCCAAAGACCACATATTTGTTACATTTTTGTCACTAACAGACCCTATGTTTTATAGTTTTATCACCTAAAACCTCATTTTGTTATCACCAATGACCAAAGACCCAATCACCAATATTTTTGAATAAAAGTTACAGACCTTCCTTTTTTGTAACAAGTAAATCATTAATATTTCATATTGCACAGAAAAGCACTGGCGTAGCTGCTGGGGGGAGAGGGGGCAATTGCTAGTGCTATTTGGGCCCCCGCCCCCTAGCGCAAGGATCAAAGAGGAAAAAGGAGAGAGAGAGAAAAAAGGGAGGAGAGAGAAGGGAGGAGAAAAAAGGGAGGAGGAAAAGGGAAAAATGGTACTATATATATATCAAAATGTGTTGCTTTTTTTGCTCTTCACTTTTTCAAACCACCGGAATGGAAGGGGCGGGCAAAATTTTTGTTTGGTGGATTTGGGCCCCCGCCCCATACAGGCTTGCCCCCCTGGAAAAAATCCCAGCTTCGCCACTGCAGAAAAGTGCTTTTTAATAAGTGTCATAACAAGAGTGAAGACCCCACGTTTAAAGCCATATTATGACATTTCTGTAAAAATAGATTAGTATTTATTTTCCATAAAATGTTAGCTTTTACTGTCAGATATGTCCCCTTTTAATTTTGAGCTGAACAAGTGAGGTAAAGCATAGAAAATTGGAATTTACTACTAGCGCCCATGCATGTTACTCCCGCGGTTGTAATACGGTACGATCGATCCTTAGGGTGTGTGTATGTGTATCCTGCATGCCGTGTACGTACTGTGCGTACGTGTTCAACTAATATTTCCATCGTAATAATAAAACGCCGGTTCCATCGTTTTATTCAAAATCTCGGATTTTGACAAAACTACAGCACCTAAAGTCTTGATTTTTGCAGAATATCTTTATTGACTAAAGTACATTACAATCATGTAAAAACCAGAATTTTAAAAAGTTTTGAGGGCGTTCTCCTCAGCAAATGTTATAATATGGCTTTAAGTACTGAAAGACCCCTTCTTCTCGGGTATATGTTATGGAAGTAGTTTTAGATGTGTCTGATCGAGCCACTCCTATGTTACTTTCATATATAAATCTTGATTAGATTCTTTATTATATTGCTCTCAAATTTGGCATTTGAATGGTCTTTAAGCACATTTTATGCTCATCAAAATCATTCAATAAAATGCAGGTTGTTCTGGCTTAGAAAGTTGCAGCATGATTGTCAACTGCTTTCTATACTCTGTGTTCATAACAGGTTTATGCAAATCAATAGGCGTGAGCAACTTTGAAGAGCAGCATCTAAATGATCTCAAAGAAACTTGGACAGTAGTACCACACATGAATCAGGTGGGTAATGTTACCTACGGCTATGAAATAGAACTAGAATTCTTCACCCCTTTAGATGGGTCACTTATTTTATCTAATTTGTGCCCAGCCTCTTATTTGTGTCCCTGTGATACCGTAGCCAGCCAACTCCCATATTCCACCCACATTTCCCCACCAATTTTGGACAAAAAGTTTTGCTCTTAATTGGAACATGCAAAATTAATGCCAATTGACAAATGCTAAGTTGTATTTATGGTTGTTATAAATAAAAATGTTTGACTCAACTCAGAAGTAGAGCAAATTCCTAAATGTATGCCATGGTATCACATGGACACCCTAGTAGACAGATTAAGCATGGTCAATGTTTGTACGGTCATATATGATGGGTACTTGTATTCAAATGACTTCGATTCGCCGGCCGTAACACATGGCATATGTGAGGGAAAAAATATGTTTTTGAGAAAAACATGTTTGAAGGATATGACCAATAATGGAGTTTTCCCTCAGTAGCCTGATTCCATTTGAAAATGAAGTTTAAGGTTCAAACTATTAAACTGTATCTTTAATAGTTCAATAGGAATTACTTTTATAGGATATAGCTAGCTCTAAACTGACAAAAATCTAGCTAAGGCTCTGCTGTTTCATTTGGCAAAACAGGATAATATTTTTTTAAACCAAAAAAATTATTGCAGCATTTTCTTGGAATAGGGAGTAGTTTTATTAATATTTCCATTTTTTTCTGGAATGACATTAATCAAACCATTTCTATTTTAATTACAGATTGAGCTCCATGTATTCAACTATCCTAAGAAACTTGTAGAATTTTGTGAAAACTTGGGGATCAAAATCACTGTAAGTATTATTTTTTTGCTAGCAGGGTTGGATGCCCCTCTAACAAATAGAATAAAGAGAGAACATAGAAAACATGTTCAGATACTGTGAAAATTGGCAATTTTAACCCCCTTTGTACCAAGTTTTCCAGCCCCCACACACATACTGCAGTTACACATAATTGAGTTTTATTTACGGGTACAGGTGTCCACAACCCAAGTGCAGACTGGCTCTACGCTGAAAACTATATACAGCCATTGTTTTTTTATGCTGTTTTCTGTCTAGTAAAGCTGTCCAGGAACCATGCACATATGTGGTTCATGTGTGTGTCCGCTTTTATACAGCTTTCTCATGCATCTGTCCACGTTTGCTGACAAACAGAAACTTACTGTACCACTCAAAACCCATTGTAAGAATAAGCATACATTGACATTTCAGGCCTATTCTCCACTTGCTAAAGGAAAAGCATTAATACATCCTGATGTGATCACCATTGCAAAGGAACACAAATGTACACCATCACAGGTGTTGATTAAGTGGATTATTGAGGTATGATATAGGCTTAGATAATAAGTGGAGATGGCAAAAATGTAGCATGTCCCTTGGGTTTTAGTTCTCTATTGCTGTTTTGTTCTAGTTTTACCAACTAAAAATCTGTCAAGGCATCATCAAATATGCTGTTGCTTCTGCTGTTGATAATTAAGTTGTAATGATCATGATAATGATGATGATAATGATAATGATGACATTGACAATAAAAAACAATGATGATTATGATGTTGAATATAATGATGATGATAATGAGGACAAGGTTGATGATAATTATGCCAATGATGATGAAGGCAGTGATGATGACAATGATGATGATGATGACAATGATGATTTTGATGATGATGATGATAACAAGGATGATGATAACAATGATCATGTTGAATGCAAGCCTTGAAATAAGCAGGCTGGAACCAATTTTGTTTTTTAACATTGCTCCTGGTTCACTGAGATTTTACAATAACCTGAAGCAATTTTTGAAGAAAATGGAGCAATTTGCAAATAGTAAACCCTTTTCTGCATAATACAATACAACCTACCAGCACTACTGCATCATAGCAAGGGCGAAAATGGAAGTAAGAGCAATTTGTTTTTAGAAAATATGTGACATGATCAAGGGGAATGAGTCACATGTCGACCCAGGTCAAAAATGAGTTTCACTTATGTGTCTAAAGAGGACATTCAAAGCTTTCAGAAACTGAAAACCCCATGTTGATACAACTTTTCTTTGTGAAGTTACGTCCGATTTATCAATCGCTGAAAACAATATAAAACAAAAGAATTTTAACACTTTCTTCACCAATATCTTAATATCAATATTTAGCGACATCCGACTCATTTCCCTTGATCGTGTCACATATGCTCCTGGTTCTTGTGAATTTTTCACAGACCAGTCGGAGCAATTGGTAGGCAAATTTGCTCCCTGTGCCTGCTTATTTCAAGGCTTGAGTGAATGTGATGATGATGATGATGATAATGTGATGATAATTGACAATAAATATGACAATTAACAGATATGTCATGAATGGTAGCAAAATGTTCATGATTATGATGTTTTTATGTATTATTTTCTTAACAGAAAGGAATCATCGCCATTCCAAAATCAACCAAACCTGATAGAGTTAAAGAAAATTCTAGGGTATGAAGAACCTTGATCATATCTTTTCAAAAGTGTTTTGTAACTTATTAGGATATTTCAAAGTTCTGATTATAAGCCAAGTAGTAGTTATGTCTGTCAATAAAACTTAAGATGATCATTCTGGATGCCATATTTGGTTTTCATATAAAGAAAGAATGGCATCCACAGCAATCACTAGGACATAGAAAAAAATCAATTTAAGTATTTTTACACCACCCCCTTCTCTGTACAAAGATGCCCATCTTCTCTTTCAGGTTGGAAATACCATGTAAGGGAAAGGACCAGGGTTGTGACCAGCCTAAATTTAGGCCAGGTAATTTACTTACAGTGGCGGTGCCATGGGGGATGCCCCCAGTCAGAACTCTTTCCCCCAGTTTTTCCCCCAGTAAAACAAAAATTACGAAAATTTCCACTTTTTACAGTAATTTTGCACAAATTTTGTTGATTTTGCCCCCCCCTGAAATTCACTTTGCCCCCCTAATGCCCCCCCGAAAAAAAAATTCCTGGCGCCGCCACTGTTTACTTACAACAGTCGTCTTAGGGCATTTAAATAAAGTCACTTAATTTAATGCCCACGTGACCAAATGGGCGTTGACATTACAGCGTCGAGACAGGATGTCTGGAAATGTGTCCTAGATTTTTGATATTTACCAAAATCTGTACATAAACATACAATATTTGCTCAATTTTGTGCCAGTCGGAAGGAAGCTTATTTTGATTGAGTGCTGGTTGCAACTGCTGGCGGGTACTGCTGGTCCGGTGCGGACCGGCGTAGTCACAACCCTGGAAAGGACACATATTATTTTGGTTACTGTAATAATCTTGTTTATATTGGTTTGAAATTGTTCTCTTTGGGGCGGGTATATGTGATGCAATCAAGCAAAATGAGTCGGATGTCGGGGATATTGATTTTGAGATATAATCAATAATAGTATTCAACTTCCTTTGTATTTTATTGTTCTGAGCAACACTAAAATGACCATATCTTTGGAACCATAAGTCTAATTATGATGGGGTTTTCAGCAAAATAAAGCTCTGAGAATGGCTGATATAATGATATTGAAAACTGAATTTTGATTTTGATCGACATCAGACTCATTTTGCTTGATCGCATCACATATAAGTATGATTTGTTTTACTTGTTTGTTTGTTTGTTTGCTTCAGATTGTGGATATCAATCTCACTCCTGATAATGTAGCCAAACTGGATGACATCAGTAACCATGAAATGCAAAAATTATGCATGGTAACACAACAAAATGTAGATGAAATGGGAGCAGGATTGGAGTAGGAATAATACAACTGGATGAACTAATATCATAACATTCCCATATAGCAATTTGGAAGATAGCCAAGAGCTATTCCATATGTGGCCATTTTAATTATCTGTATGAGAAGACTGCTGGAATTCCTAATAATATTCAGTGGCCATGATAAAACATGAGAATATACATGTTGTAGAACAGCACCATATAGACGAATCCAACAAGCCAAGTGATGGTCAGAATTCAGTCGGCCATTACTGGGTGCCGTCTGCACCAAACTGATGTTGTTACTGCGCAATTGGGTGGATTCAATCCACTTAAAAATCAATGTTGAATTGTATTGTGTTGTAAACTTTCATTATTCTTTTGTCTACGTGTAACATATGGAATGCAGTATAATAGCCCCGCCAAGGCTGTTATGATTATGTGAACATTCCTTAAAACCATATTCATGAAGACAAACACTTTCTACTTCCTTCACATTTGGATCTCTACCAAACCAGACATTCCATAGATATTACAAGTTAGAAACAAGTGTCTTAGAACATCATGACCTTATATGGTTATGACTAACTTCTCTTAATTATAATATAAGAATCATCCAATGAGAAACCTATATTTAATATTAATATTCATAAGACCATACCTGATAACCATGCTTGATAATATAATCAAATCACTTGTATTTGAGATCATGAAGAATCAACAAGTCTAATAAAATACTACAATAGTAAATAATATATATTGAGTCTGGAAGACCATCATTACAAAGGCCATATCATTTCACATTTTAGGTGGGATAGACCTAAGGGGGGACCCAGCTATGACTCATTGAGGTGTAGGTCTATAGGCTTGCAGGAAACGTACATTTAGTATAAGGAACGTAATTGTCCTCCTTTATAGTTTGATACTATCTGTCCAAATAGTCAGAAATATTGAAAGTTGATAATGCGTTTTCTGCCTCCCAGTTGCATCACCATTTTCCTGAAATAATTCATTATTTTGCCAATTTTTTTGAATATGTTATTTTGTTTTTCTACATTTGATAGTCCTTTGTGTCATACTAAATCAGTATATTCAGGCACGGTTGCCCCACTTTTTCTTGCCAATTGTCATGTGTTTTGCTCATTTGACCGCCCCAGTTTTTGTCCCCTTGCCGATTGCCTACGTTCCTGAGTATATTGAGCTGTCACTTTCATGCCTTGGATGTTTTGTTGGTTACCATTACTAAAAAGCCTGATATGTGTCAAATAATTATTACTCAAAAAATGAATGAATATGAAAGAGTTGAATCATCACTCATCAAAATATATGTGATGGGAAAATTTACAATAAACTTTCCTTTCAAAATGAATACAATTAGTATATCTTTGAATTTAAGATACATAAAAGAGTGAATTCTCTGAGCAACATGTACCTAGCACAGGAACAAAATAAAATTTTACCAAAAAAATTGTTCCAGTAGAGTTCTAATGGGAAAGGAAAAAAGGTTTTTTTTACATTTCCTTTATTCATTCGATAAATGGACCAGTTTTCATAGAATATTCCCTTTCCTGCCCCTCAGAGTACTAAAAAATATCACATTTTTTGCCTATTTTTGCTATAAACTTGACTCGTTGAAGATTAGTAAAGTAAGTTAGTAAGCAAGTTAAGTTAGTAAGCAATTCGCCCCCCCCCCCCCCTTCTTGAAATGTTAAGTATATAAAAATTTGCACAAATACCACTAATTAGAGGCTGTGCAATAATTGTGAGACCTGCATGGTAGTGGTGGGAGGTAAATTTTTTTTTGTGGCAAACTGAAGGAGGGGGACCCATAGCTGGGGGGTATCCATTTATGAAATGAAGCGAAATAAACAATAGAGGTTTTGATGCAAAAATCTTGGCCTTTCGCTTCTGCCACATTTATTGTCACAATGAAGCCATTTTTATCTCGATCATGGGTAGAAATAGTGTCAAATTCAAAATTCACATCGTCCCAATAAAACCTTTTTTGGAAGCACAAAGACATGCATGTACAGTCTCTCTAAAAACAAAAATTGCATGTTGCAACTGCTTTTTTTTTCAGATGTGCCCCCTGTAATTTTATTTTGCCCCCCCCCGACCAAAAAAGCTGATGGCTACGTCCCTGCGGGCTTAAAATTAAAGTTGACCGCGGAAGTTGAATTTCTATAGGGGGCCTACTATAAATTTTGACTTTTATCGCTAAAGGTGATGTTCAGGGCACATGCCCCTCCCCCGGGCCCTCCCCCACCCCTTGCTATGCCACTGTTTCTTTCTTTCTTTCTTTCTCTCTCTTTCCTTTTTGCTCTCTTTCTCTTCATTCTTCCTTTCTTGCTCTCAGTTTCTTTCTTTGAAAATTCTTTCTTTTTATTTATTTTATACATATTTATTTGTTTGTTTGTTTGTTTGTTTGTTTATTAATTGTTAATGTTAAACTTTCATCGATTTGCAATCGACTGGTTTATGGTTATCGTTAAATTTCTCAAAAAGTGCCGAAAAGGCCTCAAAACGAGCAAAGAAAACTGGTGTTTTTACACGTATTTCAATGGTGGCGATTATAGTGGTGTGCGCCCTTTTAAATTGGATGACGAGCTGCTAATAGTAGAGCAGACAGCCGAACCGTGTAAGAAAAAAAATATTTGGGGAAATTTTAGCTCCGAATTTCACCGAAGACAAGGTATTTGTAGCTCATATAAACTGTAGAAAAAATGTGCAATTCGTACTTTTTACCATTCAGCTGCTTAAAATGTTACTGAAATGAAGGCATTTCGACATCTTTATGATTTAAGAAATGGTCTACAAACAATGGCAAGAAAATAAAAGCAAGTTGCAAAATTCGACAGGCACGACGTTATCTATACAGTGCAGTGAGTGTATATGTCATCAGTAAGTTGTAGTTTTACAAATTTCGAATGTTTGAGGACTTGTTCTCAAGTTGCAGGAAGTACCAATTCCATAGGGTGTCTCAGTGTATTATATTTTCATTACTTAGTATTTGTCGCAAAACTCATGAAATCGGCACGTCATAGTCTCAGTAGAGTTCACAGGGTTCCCGTTAAGGTTTTAAAAATGTGCGTCCGTAATGACGCAAGTTTGCTGATGAGGTTGCAAAAACTTGCGTCCAGACAGATTTTTGTGCGTCCATCTGAAATTCACGATTATGACGATACACACGTACCCCGGGTCTACATCTCATCAAATGTTGATTGTTACAAAAAAATAAAGGTGCATTTTCGCCGTGATATTCCATCTCCATTCGCTATGATAATTTTTCTCATTTCTGTGTCAGTTTTGGTCCGAAACGTGGTCAAAAACAGGTGCAAAAACATGAGCAAAGTCTGTCAATCTTGAGCAATTTTTGTTCGTACTTTCACTTCCGCATTTCTTTTTTAAATTAACGCGTTGTTGATGCTACAAAAACTAAAACACGTGCTGCCACAAATAATACGAAAAAGGGTTATCATTTGGATTTTGTCTTTAAAATTGCTTTTATTCATCGTAACAATAAAACTAATAATGGAATAAATGAGAAAATAAACTTAAAATATTAAAAATTGAATATTGTCAGGTTGTGATAAATAATTAAATAAACATTAACCGCACGTTAGCGGCACGTGCTTGCATGTAAACAAATCAATCGGTACTTCCCCAAGCCATCAAACAGGGATCGTTCGGAAAGCATGCAAAAAGTGCACGATTTCCTGATGTTGCATTTACAAATATTGCAGAATTTACTTCAATTCTCAGCAAGTGGGTCAAAATTTTGGGGCTTTTATTATCTTAAAAATATAAAAGAATAAAAATTTCTTATTTTTATCATCAATTAATGATAAAATTTCGAAGTTTTGTCTGCGTCCACATGCATGTGACATGGATGCAAAATACTTGATTAGCCATGTGAACTTGCGTCCAAATTTGTAAAATACGCGTCTGGACGCAATGACGCACACTAACGGGAAGCCTGGTAGAGTCCCAACCCAAAAATTGGCGAATTCTCCAAATAGTATGAATTCTCCAAATAGTGAGAATTCACCTTCTCACCATAGTGAGAAATTCCCACTATAGTGCGAATTGTTTATTTCAAACACACGCTCGCAGCTAACGATAGGTGATCGCACTTTGGCGACATCGGCATCGTAAAGAGCGGATCAAAACGCCCAAGCAGTGTCCGATTTACAATTTTTTTCCTACCTGCACTGGTGCATGTAGCCCAAAATTTCTACATGCACAGCAAAAAGTGTGCATGCACCAAAATTAAAGCAAACATAAAATCACATTGAATCACGATCATTGTCAGTTAAGCTTGTAATAATATTTCCGCTCCCTGTCAGTGTCATTTTATGCCGATCACTCGCCTCTTCCTCAGCCAAAACACTGGATGCTGTGGCTTCATCTGTTCTAGAACTAGTCGCCCGACGAGGTGCACGATTTCCAGAATGATGCAAGTGTTTTTGAGCTATTTCCTTTTTGCTGGACATTATTATGATTATTTTCCGTGCGTAGACAAATATTTCCCACGGTTTAAATTCGGTTCTTTTTTCTTCAATGAAATGAAAATGACACTCTTCTACATGTGCGAGAGTATCGGGAATTGGTGGCATATGATGTCACATTACGCTAGCCCCTCTAAGGGATGGACCAGACTGTATGTGGCTATCGCGAATGTTCGTTAGGATGGACGAGTATCAGACCGATGCAAACTGGCTGTGTAGAAGACTAGGGAAGTCAATGAAAAAAGTGACAGTTCTCACGTGATAGGGTATCGGGAATTGTCAATTGTGCGATTTGTGCCAGCCCTTCTAATGAAGTCAGAAGATGTTGTGCTAAAAATAGATTGGGTTTTTCCCAATCGGACTGACTGCTTGCTTACTTTTGTATATTGGCCTTGTCATATCGCTAGCGCTAAAATCGTACATGCACGTGTGCAGGCAGGTAGTGAAAAGCTGCATGTACAGAGGGAATGTTACATGCACTGGTGCAGGTATGCAGGTGGTAAATCGAACACTGCGCCCAAGACTACCGATGGAAAAAAATTACAGATGCATTTTCAATTTATGAAAAAAAGTAACAAAAAATGCCTTAAAAATGTACTCATTTGCAGTTAAAAAGAGCTTAAAATTTATTTTATTAGCTATTCTATATAGTTTTATTTGATTATCAGTAAAAATGTAAGTTATTTCCATTTTTATTGTAAGTTTGAGAAGCATACGAGTCGGAAAATTCGACATACAAGATTCTGTGTCTGCAAAATTTTGGCCCGATATTTGCCTGATTTTTACCACAAAAATCGCGATCAATGACTCAAATCAACTTGAACGAGCAATGTTTGGATATTATTTAGCTTAATTGTACTTAAGGTTATACTAAACTTTGTAATGATCGATCCAGAATGAGACTGCATGTAGCCCCCTTTAAAATTATCTATTTCTGGAAATAAATATCGTAGAGAGAAAACGCAAACTACGTCTAAAAGCTGAAAGTGTACTGGTTATTATTATGCTTAAATTTTCCACTTGGCTCAAAAAGAAATGTACTTTTCAAACATTTCAATTTTTTTTCAGTACCCGGACAATCAAGATTTTTGGGAACACGGCCATAATTTCTCAGTGGAAGTGGCGATTTTGTTGGGAACTACGACGACATTACAAACAAGTCAATAAAAGAATGTGCATATTCATTCTTGATATTGCTTGTCTCGATTTGTTTTAGTAAGCTTACATGTTTGCGAATTTGAAGTAAAATGGCCTCCACTTGTATGTCGTTTTGTAACCAGTAATAACAATTCCGCACGCGATTTCATAGACAAAATTCTGACCTACATTATTTCTATAAACCCTCTTCTATATGCAGGTGCTATTTAAATTTTTATTTCGATAGCAGAAAATTGAGATATTTGCTATTTTTCCGACTCGCTGCTGTCAAATTGTCTAGTTTCGCGATAAAAAGATACAGCGAAATCAATTTTTTTAGAACCATTTCACCTCGTTTGCTCGTGCTTTGAAGTACAAACTTCAAAATTGATATAGTGATTCTATATTTCAAGCTGCGTCATACTGTGTTTTTCTTACCTCTGATTGTCGCTGCTCAAGGCCAAAATTAGAAATTTTTTGGACAAAAGTGACACTCTCATTTTTTTTTTTAAACACGCTGTTTACGTATAATGACGGGCTCTATTTGCCCGATAAAGTGGTGTTGCCGAGTTTGGATTTTAAAATATTTAGGTATTTTCTAGCTTAAAATCTAGCGCCAATGAACCTGGTGCATGGGAGGGAAAATGTGGGGGGGGTAGTTAGGGCGCGAAAAAAAATGTGCACATTTTCATGCTTGCTGCGCTTGCAACAGGTTTAAGGTATGGGTATGGAAATTGGGGATCCCAAAAATTGGCATATAGGCCTAGGCCTATGCAAAGGGGTGGGGCACAGTTTTGGCAGGCCAAGGGGAGGGGCCACAAAATTTGGCAGTCCAGGGGGTGCGGACAAGCGATTTTTGGCTGGCCGAGACGGGAGGCAAGCGATTTTAGCGAGTCGCTTGGAAATTTTGGCTTATAATTAGTAGGCTAATACCGGTAGGCCTACTGATTGCACAGCCTTCGAGAAAGCAATTTTTGGCAAGCCGGGGCGGGGAGGGAATAAATTTTGGCATGTCGAAAGGGAGGAAGAATGACTTTACCTAGCACACATTAAAGGGGCATTTCGTGATCCACAACCTCATACAACCCCATAGGCCTACGTCCTTTCTCACAAGTTAAGATTTTTATACCACTCATCCCGCTCTGGCCACATGTTTAGGCATTTTCACGCAGATCAATTCAAGTTAAGCAATGGAAAATATTGCCAAATTTGAATTTCGTTTTAAAAGCCTACTCCCCATTAAAAAAACCCACTAATTTTGGGGATTAAAAAAAGTTCTGTAAAATGAAACAAAAGGCTGCCTCAATCCTAATTAGGGCCTATTCATTTAAGGCCAGGCCTTCATTTCTGAAAATAGCGGGAGCTCAGTTAGTCACTGTACTCAGGAGCTTGACAAGGAGCTCAATTATATAAGGCCAATGAAAGTCAATTCATTGTTTCCCGTTACACAATTTTTCATGGCTGTGTAGGTGACCATTTCATTTTCCATTATTCATTATTTTATACCATTTCATTATTGCATCTGTTACAGGTGTAAACCAATAACTACCTATGTATACATGTGATAAATCACAGTTTGTAGTTTACAGATGTAGTTTACAACCACATGAAGGTGATTGTACAACTATTATCAAAAGTTTCTCAATATTTTTACGGGATGAGATCAGAGCAAATCAAAAAGTGCGGGACAAAGAATTGAGTAGGTATTCATTATAAATTCATTATTAACCATATAACATGCTCCTACTGCAAAGAAAATCCCTGAAAATCAACAGAAAGAGATTTATGATATTTTAAAACCACAATTATTTATTGGTATGTTAAAGTTTGTTAGAAATAAACATTTTATTCAAAATAATGAAATATTTGGCCAGCAATTGCTTTTGAGCGGAGTAGGGTAACGGGAAACAAGGAATCGACTTTCATTAGCCTAATATCAATATTAAACCATAGGAGCAGCTCAATAAATGCCATTGGTAAAATTATTAGGCCTACGATATTTTATTTGACTGTGATCCTATATACATTTACACTGTATATACCTTTAAAATTTCTAAAATCATGGAATTGAACAAGCTCTAAATTTCTCATACGTCCAGCATAACCAAGGGCAACTGGGGGTGGGTGGGAAAGCCCCCTAGCTATGGCCATACCCGTAGTGGCGAACCAGAATTTTTTCGGGGCATGGGGGGGGAAGTGAATTTGAGACGGGCACTTGAAATCATCATTTTGCACTAAATTGCATAAAAAAGTGGAAAATTACATAATTGTGGGGATTTTGCCTAAAAACTGGGTGGGAAAGAAAAAATATTGGTGGAAATACTGCCCCCCTAAGCGGCGCCACTGCATATCCATCCATGATGCTAGAATGACGGAAGTTCTGGCGCTGGAATTCAATTTCAATATCACGAGTTTTTATCAGGGATTTTACCAAGGGAAGGCGATAGGTGTAGGATTTTGCTGATATACCAGGCAACCCGAGAAAGGAACTGAGGTGTGGCTAAATAAGGGAGTGTTCATTATAAATATTTTCCATTATCATACTTTCGAGGCCGAGAGCATAATTATTTGAAGCGTACATTGACAGAGCAACGCACATGTCTCTGCTTAGCTCGGGGATTAGCTGCAGCGCGCTGCGTGCTGGCCTGTTGTTGTCCCGGGTTGTTGTCGAGTGGAAATGGGAAATTTATGAATGAACTTCCGCAACTTTGCAACATCATCACGCAGCGGCGTAGCTGGGATTTTTGAGGGCCCAAATCCACCAAATTTCCCACTGGGGCGGGGCCCAAATAGACAATTTTGCCAGGCTTATTGATAATAATCGTATATGGTAGGCCTATTGAGCTGTAGGCCTATTGCATATCGTTTGGATTCCCCATCTCTCTGCCCCTCCTCTCACCCTCTCTTTTTCCCTCCCCCCTCTTTCCCTCTTTTTTTTCCTTGCACTAGGGGCGGGGGCCCAAATAGGCAATTTTGCAATTGCCCCCCGGCAGCTACTACGCTACTGTCATCATCACGGTAGACATACGTGTAGCCTACAACTACAAGAAAGGTTTACAGACAAATATAGGCCTAGGTCTAGTAGGCCTATCAAAATGTTATATTTTTATATTTTCTGGTGGACTCATGGAGAATATCATGTCATGGAGGTCCCGGCGCTGGGTTGGGGGGTCTCAAGGCATTTTGGTATGCCTACCCATGCTTGATTCCGGGAGGTTTTTTAGCAGGCCCGACCATTTTTTTTATAACACCTCGGGCGGGTCTCTTCAAAACATTTGTACCGCTGGGACTGCAGTCACCCACATTTGGCCTAATTTGACGCTTTTTAAGGGCACTTTTGCCAAAATGCGCCTAAAAGTTGGTCTTCGCTGTAAACCCTCCCATCATAGTCGTTGAAAAGGTAGGCCTACTCCAAAACTGTGGCACATCCACGAACCCGAGGGAGAGACCTCCTGGTAAAAACACACCTCTAGCGATAAGCGGGACCAGATTTATAATTTAAAATAGGCCTACATTTTGGAAGCCAGTCATCACGACAAAAGCGGGCCATGGTAGTGTTAATGGTATTAACACTTTGATTTTAGGCTTAAATGATGAGTGTAGGCCTATAAATTGCAAATTTGCACACACCCGGGGAACCTTCTCAAGTTGGTTTGGGTAAGGATGTGAGGCTGTGACTCCGAAAAACTACGGTATGCGATTTTAAACCAAATTTGAATAAAACAGACCCAAAATTGTATCAACTTTTGGACTGAAAGTTTTCATAAATTTTTACTTTTTCGAGAAAATCATTGAAAAATACCATTCTTAAACCTAATTTTCAAGACACTGAGGGTCAATAAAATCATGGCTAAAAATGCAACAGAGTCTAAACTAAATGGCTGAAAATGCACCCCAAATCTGCCGCACATCCCCACGACACCGTATTTCACCTTATAGATTTGGAAAATTGTCGCAATAAAATAGGCCCGAACTTATCCCAAATTATCCCCGAAAAATTTTTTTTTTTGCAGGTGAGGTTGGAGTCTTATTATTTTTATTCTCAGAGAGGATAGGGGTTGATATTTTTAGCAGGGTACAGTTTGTCTTGTTTTTGTTTTGTTTTTTGACGTTGAAGTTCCAGATTCTTTTTTTCATATATTATTATTCATTTATTATTTATACCCTGTACGTGGGGAAAAAGACACACGACAGCTACAGAGAAGCCACGAAAAAAACTCCTGTGAAGTGCATGAAAATGCCCCGAAAATGTGCCAACCGAAACACCCGAACAGGAAGATAAAATAAAAAAAAAAAACCAAAAACCCAGGAAATTTCCCGAAATAAGTTTCAAATTCTTTGTCCCCCACTAAAATATATTATGAACACTCCCTTATGAAGTCTGCCCTCTTCCGCTATTCTGGTAGTAGGCGCTGACAATTACTTTCATATTTTTGAAGCATGTTTGAACCCGATTTGTTCTCTATTCACATTTTTAACGCTGCAAGTAACATTTCAAGACCTATATTTGTGACAGGTATTTAATTATCTTGCTAGAGATGTGCCTAAAGTTGAAATTCAATATTTCGGATCGCAAAGATCGAGAGATATAAAGTTGTTGAATATCAGTTTAACACCATGGATCATATGGGCGCCTTATATGAACGATTATGATAGCTAAGCAAAATGGCTGGGATACAGGTTGTATAAATACTACATGAATATTCATGAACTATACAGATTCCATTCTTCTCTAATAATAAAGATGTCAATCACTCTCCTAGACGACAGTTGCTTGGCGCTTGTAAACAAATCGAATAATAGTTCTTGACAAGAGCTAAAAAAATAGGCTAAAAACACATTTTCACACATTTTTTTCCGGATTTTTTTATTTCACATGATAAGTAGACATATTTTCTTACGTATAAGGTAATAATATATTTTTTCTGGAGGTAAAGCCCTTCAACACTTTGTTTAACCTTAAAATGTAGCTTTAGTGCAATGTACGAGTGGATGTTAATGGATTTTGATCAGTGGTCATAGCAAGAAATTGACAACTAAAGATGACGTCTTTGCCGTCATCCATGTACCATCTCTTCCACAGCGCTTGTACCGGAAGTCAACCTATCACTACCAATTGTAGCAAAGCTCTGACAGTTGGTGTAGAGATGGATGGGCAATACCATTTCTCACTATTTGGCGAATTCGCACTATTGGGAGAATTCTCCAATTTTGGGGTTGGGACTCTACTGTAGTCTAGAAACGTTCCCAATTATATTTACTTTGATCAGACTCTGCATCTATCAGCAATGACATCATGCTTACTGACCAATGAGAGACACGATCGCGAATCAACTAATTAATTATTCATGAGCCCACTCAATGACTGCGTGGGATCGCATGCACAGTGCAAAACCCCACACCGGTCGCGCCGTGAATATAAGCACAACACACACAGTATACTATTACTACACACAGTAATGCCCTAGACACAAGTCGTGCGGTATTTTACATGCATCGGAAAATGAAATTTTGGCGAATAAATGTCAAACATACCATATTCAAAAGTCCTTTCACCAAAAAATTCGGCGATGCACTGCACCCTATTGATTCATTCACAAATCTGACCTTTAAAGTTGTAAAAACCTGTACAAAAGTTCCTGTTGCTCAAAAAAATTTTTAAGATTATGATCCAAGTGCGAAATTCCACCACTAGTTTCCGACTATTTTTCGCCATTAGTATTAGAAATGTTGCGCCGTAACATGGTCCGAAATGATGAATTTTGATGCCAAAACTTCATCGATTTTCATGCTTTTTCGTCAGTATGGAATCCATTTTGTATGTTTTAACATACAAAATATTAAAATATCAGGTCATGGCACATGATCAGTTTACTTCGGGTAAAGTCGGAAAAATTTGTCAATATTCGAGGCATCTTTTATGAATGAATATTTCCAACTCAGCCGCTCGGCCAGCTTCAATAGGTGACGTCATCTAATGAGGTCTCAGCACATGCGCGCGTGTGATTCGCTTTTCTGCAAAAGCTATCATGTATAAATTCAGCTTAAGAAATCTCCAATGATTGTGTCTTCTCAAGTATTTTTTTTTAGCGACCCGACACATTTTTTGTACTGGTTCAATAAAAACATTCCCAATCACTAACTGGCACTTCAAGAAGCAATGGGCTATGGTCTGTCCAATAACATTTTCTAAACCTTTGTATTTATTACAGGAGATGAGACATTCCGTACAAAGGTTGTGACATCTGCAAATCAAAATGCAAGGTACTGTACATAATGTAGAAATGTTGTTTATTTATGGGTGTTCAAAACAATTGAAATCTAGCTATTTATGCGCTACTTTTAAGCAGGCAGGTTGGAAAAAATGTGCAATCCAAGAAGCTCATTCCAGTGAAAGTCGGGATTTTATGGGAAATTGTTGAATTCGGAAGGAAATTTTGCATAGCCATGTAGGTTTTTAGGGAGAAGATACAACATTGGTAAGAAATACATAAGGCCATGCGTCTCAAGGTGGGAACCTCTTTAGGGTGGCGGTGTGACATTTTTCGTAAAAACATGATATGATTATGGTTGTTTTGATATGAAGATGGAGACCTACACCCTTCTAGTTGGTCTCATTTGAAAGCCTGATCTTGTGTTCCTCAGATTGAGAAAATACTCTTGAAAAGAAGTAGGCCCTCCCAAACTAAATCACATGTTCTTTAAAAAGTTAATTGTTACACCCTGTATATCTTCTAGTACAGACTGAATATGGACTTCAGGTTTGGGTCATTGTAATCTATGTTCTTCATGCTTTCCAGCAATGTACTTTGAGACGCATGGCCATAATAATGGGAAATTTTGCTTGGAGTGAAATTGGCGTATCTTTCTGGGAAATTAATATATTTTTCTAGCCCTGCTATTTAAATATTAATTGTCCTACCTCCTTCCCAAGAAAAATCATGAGGAAGTGTCAGGGGTTTTCAAGATATGCTGGTTATATACATGAACTATATATTTGTAACTCTCGCCAATAATCCAGGTAGATATATATATCTAGACAAAGTAAGCAAAATATTAAATCTATTCATCTAGACTTAAGGTTCGTTCATACTACCACCGCATTTGCGATGCGTTGCTTTGCGATGCCGATATATCGATTACTTTTGCCGCAACTCAACGCAACTCGTCGCATTTCCAGGTTAAAATGTATTTAACTTGCGATATCGCAAAGCAGTAGATGCGGTGCGACAATGCACCGCATCGCAAAGCAACGCATCGCAAATGCGGTGGTAGTATGAACGAACCTTTACACTGCCAGATTCCTATTGTTGCTGCCTCAGAGATACATTGCTGCCCAGCTACTATGTGACTCTAAAGAGTACCAGTACAGCACCAGTCCAGTGTGTACTTTAGAGTACCCATGTTTAAAGTACCAATGAAGTAGCTACTCTGGGCAGCAGCAGTAAGAGTATGGTAGTGAATAGTGATAGCCAGACCATTCAGCTTGATGATGCATCCCTGTATGAGAAGTGATACCGTAGTCATCAAAAGTAAGTCCAGCTGAATAAAATTAGTATTTTGTTTACTTTACATATGTGATAATGCATGATATTTTCCATTTTCCAAGCAGCCATTCCAGATTCCACCCAGTCAGATTCAGTTTCAGCATTGGCAGATAAGAAGGAGAAAAAGAAGAAAGCGGCAAAGAAAAAGAAACGCAAAGCAGAGAGTAAAGAGTCTAAAAATGTGAAGAAGAAGAAAACTAGCAAAGGCAAGGTATGACACACTTTTTATTCACCTAAGTTCAAAGGTTTTTTTCAACATGAGAACAGGAATAAACTTTTACGAACAGGGCATCACTATACTTCATTTGACCTAACTTGCGGCCTGGGTACTTAACACAGGCATTAAATGGTGCTTATCTTATAGATATTTTTACGAGTCAAATGTATCTGAGCAAAACAACATTGTTTTGCATTTCCCATGCAAATCGATGTTGTTATTCCCAGCCAGTCCCATAAGCTTTATACATACATTTTCATATTACAATTGACTGCAACAATACTTCTGGATATTGTGCTGTGGGAGCCAAATGGCACTTACTGTCTACTTTACAAATTTTTACTGACCCCAGTTCCTGAGTCAATGATACTTGGTTTTCCAAAATAATTCTGGAAAGAGTAACATGAAGAATTATTTTATCTCTAGGGATTTTAAGCCTCAACCTTCCCGTAAGTCAACATTTGCCTTAATCTGAGAAGATGAAAAACATTAAAAGGCTAGTTTGTGTCTGACGTCATTTGTCAATCTTAGTAATTAGGTCTTAGTAATTGCTAATTGGAAATTTTCTTTCCTGAAGATACCTTGTCAACAATGCCTAAAAAAGTTGTTTTCTGCCTTATAAAAGTACCAAAATTTTTCTCCATTTTCAGTGATCCTTTTATCCAGTGAAGGCACCAGATGAATCAACTTTCCTTTTACATGTTACTATACAATTGCAGGCTGTGAGGAGTTGATCATCAGACGTGAACTAGTTTTGTTTTATCTGGCTCCGATTATACCACATTTCAGTCTTTGAAACCTCTTGAAAAGGTGGTTTCTAACATTTACACTTACCTTAACCTTTGTTCCATAGAAAGTTTGCTGAAACAGAACTTCCCGTTAATTTCTAGAGTTCTCTTTTTTCTCAGAGCAAAGGAAGTAGTAAATCTGAAGATAAAGGATCAGGTGAACCTGGGAGTGGCGGTGATCATGACCTTGACCTGACTGTGGAATTGAAACCCATTGGAGAGTACATCAAGGATAGAGAGGAGATGCTGGAGCAGATGTTCTCAAGCGTTCTACCTGATAGGCTGTCTGCTATGTTGCCAAATATTCTCAAAGTAAGTCTTGTACATGCGATGACTAACAAACTTAACTTGATGGAAGCTAAACTAAGCCCCATATGCACAAAACAGGCCTAGATGGTCTAAATCTGGAGGTTAGGCTTGGGGGATCCTTTTACTCTTTTGTTGTCCTCCTTTACTCCTAGCAAAGTCAAAAAATTAAACTGCTGCCATCTAATATTAAGCTACATATGTTTGCCCTTAACATGATCTACGATAATATAGAATAAGATGTGTAAATGCCAAAAAGTTGTGATCTAAAGATGTGGTCAAACATGTTTTGTGCTTATGAACCTGACGTCCATATGCACAAAACAAGTTAGACCAGATCTAACTTTAGACCAGGCCTAACTTTAGACCAAGCCTAACTTAAGACCAAGCCTAACTTTAGACCTGGTCTAACTATGGAGATTAGTTCTACAGAGAAGTAACTGTTTGGTATTTACATATCTTATTCTATAACATCATAGATCCTGTTAAGGGCAAATACATGTAGCTTAATATTAGATAGCTGCAGTTTAATTTTGGGACTTTACTGGGAGTAAAAAAGAAGAAGAAAAGATTAAAGGGATCCCTGTCAAAGTCTAACCTCCATAGGTAGACCAGGTCTGAAGTTAGACCTGGTCTAACTTTTAGCACGACAAGTTCAACTAACCTTGAATTTTAGAATGAGGGCATTGTATAAGGATAGCAACTCCAGTCCTTGATCACAATCTAGGCAAAGCCAAGGACAAGTGAAGAACATTCTTGACCCCCCCCCTACCAACGCCAACCAGGTAAAGGGTAAGAAAGCGTCAACTTTCATCACCCTAACCTAACCTATACAGAGTGGTTGTCGCATAAACTTCAGCAAAGACCTACGGTGTTGCTACAAATTTCAGACCACACAATACGCTGAGAAAACTGTTAGTTTCACCTGAAGTACCCACACCAGTAGAGAAAAAAATCTGGTGTGGTAAACTGTGGTTTATGAGATGAGATTCCTTGTGTCGAGTATACAAGTTTGTACATCAGCCAGACAGGTACACAACTCAGGGATAGACTGAAGGAGCACAAGTTAAATGCCCCCAGCTGCAAACCCTATGCTGTTGCAGAACATTAGACACAATCTTGCCACAGCATTGACTGGGAATCCACAAAGGTTTTAGACAAGGATGATATAGAGTATCCCTTTTTAGTTAGAGAAGCCATCCAAATCAAGACAAAATCGAATTGCTAGAACTAAATTGTAATCAAGGACTGGAGTTTGCCATCCTTATACAAACAACACCCTCATTTGACCAAAAGTCACCAATGGTCAACAGAAAAGCAAGTCAAACACAGCATCATATGACTTCTTCTGATGAAGATGTGTGTCAAGGTTAGTTGAATAGTGCTGAAGTCATTTTAAACTTTTGGAAAAAATATACATATGTACTTTTATTCTTGTTAAAGCAAGGCTGTCAAATTTGAAAACTATGCCGCACGTGAAGTTTGTGCACTGCTTCGGATATCGCGTGTGTTGTGTTACGCAAATGCGAGCATGTTGCAATTATACACGTAATACGGAAAATATTACCTGCCGGTGTTGTGGCAGTGTTGTGTTAGGAGTACGCAGGAAATGCGGATTTTTATCTAAGTGTTTGACCAATGAGATTACAAAATTCATTTACACTAAAGAATAACACACTATACATTAATCAGAATTAATACATGATATTATTTTGTTTTTGTAGGGACTTCCTTTAGAGCAAGTGAAAGCTTTGTGTTTGACTGAGTTAGAAGGAATGTCTAAGAAAAGGATCAGATATGTTATAGCAGGTAAGAGCTAAACTGGACTCCAAGACCCGGTCTAACTTTAGACCGGGTGTAACTATGGAGGTTAGTACTACGGAGAAGGAACTTTTAGGTATATACATATACCTTGTTCTATATTATTGTAAATCCTGTTAAGGACAAAATACATTGTAGCTGCAGTTAACTTTTGGACTTTGCTAGGAGTAAAGGAGGAAAAGAAAAGAGAAAAAGGGTCCCTCCCTAAGTCTAACCTCCATAGTTAGAACAGGTCTATTGTTAGACCTGGTCTAACTTGCGCATACAAACCCTAATGCAGAAATCATTCATCTGTATGGTGTTATCCTCTGTGTAAAGCTGAATTTACACTCGATTATGAATTGTGATGCATCACTTTTCAAAAGCGATGGGCAGTTACTTGTGAAAATTGAATGAACACAGCGTGATGTTTTTTTGCATACACTGCGTGATGTACGCCAGCGTGTGGCTGTGCGTTAGTAACACAGAAGTGAATCCAACCATTTGTTAGTATTGTATCCAAGGTCGTGCGTTTGCTTTGTAGTTTGAAATATGTGATATTCGATCGCGCGGTTGGATCGAGTATAGCTGTTGAAAGCTGCGTTCATTCAATTCCTAGTTCTATGGTTCTGTCTCAATTCCAAAGAAAAGCAAGTTAGATACTTTTATTCAAGACTAGAATTCCATGAAGATTTTAGAAGTAAAGCACAGTGAATCATATTTATGACAATAAACAAAAAGATTAGGTCCATATTAAATTAATAATAAATGATTTTCATTTCTTTATAAAGGTCAAGAAATGCTCTCCTCTTCCGGTACTGACGAGTCTGACTCTGAAGCAGAAGCTCAAGCTAATGTTGAAGAAGGTGGTGACTCTCCATCCAATCAGATGGCAGATTCCACATCAAACCTCCAGGGTAGTGACAACCAATCAGAACACAGTGGTGAGTCAGGGGGTGGCAGTCCCTCACCGAGTGTGGAAGCAGAATATGACGAAGAGGTTGTTTATCAAGATAGTGAACAGGAATATGAAGGTGAGATGTCAACAAAAATAACATGTTTCTCAACACTGCCCACTTCCTTTTTAGCCAATTAATATTGATAAAATGCAACAAAAAAAAAAAGAAAAAAAGTAAATTGCTTAGAATTGGTATAGTAAATGCTAGCTGCAGCTCCTGCATTGTGTAATCCTTCAACATTTCAACAAGATTGGAGTCGAAAACCTTGAGTGTATATTAGTGTTTCAACAACTCTTCCTATACCTTTGTACAGGAGCCAACCGTTGTTAATCCGTGATGAATCCACACTTTTGCAGTAAGCGATACGCTGAACGCCAGCAAAGACATCCGCGTTACGCGTGAGCGCGTAAAATTCGTCATGTCTGGAATCTGTGTGCGTATCACGCTTACAAGTTGAATTCAGTATTTTAGAAGTATCGGTGGTGGTGATGATGATTGGATAAAGATTGCCGTTTTATTCAGTTTTATTGCTGATATCACAGAAATCACCGATGATTTTGTAAGGCTTAGGCCTACTGTCAATGATTAACTGACATTCCTCAAGAAATAATCGGGGAAATTATCATGTGAATTATACAATCTTTAGCTTGTTTTCGTTGTTGAAAGGGATTCAATCATGTTTCACCATTGTTCATCACCGATTAACAACTCGCGTCCGGCGCGTCTGTGTGGTTTACTTCACTTTAGCTGCCCTCGCGAAGTAAACCAATCGGTGTTGAACAACTGTGAAACATGATTGAATCCCTAATTCAAAAACAAGCAGGTGGTCACTTTTGACTTGGTGGCTATGCAGGCTAGCTTGGAAAAAAATTGGAAAATAGTAAGCCCCACCTATACCCTATTTTTCAACAGTGTGGACGAGAAACACATAATTTTTGTTATTCGGTCTTTTGTACCTTGATTCATGGAAATGTCAAGTTTTTAGTTACTAGCCCTTCAAAAATGCTACATTTTGATGTAAATTCCATGAAAAGTGAAATCTGGTTACCAAGTTATAGGCAATTTAACAGTTGCCAAAGGAATTTGGGAACTTTTTATTGCAATAGCTCAAAATCAATACCATATACAATTCCGTCTACAAGTATATATGCCTCTAAATGAGGTTGTTTTTTTTGACGAAAGAGACGAAAGGCAGACACCATCCGCAAAAACATTACAATGATACTTGTTTGTACAGCCACATGTATCAGTAATATAGTTTCTCAAACTCCAAATAATATTTTTGTGGGCGGTGTCTGCCTTTTGTCTCTTTAGTCAAAACAACTCATTTAGAGGCATATATGCTTGTAGATGAAATTCTACAGAATGTGATTTTTATTTTAGAGCTATTATGGGTTTGGACTTCGACTGTTATATGTGTTTCCTTTTACATAATAGCTAGGAATAAATACTAGACTTCATCTCCAGTGGCGGTCACTTCAAGTCACTCTCAAGTCACATGGTTTTTTAATGTTCTCTGTATTCGTAAACTATGTGACTTGGGGATGATTTTAATTCGAAGTGACCTCAACTTGAGATGAGTCTGGTATTTATTCCTTATGGTGTACACAAATAATAAAGAATACTGTTAATAAATGTTTTTATTATTTATTCCAGACGAAGCAAGTTATCAAGGTGATGAGGAGCAGATGGAGGAAGAGTACATGGAGGAGCAAGTGGGAGAAGGGGAAGAACAGGAGCAATATGATGAACAGGAGGGAGGGGCGGAAACTGAACAACAATATGGAGAGGAACAGGTGGGATCATTATTTATCCTTAAGGGCTCAGCCACCTACCTTTGCACAGTATTTTTTTGTGGGACTTGAGAGCACATCAGACACAATTGAATATAAATCATTGAATATATTTTGGTTTTTTAGACTTGGGAACAAGGGCTCAAATTTTACAAGTTTGCAAAGGTTTACATGATATGAATTTATGGCAATCAATTTAAATTTTTCTAAAACCATGCATATTCTGCACAAAAATATAATGTTGATAAAATTGGATGGTTCCTGTTGAATTTGCTGGCAATTTTAAGGCTCTTTAGTGATAAGTATAATCAAACTGAACAATAGTCGCTGTACCATGACAGTAAATTTAAGATAATAAATAATTGATTGATTTATACATTTGTTAATTTGATTTCTACTTTTAGTATGTGGAAGAAGAAATGGAATATGCCGAGGTGGAACAGGAGGAGCAAGACCAGGAAGTTGAAAAGGAATTAGCACCAGATGACCACAGCAACAAAGATGAAGATGAACGTCCTCAAGAGGAGATGGAAGAAGGAAATGATGATAAAGAACAAGTTGAAGAGGAAGAGATGAAACCAACACTAATAGATGTACCAAAGAGGATGAGGAAAGATGTGGATGATGCTGATGTGGAAGACGGCGAAGTGTTTGATGATGATGAGGAGGAGGCTGTTCCAAAGGTAGAGGGTGCTGTGCAGAAAAATGGCCAAGATAGTACTGCTGGTGAGTACATGGTTGTAGCTTGTGAAGTGGAGTGTGTAAATATGTAAGAAATGTCCTGATTGATTGAACCCATTCATGTTTCACTTAACTGATTAGTTTATGGGTATGCTGTGTATTTTGCCTCACTTTAAATAGAAGTTTGTTATGGATGACCCCGTTTACAATTCCGGGTCATCGACGCTAACGCAGACGCAAGTATTATGTCTGAACACAAATCTGTGTGAAAGTCACGGTCAAGCGTTGGGTATGACTTGTGCAAGAGATTGATATTTATATTGCGAAGACCACACGAAGACCAAATCAAATGTGCCGCAGACGATTCTGCTCGATTCATTGTGCACCAATTTGACCCCCTAGCTTACTGAATAAATACTGCGGTTTTCCAATCTTTTCTGATCTTGATTTGAAAAGGTCTATACTGATAAATAGTAAGCACATTATCAATAAATTACTACAAGGTGTATCAAAATGATAATGAATGAGTCTGAGAGTCTGACACATCAAAATTCAACATAAGATCCAAATAATTAGTAGAAAAATTGCATATCAAATCATAAACTATACATTCTGAACAGTTCAAGAGTATCCAACGTTGCATTTGGAAGAGGCAGGCTTTTCAATAAACATCCAAATTGATGGGTACTAATCATTGTAATACAGCCTGGATTACAAGAAAGAGTGGGATGGCATGAGCCATTTTTCCAGTTTTAGCTATTTAAGTAGAAAACTGCAGTGTACTTATATGTGACCCACTCTAACGAAACCCGCCATAAGTCGCACTCGGCCATTTCGAGATACGGAGAGTCAAAGTTGGGAAAGGGGTGAAAAACTTTTTTTAAGGTTTTATTATTTTTTTATTCCTTAATATGTTTAGGGGCCGTCCATAATTTTCGCCATTTTCACTTACGTACAAAGTGTACGTAACTTTTTACCCCCCTCCCTCCTTCGAGTTACGTACAAATAAAATGGCGAAGGATTTCCACGAGTACTACTAATAGCAAAATTGAGATGTTGGGTTGGGGTTGTGGCTATAGTTTAGGTTAAAGGTTCAAGTAGGGTTAGGGCTATATTAGTGTTCCAGGAGTACAGTTTGTTCTGGATTAATGTTTTTACAAATAAGTTGAGAAATACTGAAAAAAAACTTTCTTTTTAAACCATATTTTCATGAAAACTTAAGATGCAGCCCGAATCTAAACTAAATGACTAATGCACCCCAAAATCTGCTGAACATCCAATACTCTCTTTTCCACTAAAGAACCCCCGGGATCAGATCATATATGGGGGAACCAGGGAGACATCCCTTTGGCATGTTTGGTGTATGTTCTTGCAATTAATTGGCCCCCTGCTCTTCACCATTTATGCCAATGATCTAGGCCAGCACTTGACCTCTGGTATCGGGCAATTTGCTGATGATACATTTCTTTATTGTGCAATTTACAATGCTAATGATGTAAGGGACAAATGGATCTTGACAAGCTTTCGGTATGGTCGTCTCGTAATTCACAATTGAATCCTACCAAATGTAAATTTATATCTATCACTCGTAAACGTACTTCATGTCCATCAGTGTATAGTATTAACAACATCAATCTTGATCAGGTAAATAATCTTCCCCTCGTTGGTGTCATCATCTCAGATAAGCTTAATTGGGATGCTCATGTTAAGGATGTTATAGCAAGAAGCAACAAACTTCTTGGTTTTATTCGCCATGTGGCCGGGAATCTCCCCAGAGGTTCTCCTCCAATTATCTCGGACCATGGTCTTCCCCATCCTCGATTATTGCTCCCCTGTCTGGATGCCCCACACAAAGCGTCTCAAAATGCTCTTGAACGCGTTCAAAGGACAGCCACCAGGGCTATTCTCCATCAGACGCGTCGCGAGGAGGAGGACAATGTTCGTTTGGAGCGTCTTGACCTCAGTTATTTGTCCCAAAGACGTGAATACATGTCCATTTCACTTGTTTCCAAATGCCTCCTCAATGTTGACTGCTGCAATGCTATGCCTGCTTTAAATAAAATCCGTCCAAATAGTAGGCATCCCGATCACCTTATTTTTCACCATCTCAAAGCCAAAACTGATGCTTTTCTTTATCATTCCATCCAACGCTTCCCTAAAAAATGGTCTGACCTCCCCCGTCACATCACTGACATTTATTTGTGCAATAGCTTTAACTGCTTCAAATCCCACTTGAGAGACTACTTTCAGTCCATTCAAGAAATTTAATCCTTGGCATTATCTCATTATGTTGTGGTGTGTTTTATCCTGCTTGGCTAAGTGCAATATATTGTGTCTCTTGTATCTTGGGGCTTCATGCTTTTAACATAGTGCTGTTTAAAAAAAATGTTTGTACTCTTAAGGGCTGGGGTATGAACGTTTGGACAGTATTTATTTTGGGACATCAGAGCACATCAGACATATCGAATTGCATTCTGAATACGAAGAATGTCATTCTGATATCAAATAATTTTGATTTTTGAAATTAGCAATTTAATACACATTTTATGGCAAATCATTAAAAATTGATATTTTTGATATTTAACAGTACTTGAAGTAAACTTTATAAATCTGATGATTTATACTTAAAGTGTATGTAGGTGGGATGAAAAGCCGACGATCAATTGAAAATTTTGACCTTTTCAGTATTGAAGATATGGATTTTTTTTCCCAATACACCAAAAAAAATTAGGTCTTTTGGGAAAAAAATCCATATCTTCAATATGAAAGGTCAAAATTTTCAATTGACCGTCGGCTTTTCCTCCCTGCTACATACACTTTAAGAATATATCATTAGATTTATAAAATTTACTTCGAGGACTGTTAATTTATATATCAAAAATTTGAAAAATATCAAATTTTTATAATTTGTCATAAAATTGGTATTATATTGTGATTTTCAAAAAATGAAAATTATTTGATATCAGAAAGACATGCTTCGTATTCAGAATGTAATTTGATAGGTCCGAGGTGATCTCATGTCCCACAAAAAATACTGTCGAAACGCAATAAACGCTCATTTTAGATCCCTTAATGTGTTAATAATCTTTGTAATTTTTATACATGTGTATTATTTTATAGTGCAATACTTTGTTTATTTTCATGACCAGCTTGCAAGGGTGGGGTCCACTCATCTTTTAGATGTCAGTGCTTTATTTGCCACTTTTGTTGGGCCCTGGCAGCCCTTGCTTGCTGGTCTTATTTTGCTGTATATTTTTGTTGAAATGCCTAATGAATAATAAATTAAGGGTTTCATGTCTTTTGTCGCACCAGTGACAATCCACACTTGAGCCTTTGCTGCCATTGGTCCAAAAGCAGATAGAAAATAGTTTTGAAAATGCATTTTGGTATTAAGCATAATTTAAAATAGGACTACTGTGCATATTAGACTCAAAATTAAAGAGATGGCATGTTATATAGAAATTGTTAAAACAAAATGAACAATTTTAGGTTTGGAAATACATAATTAAAAACCCCATAAAATACCATAATTTGTCACTTTCATTTTTTTTTATTACTCAAACAAATCGCCATTTTCTTACGTATTACATGCCTAGGATTTTACCCCTCCTCCCCTTACGTGACGCTTTGTAATGTAAGTAAAAATAATGAAAAATTATGGACGGCCCCTTTGCTTTAACCTACCATTGAAAACAAAATATTCTTTTACATTTAAAGCATCAAAATCTATCATTTTCTGAGCCAAACCAAGTCCTTTATATGTGATTTTAAAAGTCATTTTTCTTGCATTTGCCTTTTCTTTATGTGACGCTTTCCCCCTTCCCATTGAAAGACCGTAGAATGAGGACCACATGTCCCAGAAACATAATTTTGGTAACAAATGAAAGCGGGACCTATACTAAATGATGACATCAAAAACTCAATTTTCAAAATTAATGACTTATGTCTGGTCACATATGAGAAACCGGGTCAGTGGCTGTGTTGGACTTAAGAAAAATGTATGCCCATAAGGTTGGAGTTCATCTTCTAGTTTTTCCACTTAAAATACCTTGTTGCTTTGAATGTGGGTTTTTTAAATTATTACAGTAACATAGACAGACTAAATCAGTGGAAATCAGTCTCATTCAATATTAAAAATGCCATGTTTTCCTGTCTTTTTTCTTTTTACATAGAAATTACCACAACTCAAGACACGCCATCAGACGAAGTTAAAAACAAACTGGAGGAAACTGATCAGAACTCTGCAGATGCAGATAAATCTGAGCAAAGTGAACAGAGAAATCCTGCTGTCCAGGAAAACCAAGTCAAAAAGGAAACTGAGGAACAAACTAAAGAAGAAGCCATGGAACAGGATAGTACGGAAGCATCACAAGAACATAATAGTGTTGGTGCTCAACCAAAAGATGGTGCAGAATCCCAGGGACGATGTAAAGAAGATGATATTGATAAAGTCACAGAAACTGATCAGAGCCAAGGTTCAAATGGTCAGACTCCATGCCCAAGTGATCAGACAAGTAGCAGAACTCCTGGTCCGAGCGGCCAGACCCAAGGTGCAAGTGACATGACCCCTGGTGCCAATACCGAAACCCAAGATTCCAGTCATGAAACCCAAGGTTCAAGTGGTATGGCCCAAAGTCCACAGACTCAGGACTCGAGTGAACAGACTCGGGACTCAAGTATCAAGACTCGAAGTCCCCATAACCAGACCCAAGTTTCAAGTGACAAGACCCAAGTTGCAGAAGACCAGCTTGAGAAAGTAAGTGGTCTTGATAACAAGGATAATGTTAATAGTAATACCAAAGTTGAGAATATCGATGTGTCACAAAGTGAGCAAATTATCAATGATGAAATTGGTGCTTGTGAACCAGATAGTGTAACAGATGCTAGTATGAAGCAAACTAAGTCTATGTCTGCTGAAAATGTTATGCCGGAAGCTTTAAAAGAGGGTATAGTTGTTGTTACCGATGGTGCTGCTGTCAAGATACAGGATGGTGATGAAATATCTAGTGTTATTAAAGCTGGTGATGCCCTTGTTAAACAAAAAAGTGAAAATATTGAAAATGTTGTTGAAAATGTTACTGAGACATGTGATGTTACTATGGAAACAGTTGAAAAGGAAAAAACTAGCGATCAAAATGAAGTAGACAATGATAATTCCGTAAGTATCAAGGCACCTGATTCTGATGACAGCGGCACTGACTCGAGTAGCAGTAGTACCGGTAGTGATGAGGATGAGGAGGAGGATGGTGAGGACAAAGAGCAACAACAGGAGAAGACAAGTGTACAGGGAGCAGAGGGTGAGGCTCAACCAGTCTCGGATGAATTGGAAATGTTGGAGCTCGAGTTAAGAGCTAGGGCTATTCGGTCACTCATGAAAAAGATGGGCAAACATTGAAAGCCTCTTAATTAACAAAAAATTTGTTTTGTAGTTCTTCTTCTTCTTCCGGTACTGTGCAAAACCTTAAAAGAGTATAGACGCACATTGGTTGATTTGTAGACATACAGGTGCAAAACATGCTCCTTGATTTGGGATGATGATTCAGTTGTTTAGCAATGGCACTTTATGAAAGCCACTCGCAAACAATCTAAATCACAATGATATCTCAAAGTAATGGTAAGCATATTGTTGCATAGTTGATCATTCAATTCACTGTTTTATTTGTATTTTCTGTTCAAAAAGCAAGGAATATGAAGCCAGTGCAATTTTTTTCACAATCAAATGTTTTTGAAATATGTTTGGATGCTTTGGACTATTGCTGTTGAATAGGAAGTTTTTGGATCTGTTGTTCTTAGAGCCTCTGAGAAATACATTTTCAGCTCATCAGCTCTCATTTCTTGTGGTAAAATATACATGTAACAAAACTAATTTGACCACTTTCTACTGAAATGTTGGAACCACAGGAGCTGCAATTTTGATATATTTGTATTCCTTGAAAAAAATTCTTTTGAAATGTATATTTGAAGAATAAAAGTATTTTTTGAGACCCAGTTTTGTATCCAACGCCTGATAGAACACAGGTGATTCCATAATGTGAAGTGGAACAACGAGGCGGAACACCATGTTGTTCCACTTAAAAAATAATGGTAACCTTTATCATTCTTAAACAGATAAAGTGTAAATTATGTTTCGATGCCGTTTACATGCACTTTTTATGGTAAAAAAAAAATCCCATGCACAGAATTTCATTGAGTCCTTCACATGCGAAGATACCATGCAGCATTGATGTGTGAGATCACCGTGCACATACCATGTTATGCGTAATGGAATTTAAACAATACACGCAACTGCACAGCTCAATACGCACCCAGCTGTCCTCTTTTTGCCGCATAGAACATGATTAAGAACTAAGTAAATTGAAGGAAAAAATAACTTTCTAACAATGTCATTTTTATTAGAGATTCTTGACATTTATTTGGAATATTTCAAGATGGCTGCCATGGCATGAGCGGCCATCTTGGATATGCATGCAGTAAAGCTGTTTATGGGTATAAATGAGATAGACATGGTTTGTTTTATGTAAATCTAAAACAGGAATTTACTTGTTTTTTGCACCTTCAGCAAGCAAATTACTTGTTTAATTTATAAGAATTTAAGCCAAAAAAAATGAGGATTTAACTACCAGAATATTGAGAACATTTGCTTGTAATGAAATCACATGATTAATGGGGTGTTTGTAGGCTCTTTGTCTTTTTTTCAGAGCTTTGTGGTGAATTCTTAACCAACACAGAGTTGAGAAATCAATCTAATACAGGAACTTAGTTTTTTGCAACTTTTTTACAGTGAGTCTGGAACCACCAGACTTCATTATGCAACTGACCCACTGGACTGGTCATGTGATAGATACCTAGGTATACATCTTCTTGATGGCATGGTCATATGCATGAGATAAGTTAAAGCGGAGTCCCCCTCTCTTGTCTCTTCCCCTGAGGCAACGTAGGAAAGTTGCAAAAAGTAAGGTCCAATACTAGATATATTTCCAAACTCTGTTTACAAATACTGAATGACTAAGAACATTCACTCATTTCTTAACTAACATGTTCAGGACTGTGTTTTTGTAACGATGAGGCTTTAAAGATTGTAAGATTGGCAAATTGTATAGAAACTACTATTTATTTTGTTAAACGTCACATGTTTTTGTAAATTTGTTTAATATTTTGGAAATAAAGGAAAACTTGCTCAAATATGCCAGATTTAATTATAATATAAGTATCAGTTTGAGTCTTAGTTGATTTTACACTTATTTTGTTTTACTGAACAGGACTGGTATTGAAATTTATAGTTCTAGTCCAATAAAACAGCACTTCCTGTGGATGTTTCGAAATCTATCAGATTTCTCTTTCAACACTGATGTTACTGTGAGGACTTTCTGTTTATCACTGTAGTGCAAATTTCAATTGAATGAACACAGCCTGACATAGCCTGATCAGTTTTTGCATACACGGTGCGATGTACGCCAGCGTGTGCGACTGCATGTGTAACACGAAAGTGAATCCAACCATGCCAACACACTCGTGATTTGTTAGTACATTATCCAAGGTTGTGTGTTCGAGTTGTAATTTGAAATACGCAAAATACGATCGCGGTTGGATCGAATATATTCATTCAATTAAAATTTCCTCTATAGTTGCTCGGCAATGCGATTGCTAGTTGATTTTTCTTCTGAGAGGCAGTGAAAATCAAGTAGTAAGCAAGAACAGACAAGAGCCAATACAATCTCACTTATGTTTTAGATGATCTTCTGAATAAGAATCCATCTGGCAACCGTGTTGCTGAGCAACTAGTGGTAAGCATGTCGTCACAGCAATATTAGTGTTGAACTAGACTATGCCATAGTCGATTTTTGATAAATAAAAGCATGTTATTAATCATGATGAAAGCATTCAGTTGAACTCGAAATTATACTGATATTTATTATATCAAAATAATAGTATAAAATTGTTATATAAAAGTGTATATATTATTGAATGCAACATATCATAATGTCATAATTATATTGGCACTTCAATACTGAACAATTCTGATTTTAGAATCTACCAGTTCATTAATCGCGAAAGTCCGAGTTAATTGGGAAGCTAACAAACAGCGGGAGTATGGTGACTGTAAAGATCAGTTGTGAAAATCTATCAATTGTGCACACATTAATTAAATCAGAGTTTTAAGCTTAAATACAATATCCAGAGTATGCACAATGGGCAAGTGGACTATGGAGTAGTCTAGTTTTGAACAAGAAATCTGATAGATTTTGAAACATCCACAGTAAGTGCTGTTTTATTGGACTATAGCACTATGAATTTTAAGTTCATTCTGCTTATTTTGTTGTTTGACATTTAAGTTGCCATACCACGAATCAAACTTTCTTGTTGCTGTTTTTATAAGGGAAATTCTAGCCTGTATTGTAGTCCTTCTTTAGGTTGGTGTCGTTGTTACGATGAAATCTTGACTCTTGACTGATTGTGACCCCATCCTCATGTAATTTGATCATACTTATCACCTCACTGATAAAATCTAATGGACTCAGTACACCGGTCGATCTTACCGTTTCCGATGTTGATTAAGATACTTCTTGCATCGATCCCGAGATGCGGAAAAACCAATAGTCATTTTGTCCCACATAAATGAATAAATAACAAAACCCCGATCCCCGAGTGGACTCACCCATTCGGTGACGTCACACACGATAATCACCTTATCCTCCTTGGTTTCTAGATGAGATAGGCGTGTGGATTTTTCTTTACCAACGCTAAGTATCATTACGAACCAAAGGGCGAGATATACAGTTTGTTTGTTACACTGAGGTAAAAACCAACCAGTATAGTCGCTAGGGAGATAGTTTTGACGACATTTTTCGCTAGAGAAGTGACAAAAAGCGATCCAAAAACTTAGCTTGTATGTGTGTTTCCGTTCAGTATACACGGTACACGTTTTCAAAATAGCCGCCCTTAGGGCGCCATTTTATTTTTTGTTCTCACGAAAACAACTATAACAGACTAGTAAGTTACAATAGATGTTTGTACAGTACTGTGTATACATGTATGGTGAGTGATTATCGCTATGTTTATGGTGTGCTCTGTCGTTATATCTTTCAGTAGGCGTGTGGTGACGCCGAGTTACTGGTAAGAGCTCGGTGGGATTCAGAAGGGAGCAGCCTGACAAATCTTCCCCAAAGGTTTTCAGTTTTTCATCCCTTTGTATATATATTTTTATATCATACCACTACATCAGCGTCAGCCACTGTGCGTGTGGGTCTGTTTATTGGGCTTGAGCTTGTGTTCGGGGGGGTAGTGCTGTGCGCTCCCCGATTACTACAATGTCTAGGCCTTGTCAATCATGCCCTTCCCTTGTACCAGAGTGGGACCCGCATCCACTCTGCTACTCCCACAGGGATTGCTCTAAATCAAATAAGTGTGCTTCCTTTTGCATAGGCTTATCGGACATCCACTTGAGGATTTAGAAAGTAGCGCTCGTTTAGGTCTTGACACAGACAGAAGACGCGAAGACTAAGAAACAGAAGCCTACAGGTAAGATTGATATGGTAGGTACTAGCGAGGCCGGCAAGGGCCACGCTAAGGTAACCTCTGGGGCTCCGGTCCCGGGCAAGCAGGCGGACCCTCCGGGGACTGCTAGCGAGCCCGAAGGCCTAGCAGCCAGCGAAAGCACTGACTTTACGTCTAAGCTAGTAGCAGGCAGCAGGGCGGTACTTGCCCTAACAGGCGAGTACCAGTCTACCAGTGAGATCTCTAGCGAGCTTCTTGCAGGTGGACACCCGTCTATTGCTGGCGAACGAGCGGGTCTAGCACCCGCGAAGTAGCCGGCGACGGACAGTATGCCAAGGGTACCCGGGCTTGCCTGGGTTGAATCCTAGCATACAGCGTGCAGCGGACTTGCCTCGGCCGGTCTGTAGCACGCAGGCGTGCCAGTGGAACCCGGGCTTGCCTGGGTTGATCCACGACACGCAGCACGCCTTTCGTTCCCCGCAAGGGTCGAATGAAAACGTGCATGGGTTTAGCAGAGACGATACCGGGCTAACGCTTCAGGTGTAGTCTTAGCAGAACCAACTGGGGTTGTCACACGGCAGCGTTCCATGGTGGGACCGCCGAGTGATTCCCTGGGCCTTGGAATGGCTGCCGGCTGTCCTCCGGGACTGGCTAGCGGCTATACCGGGGCTGGGCTCGCAGTCTCTCACGGGACAGCGACCCAAGTGCAAACAGTGGCAGCTACCGACACGAGCTACGCCTTGACTTCAGTGGTAGCCACTATGCACGCGCCCATAGCTGCCGTGAGTGGTCCGCCACACACAGCGACCTTGGCGAGGCTCAAGAGGTTAGGGTAGGTAGTTTGAACAGCCTGGCTGATCAACAACCCACTTATGTCCTCGAGAGCCAGCAGAGCGTGGGTGATCCATTACAGTCAATGGGTCAATTACCCTCTTATGATCGATCACTATCTATTCAGCGGAGCATGGCTCCATTGATTGATACTGCCTATTCAGGTAGCGAGGTGACTGATCGAGGGTATACACGCTCAGCTACCCGTGATACTAGGCAAGCTCCTTTTAGCCAAGGGACAGCCAGTATAGCGGGGTACCCATACACACGGCTTGATCCTCTAGCGGGGAACGCTGTGAGGCATGGGTAGAGTGGGACGCAGCCGGGAGCCCTACCGGGCACCTACGCTGCAACCACGCAGGTACCGCAGTACTCGTCCTGGTTACCACAGTCTCTGTGGCAACAGGGGGGGGGAGGCGGTACTGGTACTGCCGTTCCATGGGGTTTCCCTGGTGGCGGATCCTTTCAGGGTCAGCTACCAACAGGGTATGCCCGTGGTATCCGCCGCAGGGTGGTTTCTTCCACGGTCTTCCACCGTGGCAAGTGCCGCCTAGCGTTGGGCAAGCAGTACCACCAGTTGTTACCCAAGCCCGGGCGGCGAGTGGCTAACCCTGATACAGCTCAGGGTAGGCCGCACACTGCTATGGCTAGGGGCGACAGCAGCGAGAGCGTCGCGGATCCCGGGTGCTATAGCTAGCATCTCGGGGTCTAGCGGGAGTACTCCCTCTTCTGCTGGTGTTCAGTTGGCTAGCCACACGGTGGCGACACCTCCCTGTCCACCTTCAGATGCCCGTCGTCAGATCTCTTCCTCATCAGAGAGTGAGTCAGAGTCTGAAGGCGAGGGAAAGGAGTCGGAAGATGAAACCAGTAGCGACTCACAGTCTGATGAGACTGTGCAGCTAGCTTCAGGTATCCTTCCCCGCTTCCCGTGAGGAACTTCGCTAGCAATGGTCTGCCTGCGGACACCGCTGAGGTGATGAGCCGTGTGGCCCAAGGTTTGGGCCTGGCTTTCTCTCAGGAGGAGTCCGTTCAGGAGGACCAGGGCATCTTTTCAGTAGGATGCCCAGCTAGCGCGTCCACACAAGGGTCGCCCGCACTTGCATTCCCGGCGGACCTCAAGGGTAGGTTTCGTAGGGCTGTCAGGCGCGCTGGAGCTTAGACGCCGCGTGCTCGCACGCTTCCACTGCGTGTTTCGCAGGAGGACTACTGAAACCTACCTCAGGGTCCCTGACATGGATCCAGACGTTGCCAGCCGCCTGCCGCTGGCGGCCAAGGCGCACGGGTCGCTCTCCCCCAGTGGGAGGAGGAGCTAAAGCTCATCGATAAGCGAGCACGCTCGCTTATCAGAGTCTCTAGCGTCGCTACCACGCTTGCCGAGCACCTCGGTAGGAAGGTAGCGAACGACCACGGGGCACGTCGGAACTCTTCCGCGAGGTTAATCTGTTAGCGGTGCTAACAGCTAACCTCAACGAGAGTTCTATGGGCCTAGCCCATAGGATGTCATCTCGCCGCCGGAGAATGCCTGTCTGTCCCTCCAGTCAACTTACGGCTCCGACTTTGCTGATGCAATGAAGAAGTCAGACTCGGTGGGACAGGGGCTACTCTTTGGACAGGCCTTTTGCGCTACGGTTGAGGACCGGGCAAAGAAGGCCACCAATGAGAGCACTCTGAAGAAGTCGGAGGCTGCCCTGACCAAGGGAAGGGCAGTAAAAGCGAAGAAGAAGCACAAGAAGAAGAAGTCTTCTAAGCGTTCTTCAGCGCCAGCTCCGGCTTCAGCAGGACGCGCCCCACAGACTACACCCGAGCCCGAGGCTACTCCAGCACCTCCCAAAAAAACTGGGAAGCGCAAGAGTAGTGCTGGACCGTATGGCAAGCCCCCTAAGAAGAGCCGTTCTTCTAAGGGTGGCAAACCAGATCGGTCCTGAGGGCACGGCGGTCGACAGTCCATGCCGGCAGGTTTGGACTTCCACAGGGGATTCCCCTGTGGGCGGCCGCATGTGCATTACGCCCAGAGATGGCATGCCATCTCACCGGGCGCCTGGGTATTGTCAGTGGTCAGTGGGGTTACAGGCTGGAATTTACCAGCCACCCTCGTGCGCCTGCACAATTCAGAGGTCCACGGTAGTGCCGCCAGACGGCCCCCAGCGTCGGGCACTACTGTCAGAGGTCACTCAGCTTCTCACGAAGCAAGCGATTGTCCCGGTCTACCCCCCTTTCACCAAGGGGTTTTGGAGCACGCTTTTTCTGGCTCCAAAGAAGACCGGCGACTGAGGCCCATTCTGAACCTCAAGCCGTTGAGCAGTTCATCAGGCCCAAGAGGTTCAGAATGGAGACTCTCGCTTCGGTGCTAGCCTGCCCCATCAAGGGTATGTGGGCGGCATCGCTAGATCTCTCGGACGCATATCTGCATGTTCCGATCGCACCTCAAGATCAGAGGTTTCTACGCTTCAAGGTACAGGGTCAAACTTACCAGTTTCGATGCCTGCCATTCGGCTTGTCCACCTCCCCAGAGTGTTTACACTCCTGGTCAGGGCGGTGGCAGCGTCCCTGAAGCGCAGGGGAGTCAACATGTGTTGCTACCTGGACGATTGGTTCATTTACGGACGCACCCGCTGGAGACACAGTGTCTCGTGGAGTTAGTAGTCCGTGCGGTGCGGGACCTGGGATTTCTGATCAACGTCAAGAAATCCAATTTGGTCCCGACGCAGAACACCACTATTCTTAGGGGCCCAGATCAACCTCAAGGAGGGATCGCGGTGCCCTCACCGAGAGGGTGACGAACATGGCGAGTGTGCCCGACTCTTGGCGAGTCAGAGGGGCACCCGCTGTGGCATGGATGAAGGTTTTGGGCCTTATGGCCAGTATGGTAGACCGCGTACCGTACTGCCGCTTTCACATGAGGCCTATACAACTACACCTTCTAGCCTTTTACAGGCCCAGTCGTCACCCAATATCCCTCGCGGTTCCGATGTCGGAGATCGCGAGAGAGGAACTCTGGTGGTGGACCCATCAGCCCAATTTGACTCAAGGTGTCAGGTTTCCTGCACCAGCGGTCGCCACGTAGTGACGACCGGCGCCGTCAAAGCTGGGCTGGGGGGCCACATCCACGAGGACTCAGTCTCGGGCCTATGGTCGGCCACGGAGACGGAGTTCCATATCAACCTTCTCGAACTTTGGGCAGTGGAGAGAACTCTCCAGCATTTCGAGAAGGTGATCGTGGGATCTCATATCGTTGTCCAAACAGACAACACAACCGTGGTGGCCTACCTCAACAGACAAGGGGCACCAGGTCACCACGGTTATGCCTGCACGCACTTTTCACGCCTGATAGGGTGGTGCAAGGCCAGGCAGATTACGTTGAGAGCGATGCACATAGCGGGAGTCACCAACATCCTCGCGGACGATCTGTCACGAGGAAAGGTGTCGGGACCTACAGAATGGTCCCTTGCTCCGCAGGTCGCCCAGACGATCTTCGAGGTGATGTACCACCCCTCGATAGATTTGTTCGCATCTCATCGAAATCATCAGCTGCCGGTGTATTGCTCAAGGGTCGCAGACCCACAGGCATTCGCCGTGGGCGCTCTGTCCGTGAGACTGGGGAGGAATGACTGCTTACGCTTTCCCCGATCTCACTGCTCGCAAGGGTGGTGACCAAGATCGGGAGGGAGGATTGCAACGTCATTCTGATAGCACCGTTCTGGCGAAACACCTGTGGTTTCGACCGATGGTGGATCTACTAGCGGCTCAGCCGCGAGTACTCCCGAGTTACCAAATCTACTCCGGATGCCCGGAGGAGAGGTACCAAGTCTACCACTAGAGCACCTGCAGTTAGCTGCATGGCCCTTATCAGGAACGTCGGGCGGAGGGAGGCTTTTCATCAGAAGCTGCTTCTCTCGCCGCCGGGGTAGACGAGTCTACCCTCCGTGCACGTATAGTCAGCGTTTGGCTCCCTACTACGCATGGTGCGATGAGAGAAATACATCTCCCACTAGAGCCCCTGTGCCTCTAGTGGCAGATTTTCTGACAGAAAAGTTCAGGTCAGGACTTCAGCAGGCAACGATAGCCAACTATAAGTCAGCCATTCTCTCGATTCATCGGGATTTGAAGACGGGTCGACTATCAATTCAGATGGGTCCCTAAGTCTTCTTCTCGACGGTATGTTCAACGGCGCCACCGAAAGGAAGGTGGTCCCTCCATGGGACCTCAACACAGTCTTGGAGTATATTAAGGGTCCCCTTTTGAGCCCCTGTCAAAAGCGACCCTTAAATACGTCACTCTTAAGGCGGCCTTTCTTCTGGCGTTGGCTTCGGGACGGCGCTGCTCAGAGTTGCACGCAGTCTCGAAGTCAGCCTCCGTGTTACTAACAACGGAGCGACGCTGTTTCTTCGCCGGATTTCCTTGCAAAAATGAGCGAAGTACATTCCGACACTCGCCCTCTTCCTCCCCAATATTGGGCAGGGTTCGTCAATAGCCGAAGACAGGTTGTGGTGCCCGGTGAGGCGCTACAGCACTACCTTGGCGAACACAAACCTTAAGAGGGCTCATGACCGCTTATTTATCACTCACGCCAGAACCGCACGGTCCAGCCGCTAAACAGACTCTGGCACGGTGGCTGGTCCAGGTGTTGAGTGGACTCGGGGCGGCAAAAGACGCTTCGCCCCAAGGCCCACTCAACCAGATCTATCTCATCTTCGTGGGCCTACCATAGGGGGGTCCCCATAGAAGAGATTTGTCAGGCTGTGTCTTGGAAGAACCCGTCGTCCTTTTCCACGGTTTACTACAAAAGCGTAAACCAACGACCAGGCGATAAGTTCTCCAGGGCTATTCTGCGGAGATAATATGGTGGTTGGGTATCAGGTGTTTTGCGGACAATCAGAATTCCAACATGGTAAGAACCAGTGTTTCTATTCTTAACCACTGAACTTTCAGTTCAGGGGTTTTTGTCTGTTCACGTAGTCTTTCTGTTTCCCGGCCGTGAGGGGGGGAAATAGTTTGACCTCGCGATTACCATGCTACCCACTCTCCCGATCCTTATCAGATGCTGGCCAATCTTGTACCTCCATCCGTCGGTTACTTGCTAGATCGATCTTTCAGATGTTGATGCAAGAAGTATCTTAATCAACATCGGAAGCGGTAAGATCGACCGGTGTACTGAGTCTAGTCCCAAACAAAAATGTTTGGTAGACTCATAACCGTGCGATCTTACCTTTCCGATGTTGATTATCCCGACCCCGCCGCCCCTACAAGTTTGGCGGTAGGGGCTGCCCAAGTCGGATAAGGGGTGATTATCGTGTGTGGCGTCACCGAATGGGTGAGTCCACTCGGGGATCGGGGGTTTTGTTATTTATTCATTTATGTGGGACAAAATGACTATTGGTTTTTTCCGCATCTCGGGATCGATGCAAGAAGTATCTTAATCAACATCGGAAAGGTAAGATCGCACCGGTTATGAGTCTACCAAACATTTTTGTTTGGGACTACCCGTAATTATTCATAATAATTATGAAGATGATAAAGATGGTATTGATCACCATACGGTTAAACTAAATATGTTGTTATTATAGCCAATCTTGATCGATTATGACCACTAAGGATGTTCATCGTCATGCAAGTCATTATACTTATCACTCCATCTTAAAATCCGATGTCTGCATACATAGCTTATTAAGCCAGTGTTTATGAAGAGGGTTAACATAACATGGTCATTCTTGACCGATTATGACCACTAAGACTTCTTACTCATGCAATCCATTATTCCATCAATGTGGATTTAATGTCCATAGTCCTCTTGCAACATATAGATAGATGAGTAAGTTGACCAGAAGATGGGTCACTGAATGTGTTATTTTCATTACAAGACATCGCAGCCAATCTTGACCGATTATGACCAGGAAAGCTCCTTTTTCATGTAATTAAATATTCTTATCACTCCATCAATACAAATCCAATGTCATTTTGCAACATAGGTGGTGTTCATGATTAGAAGAGGGTTAACTGAATATGTTCTTGAATTTACAAGACATCTTGACCGATTACATCCACCAATGGGCTGTTCCAGTTAAAAGCCATACACCCCCTGTGGAACACATGACTTTAATCTCCCACACAAGGGTTGTATATTTCAAATGGAGTCACTCATACTGGTGTAACCCCATTTGAAATTCACACGCCCTTTGTGGAAGATGAAGGTCATGTCTACCATTGGGGGTGTGGAATTCAACTGGAATAGCCTAATAATGCTGTTTCTCCTTGTAATTCATCATACTTATCACCCCATCAATAATCCATACTTTTCATGTAACATGTGTTAAAGGATTTGTTGATGGCCAGACATTTGGAGGACATCTTTTTTTCAATCTTGACTGCTTATGACCACTAAGACCCTGTCCTGTTGTATTCCGTCATACTTAATCAGCACATCAATGTCCATGTTTTTCTAGTTACAAACATAGATTATTAAGGTAGTGTTGGTAAGTTAGTATTGACAATATGCTTATATGGACTTAAAACCGGGGGTTGGTGCAAAATTATCTGAATTTTTACCATTTTGAAGTTAAAATTGCTATAAAAATGTTATATTTGCAGATTTGGTGAAAATTTGTTTAAAAAATAGGGGCTCATTAAGGCGTCAGATTTGTAGAAAAAAAAACAAGTTTATTCCAGGCATTTGATAGAGATACACACATTTCAAGTACAAATATTTAGTGTGGTTCATTGATTTATGAAGTTAGTGACTTTATTCCCAAAATTCACAGTAGGGTAAGAACCGCATGCTTTCTAATTGGGTGGATGGACACATAGGGTTGGTTGGACAATGGACAGGCATTTTTTTCCGCTCACATGTTCAGTCAAAATCAATCGACTTTGCTAAACAACCAGCTTATTTTAAATGCATAGAGCACAATAAAAATTTAAAGAAGGAACAATATAACCCCAAAATACAAAATAAAGGGTTGGTCAGGCCTACACAGTAGAAGAGGGTGCTTTTTTTGCCTCATGGTATATTGACTTTGTTAAGTTTTTCTTAGCTTCACATTCCCACTCCAAAAACCAATAAGTCACTCCAGGGTGGGGGTTTAGGGGAGGGGAATGATGGCAAAAATATGTATACATTTTTAGTGTACTAGTCATCCATATGATAGCAAAAATATGTATACATTTCCAAGAGGAGTAGAACCATCAATGTCACCTCAGCCTCGTCAAGTCTCTTGTGAGTTACGAACATATCTCAAGATATCTTGATAAGCTTAGTTCAACAGGTCGAATATCATTGATGGTTATTTTACAGCCAGACATTGTCCATTGATTCTACTAGTTTATGTATCTACACATCATGGTATTAAGCTAAAGATGGGTAGGATACATAAGTAACACAAACAAGGGAAGAGGCTTATGCATCATAATAACACTTTACCCAAGGCTGTTAAAGGTGATCATAGTGTGAACACAGTTTATAATGGTCAAGCAATTAAGTGCTGTTTAACACTTCCTTCCCAATTTCAAGATGTTTTTCTAGAATCACTTACACGCACAAAAATTATCTACTTCTGAGTCATAATATCTGAAAATTTTGGTCTTAATATCTTAGAATTTTGAATTTGTGTCAGACAATCTGTCAAGTACTCAGATGTGTTGGCTGGCCTTCAGTTATTACTGCTCCTCAGGATAGGGAATAACAGCTTAAAAGATTGGAATTGAATTTTTGGGATGGGGTCTGAAAATTTGCCTTTTACTAAGTGTGTGCGCATTGAATTGTTTGAATGATTTTTGTTGTTGTAATGAAACCTTAAACCCACTGAGCAGTGGTGGCATGAAGGTGAATTTTGGGGTAGGGTCTGAAAATGTGGTGGGTTAATAGGGTAGCAAGCCCAGTGCAGTTTTTCCCCGGGGGGGTCACTCCCATTGGGGCCTGTACACCATCCGCGATAATGAAAACAGCGTAAAAGGGTAGTGATTATTCGTGGGTAGGCACGATACGCTTGAAATGTAACGCGCTTAGGGTGTCAAAAACATGAAATATTGGGCAACAGGGCCGCAAAATTGCAATTGCTAATACGCGGAAATGAAATTTAGGGTATGACATTTGATGCACGGAATAAAATCCCTGTTTAGGGTATTGTTTTAGCCAAGGGTTAAATCCTTGTTTAGGGTACTTTTCAAAAGTTGATTATCGCGGATGGTGTACAAGCCACAATGGGAGTGACCCCCCCGGGAGTTTTTCTACCTTTTTATCTACCTATTTATCATTCTACCTGAAGTCAAACTTTTGGTAGTGTACTGAAAAGTGACACATACATATAGCTAGAGGTTTGACTCAAGAAAGTTTCTTGGGGACAATACAAAGCACTGGATCATGCATGGTCATTACTTAGCATACATGTTTATTGAAAAAAAAAACATTTGCTTTTGTGTTTTCTTTAAGCAATTTCTTTATTCATGTTGAACAGTGAACAATTGTAGGTGTCCAATGAAAGTAATTTTTTTCAGGAAAGTGTCACCGAGAGCTGCATTTCTTTTGTATAGATGATGACATGTTTTTGTGTGCTATTCAACATGTGACAAGGATTTCACAAAGGGATGAATAGTTATTTGCCAAATGGGAAAAATATGACGGCAGGATTCAAATATTTAATTTGTCAAACTAAAGATATTGCTACAAAATGAAACTCATCAGGTCAGTGTTCTCATTCCACAATTCAGTGATATTGTAAACCAGAGCATTAGAGCAATTTTTTAAGATTGCTCTAAATCTGAATTCAGATTTGGGCATTATTTGAACACTTATGGATATTTATATACTTTCTGCCGCTGAGCGGTGTGATGCTTCATCATGCCGCTTGTACTTTTTTGCAAGCAGAATAAGGCAAGGTTGCCGCTCAGCATGGCCAAAAATCATTTCCTGTACGTCAGAGCGGCATCGCTCCCGAGTTTACTTGGATTCAACTCCTAGCGATCTGACTCTTTGGGTGGAATGATCGAAATTGGCTTGCCGCTTGTCACCACTGGCATTTCTGGTGCGACTGCACAGTGAACAGAATCATTGTCGAAATGGCAAGAGGCAGGAAAGTATGAAACTAGCATAATACCAACAAAAATATCCTTTTAAAAAGATGAAGTGAAGTAGGAATAGTGGTTATCCACTTTACTCATGCGTGACTTCTAACAAAAGGCGCTGGTTGCCGTAGTATTCCTCATTCATGCACGACCTCGGAGTTACCTGCATGACTTTGGCGGGCTATTTTGAAACAGCGATGGTTGCACATGCAGGGACTTTTAAAAGTCCTAAACAAGGTATAGCAGTCGTTGATAGGATATGCAGCTTATAGAACACAGATAACCTCTATCTACCATAAAGATCCACCTAACATGGTGCATATGGACTCCCCTGACATAACTGAAATTTTAGGTGCAGACTACAAGTGTCCTTTGCTTTCATAAAAATCCCATCAGCAAATACGGGCATAGATCCTATTACTCTTGTTAGGATTTTCAGAGGAAGGAGCTCTCTATTTGTGCCTGAAATATACCCTAAGGCAAAGTAGCCATCAGGTAAATCTTTACAGTTTTTAACATATTCTTGTGCATTAGTAAGGCTGTCAAATTTGGAAATAATGATTAAAAAGTGAAGGGTAGCAGTCAACAATGGGGAGTCCAGTCCGCACACTGGGCCATATGGAAGAACAGGGGATACTTAAATTTCCCCCTGATTATGGACCCAATATAAAGAAGAAATAAACAAAACAAACAAAACACTCTGTGGGTAGGCGTGCTTGTTGGACATTTTAATGACATTTGGAGTTTTTAGATGAAGAAACATGATTCGCTGGGGAAAAAAGGGTTTTATCAGAACATACTCGCCAAATTGAAAAATATTGTTTGCGTAAAAAAATTGGGGAAAATTGCAAAAGTGCTAAGAGAGGGGTGTTTTCCCTCTGAAAACTTTATGAAATGAGATGCAAAAGGGGATGTTTTTGAAGTTCACCAACATGCCTATCCGAGGATACACAGAGTGCAGGGACTGGGGGATAGCCAATGATACTTACAGAATAAGTTATTTGGAATGCTTTATGAAATAAACATGAGATATTATGATCAAATCGGCTTATTTATGCTTGTTGATTGTTTAATTGAACATTGTGAAAAATATTTTGCACAGAAAATCTCTGATTGTCCCTATACCCAGAAAGTTATAAAAGGTTGTTCCCTTTACTATATTGCTTTTTGTCAAGTGAAGACAGTAATGTCAGTAGGACTTCAGTATGCAAAGCTTCAAATCAGCAGTGTCAATTGTTATCTCAAAGGACGGGTGTACATAGCGTCATTCTCATCACATACTGTCATATCTCAAAAATCTGCCTTTTGTGATTTATTTATTACTGTCATCTAATTATGATGCAATTAAATATTAAAATTAACTTTTATACAAATTTTAAGGTATTGTCACAATATTACAATCCCATGTCCATTCATGTAATAATAAAAGACAGGAGCATGCCGAAATATAAAATAACAATGTGAAACACAACATTGATAATTAAAGTCACACAAGGCAGCTTTCTGAGATACAACAGTATATGATGAGGATGATGCTAGATGTGCATTTATAGATGCGTGTACGAAATAGCTGATTAAAACATCAATGTCACTGACTGCACAAAGCCAAGAGCACTATATGCATTTAAAACAATTCAATTTACAAGTAACTGTCAGTGGTAGATATTACAAAAGGACAAGACCCACTGTGGAGTGCCTGTCTGCTATATATGTATGGTCATGAATGCAGAATAAGGATATGAAGTTTTTACTTGACTCGTGTCAAATGAATAAGAGATAAAACACATTTGAGGTCCTAATTCAAAAATTTGAGGAAGACGTATCAACTATATTTTGGTAGAGAAAATTATGTTTTTGGACCTCTTTTAAAATGTTTTTCACATTTTTGAAGACACAGTTACATATCTTGCATCATTTCCATTCCATTAATATATTCTTTCATTTACGTAGAACCATAGAAATTAAAGTCAAAAACTTTCCTGCCAAAAATTGTTCCTGCGTGCATCCTTAAAACAATTCAATTTACAAGTAACTGTCAATGGATGATATTACAAAAGGGCAAGACTGACTGTGGAGTGCCATCTTATTCCTGTCTGTTATGTGTATGGTCATGAATGCACACAATAAGGATATGAAGTTTTTATCCAATTCTTGTCAAGTGAATGAGAGATAAAAAGAATTGAAGTCCTAATTCAAAAATTTGATAAAGAAGTAAGTAGATTTTGGCGGAGGAAATCTTAGTCCTGTCTGCTATATGTATGGCCATGAATGCACAATAAGGATATGAAGTTTTTATCCAATTTGTGTCAATTGAATGAGATAAAACAAATTTGACATGTTTTTAGACCGTTTTCAATTTTTTATATTTTTTTTCACATTTTTGAAGATACATTTGAATTCCTTTCATTGTTTCTATTCTGAAAATATATACTTTCATTTACCTATGATCTTTGTGACTTTAAAAGATAACAGTGAAAATAAAGTAAAAAAAACCAATTCAATTTACAAGTAAAATGTCAGTGGTTGATATTACTAAAGGACAAGGCCGGCTGTGGAGTGCCATCGTCATGAATGCAGAATAAGGATATGAAGTTTTTTACTCGGTTCTCTTGTCAAATGTGGCTGACAATTTAGTGACAAATAAATACGAGTATGTCCGTTCTGCTTTGTTTACCCTGTCCCATATGTAGGGGAACATTGTGCAATTCCAGATCATTTTAAATTGCATACGGCAAATTGTAAGATCAGAGCCAAACTTATTAAAACTATTGGAATTATTGGACTTATTGTAGAATAGAACTTTCTTGAAAATATATGATACATCCCATCAACTTGACATTGCGAAGAAGTAATATATCTATCTGCTTGTAACCGCAACATTTGATATTGTGAAAGGCAAGGCAAGGCTTTGGTAAGTACTGTTAAAGTACAACAAGGGTTGAATTTTTACAAATTTCGCAAGCGGGCATGCAGGCGTGAAAATGGGAACATGCAAAATTATAGGTATATTTCCTATATAAATATACATCATAGTCCACATAATAAATTACAGGAAATAAACAACTTGCTCAATTCCAAAAAAACTTGAAATCCCAAAAATACTTAACATGAAAAAAAAAACACTTTTACAGAACCATCTCATTCCCGTCCTGGGCACATGTGTGGTCGTGAATGCACAACAAGGGTTTCGCAAAGGCTGTTTACTTTTAGTATTGTCTCAAGTTGAACATGACGTCAACAGGGTTTTTTTTTTCAACATTTGCAGCAGTGGGCTATTTCAGTTGTAATCCATACCCCCTGTGGAAGACATGACCTTCAGACCTGAAACTTTTCCTCTTTTTAGCTGATTTCCTCTTTTTATTCATAAAATTTATGCATTATTTGTTATTTTCAGCCCAATTTGAGCTTTTATAGCATGATTTTGTGCTATTTTCCTCTTTTTTAAAGCATTTTCCTCTTTTTTCACAATGGTCAGTTTCAGGTCTGGACCTTAATCTCCCACACAGGGTCTGAATGGGTAACTCCATTCGAAATCTACACACCCCCTGTATGGGAGGTAGAGGTTGTGTCTTCCATAGGGGTATATGATTTCAATTAGAATAGCCCAATTTGAACTTGCAAGGTGCTGAATAGTCTACTGTAATAGACCATTTAAATTTATCATCCCCCCATCCCTCTGACCATAGAAAATCCACCAATCCTGTTCTGATCCAACAGCTAGCTATCCATGAGAAAAATGGGGATGTGTTGTGTTTTATGCATGGAATGGTATGAAATGATGAATTGTTTAAAAAAGGAATGCAAAGCAGTCTAGGTGCTGAATCAAAATCAGTGGGTATTCGTTGTTATACATGTACATATTTTTGATACGATGTGATATAAAAATATGTATCAATGTCAGAAATGAGACAGTAAGTCTAGACGTATTGCTTTCTGGTTTGTTTGGAAAAGAATTTTGGAATATATAAAGCCCTCATATGAGTGAACCTGTAATTCAGGTGCTTTTGACTATAATTTTTGTTTTTCATATGTTAAATGAGGGTTTTAAGTTCAAGGTCTACTTAATGATTCTGTTTTTCTTATCTAATTGAAACGATTTATGCAATAACAAAATTCTAATTTTGATATTGTACTTTCTGAAGAGTGAAAAGAGAATAAATAGTGGAACTCTTGTCATGGGCATTGACATAATTTCAAGCATTTACATTCACTTATTTACATCTTATTTAATGAGATAAAACAAGCTCTCTATATCACCTTAATTTGTAGAACCTTGGCTTTGGAAATGTTTTCCAGTCATCCTCGGGTTATGAAATAATAGGAAAAGATCAAAACCTAGTTGTCATAAATAATTCACCGCATCTTGTCACTATCGACGTGCTCTTCCTAAAGCAAATTGTGTCAACAGTAAGGCTCATCAAAAAAACGGCGGATATTTTGCTTTAATATCGAACGTCACGGTCACTTCCTCTGTCTGAGAGTTGAAACTGGAAAGAACTTGAGACGGAGAGAATAATATTAAAATTTATTGTGTCTTTTTTTTGTGGCTATCTTTTTTACTGATTGGGAACTTTGAAGTAATATCCGTTTTACTATGATATTAAGGTTCTGTGCTTAAGAAGCAAGCAAAGTGGACTTTATATTACAGAACAATGGATGTCCTAAAATCTTTACAATTATAGCTTTTCCATGCTGCTATGGAAATATTATAAAAACACTTTGACACTTTGAAGAGCTGGTCCAGTTACTTTATAAAGAAACAAAAACAAAGTGTAATACAATTGAAACAAATATACAATATAAAATATAAAAGTATAAACGAATCAATTTACATTTGAGCTAGACAAAATTGGAACATCAATGTTTTTTGTTGTATCTCTAAAAGACATCCCCAACAACATATCAAAAAAGGAGAAAAAGAAAATAAAGGAACAGGGCAAATTTGCTTAAATCAAAACTGGCCAATTATGCAGGGAACAAATTTCAAAATTGGTCAATTCCGGGTCAAATCCATACCAATGTATTCCTCTTATTATTAGGATACAGAAAAAGTATAGTTTGACTCATCTCCGACAGTTCAGTTATAGACTAAAAGGTGAAATGTCAAATTTTGATCTCCACCATTGTCCACAGGGTAAAAAAATCATGAATGCTCAGATTTTGATCAAAATTGCCTCAAATTGTTCTGCTTGGAACAACATTGAAACAAAGAATAGTTCGCCACATCTCGGGTGCTTTGCCACATCTCAGGGGGCTTTGTTACCTGGGTAACATCACAAAATAAATTATTTGTTTGATTTTCTTATTATATATGTAAATTTGTTTTATAATATCTAATATAGATTATGTGTTGTGCAATATTTTTTTGTTTGTAATATTTATAGTGTATTTAAGTGATTAAAGGCATTTTGCCTGACATACAATGTCAAAAGATAAAAAATAAAAAAAATCACAAAATACATCAAGGTTAACATGATTCAAAGGGCTTTGACTTTTTTGCCCTGTTACCCAGGTGACGAAACACAAAGGCAAATAAATAACATGCTAATATATTTGGTTACCATCCTCATTCAGTAATGCCTGGCTGACTGTTTTCTGATGATTTTAGGTGTTTCTGGAAGAGTGTCATAAATTCTTGGAAGAATCCGGCCCTCCTCTCTGTTTAGCTTGACTTATTTGGCTATGAACTCCTTTATCTTCCGATCTAGGGACTTGCTTTCCTTCTTCACAATCCTATTAAATATTGAGGGATTTCTCGAGATGTCACACATCAGAACTCGTAACCACAATTTTGCTCTGTGATTTATATTCTTTTAAACAATCTCGTTAATGTTACAATGCTTTATTGATAATCTCAAAACTCAAAAAGCCCACCAAAATGCTTAAATGTAAGACAAATATGCTCTGTGCATGGCAAGAATTTTAGTACAATCCAAAATTAATTGGAATGCTAATGTCTGATTTACTTCAATATAGCCATTTAGGTTGTGCTATGGGAAGTATACTAAGTGTAAAATCAAACATTTGTCCATTAATGTTATGTATGAATAATTAAAGAATATGTGTGCCATATTTTTTTTTATATGTATGTACTATAGACGAATCCAAGTAGCCAAGTCATGGTCAGGATTTGGTCGGACATCTTTGGGTAGCCGCTAGCACCAAACTGGTGTTTTGAGCGTCCAATTGTGCAAATAAAAGCCGCCTAACACCTAGAGAAGATGCAAGGACGAGGAGGGTTAATAGAATAATAGCTAATAATATATATAATGGAGATAATTCCGCAGGTAATCCCGTCGCATCTATTCATATACATAGTCCTTTTGTTCGCAAATACATCAATGCATAGATACCGCGTATAGTTAATCCGATTATTATGTCACTTCAACAACGAATAGACCATGCTGTGTGTTTTGTCGAAGGAACTGTATTGTGTTATTCTTTTGTCTACCTGTGTTTTCGCGGAAGGTGTAAAACGGGTGATGGAATGCAGTTTAAAATTTCCGCCAAGGCGAATCATTTCACATTTTGAGTGCATTGTAGCGGTGGCTACCCAACTAAAGGCTGCTAGTCAGGTGTAGGAATGCGTGTATTTGGATTCGTCTATAGAATGTAGAAAATAGTCAAATATCTGTAGGGCTGCTATTGAAGAATTATCAAATTGGTCCACTTTTAAGTGACACTTTTGAGATGTGTATTATGGCATGTGAATAGTATATGATGTTTTCCCTGTGATTTTCCAATGCGACATATGCTATCCGGTTTTGGTTCTCCACTGTGATTTTGGATCACCGTTTCAGTGTCTGCTAAAATATATTAGCAAAATCAAATGAGAGCAAAACCCTAAACTTGCAAACAAGAAATTGGTATGACTATGATGAGTGTTTACAATGTGGTAGCACCCTCCTCTATCTAAAACAATATACTATGTTAAGAATGTGGCAATTTATAAAATTAATACGCTGCATCACTTACTCATTACACAAAGTATTACAATCCAAAAACTAAAATGCTAGGGTTGATTTTTGTATGATGAGGTTTTTTTTTTTAGTTTGTGGTGAAGAAGTTTAAATTCTGTTTTTTAGATAACAGTTTTACACATTATTACATGTACTCAATATTTTCATTCTAATCAGAAAAACAAGCCCAATAATATAATAAAGAGTCACTGCAGAATTTTTTTTTAATTTAAAAAGCATGACAATCTCACATTCAAAACCAATAACATGTAATTTATTAAATTTTATAATATTTTCTGCCAAAACTTGCCTCCGTAGGTCAAAATTTGATACTCTTTAAACACCAAAATGGAACATTCAAAATTAATGTTCAGCAAAATATGTTTAAAGAAAATATAAAAAAATGTCTCTATCAAGGTCAACTTGAATCAAAAACAGGATATTGGGTTTCGATAAAAAGCTTTCCAAGAGGTTTTACTGTTACACTTTACCAGTTGAATATTACAGAAATTTGATAAGGTGGGACATATTTCTGTTGTTATGATGGAATCATTGTGCTATTCCATTTAAATACATTCACCCCTATGGAAGACATGGCCTTAATCTTCTACACAGGGAGAGTGGATTTTAAATGGGGTTACCTGAATGGATGACTCTATTTGAAATTCATACTCCCTGTGTGGGAGATTAAGGTGTTGTTCATGTAGGGGGTGTATGGATTTCAACTGGAATTGCCCATAATGTCCCAGTCTTAAACATAGGTTGTTAACCTGGAGTGAAATAGTTGTGAATTTGATAATGCAAGATTTTACAGGGAAAATCTGTAGGGCACAAGAATTTATTTATTATGTAGAATAATTTTGTGGATCTGCTATACTAACTTGAATATTTTTGGAATGTGAACTATTCCCTTCATATTCTTGTTTTTATCTTTCTTTTTTCTTTCTTTTTTTTATATTCCCTGTACTTGGGACTGGTGGGGGGAAAAGACACACAACAGAGATGTAAGCCACGAAAAAACTCCTGTGAAAAGAATGAAAATGCCCCAAAAAGAACCAAACCAAAACAAACCCAGGAGATTTCCCGAAAACTTACATCTCTGGTACAAAGATAATAACCACTTTTTAAGTCAAAGCTATGTTATTGTTAAAAATGTCTAAAAACCAGGATATTCTGGGTATTTTGCTACCCAACAGTATTTTCTGGGTCCCCCCTCCATCGCAAGATTTTCAATGTGCTTGCACCAGAACCCCCAACTGCACCTGCTAGGGACTGATTAACAATATCTAGGTATCATTATCGGGGGGGGGGGCACTTAACTTTCAAAATCTTTGGTGAGAGATTTGATGCCAACAAAGGGAGTAATTGGATGGATGCCTTACAAATGGGAGTCATTGGGTGAGGAGCCCCTAGAATGGTGGGAGGCATCATTCAGTGATACCTTGCACAATTTTGGGCTCATAACAGTGTCAAAATACAGAAACTATCAAAATGTTTGGGGAGAAAATCAAAATGTTTGGGGAGAAAATGTACAATATTCTGGTAATTTTAGAGGAAAAAAATGTGGTAGTTTTGTGAGAGCTTATCAAAATTCCATTCAAAAATATTTAAAAAGGAGTTCTTGGGTGACAGCAAGATAAAAATAGGGTCACTGGGTTAGATGGATGAGGATCAATATGGCCGAACATCTCTGTCACCCATTTTCAGTGAGTGCACCCCCCCCAGTTTAGCACTTCCCCCCGATATTTCCCCTGCTCTGTGTATATATTCATACTAGATCCATCTTATATTTCAATCTGCAATTTATCTGTTTCTGCTGGGTATTATTCTCCAGGCTGGGAGAACTTTCCTGGTTTTAGCATATTTCTAGCTAAAAAGGTGGACTTGATTTCAATAAAAAACACAATCTGTAAGAAAATATTTTAAGCTAGATATTTTTGCTGTATCAGATTGCATGGATAGTGACCAGTGCAACATATTGATCATGTTCTGTGAAGAAAAGCTGTACCAACATACACATCATGATATGAACATAAGAAAGCTGTAACTGTAAATGCTGCTGGTTAGCTTAGTTGTAATCACCAATGCTAACTGTACATGTACAAATCTTTGAGCTTCCACAAAAGGACTTTAATGGAATTAATGGAATTTAGGACCCCCTGGCTGTGCAGATCCACCATGTTTATACACCCGTCCCATTCCTGTAACCCATTTCTTATTCCAAAACAGTGCTTCACTAAATTTGTCCACTTTTCTTTTTTTCTAAATTTTCTTTTGTATTATCCTCCCACATCTGGGGCACCCTGGATCTTTATTAAATAAGCTAAAGTTGATTGCTTACTCAGTTCAGCATGATAGGCTGGAATTATTTTGTAAATCAACTGCTATCTACTGAAGAAGATAGCAACATTAAGAAAATATCAAATGAACATAATCTGGTTAAATTGACCTGAAATGCAACTTCAAATTTTGTTGCATTAGTAAACAAGTAACCCTTTCACAAAAATAACAACTGACCTTAATACCAAACCAATTTCCCTCATTTGGATTCTTTGGGTGTATTATGACGTTAAACGCCAAAAGAGGAAACCGATATCAAACACAAAATAACTAGCTGAAACCAATAAATTAATTTCTTTGCAATATATTTAATTCTTATTTCAAGTTACTACAAATCAAATTGATTATGTATAAAATGTACTCACTAATTAAAGATGTGTTGTCAACCAGCCAGCTCGCAATCAACTGACCCAACAAGGGGCGGGGCAGTCTTTGCCAAGCTGGCTTAGTCGTCAATGCGCCGACTCCTAAATAGTTAAAAAGATCGGGAACGGGGCTCCATAACAGGTGTACTTCTGGTTGGTTGATTCATTTCATTGCCAACATATTTTATTTGATAGCTATTACATTGTTATCAGTCCAATCAACAATTGCTTAATTTTGTTCTAAACTGACAAGAGTTGCATGCAAAATACTTAATTGATGCAGTTTGACATGGAAACCTTCAGGAATCTTTTAAGTAATTTAGAAACTTGTTTTCCTATTTTTTAATAATGAAACCAGAACCAAACAGTCAACATTAATAGGTAAATTTTCACGGGAAAATTTACTGGACACGTGACCAATGCGTATCAATGTGAGTGTAACCTCGAGCCTGATCTCTGACCCCCGGCGGTGACCTCGCTATTCAAGTCTTAGTAATTTTGAATTGGAATAGTATTTTTGAACGCATAATTTTGATAGAAATTTGTGCATTGCAAGTTTATTGAATATTATGTAATCTTAATTTCTTCACAATATCATCAAAACGTAATTTAAAAAATATCTATCTACTGAAAAAAATATTTATCTACGAAAACTCTTACCATAATATTATTAACTTACGACAAGTAACTTATTTTGCATCAAAGGAGGAATTCTCCCTATTCAAATACATTGGAAGAACACCCGCTGTGCTCGGGGTCACATTCCATAATGCTAATATGTCTGCGCCCATGGGTGTCACATGTCCAGAAAATTTTCCCGTGAAAATTTACCTATTAATTCTGACTGCCAAACATAGGCCTAAATGTTACTCAAGATTAGCAAGATGTTAACAAGATTTTAAAGCCAAACAAAAAATGAGGTACAATGAAAAAAAAAATTCATTATAAAAAAAAAAAACATTATGTCAAAAAGAAATGTATTTGAATTGTATTCTTATGGCTTCAAATGTTAGTCCATCATTTATGTTAGCCATTATGTAACTAACATGATAGGCAGGGGCGTAGCAAGTGCCTCGGGACCCATGGACAAGAGCTGACAAGAAGTAGTGTGGGGCCTTTCTAACATCACCTTTATCAGCCTTTATTTCATTTTCGCTTTTGCTCGGACCCCTGAACCCTCAAGCCCATGGACTTCGTCCACCCGCTTGCTATGCCCTTGATGATAGGACTGATTTGTGTGTGAATGGAATTATGCCATTGTCATGCTTTATTCATAGTGTTTATAATTATTACTAGGCGGTTACCCATATTTGGCGGTTCTCGGTCGGGCGCGAATACCTGGCTGTAGGTGACTGTACCCACCAAGTTTCATGCCCATACGACAGTTTTTACTAATTTGACCTTAGATGACCCGTGGGTGACCTCAGATGACCCCAAGATGACCTTCCAAAATTTTGGCTCTAAATGTTGTCTGTACCCACCAAGTTTCATGCCCATGTGACAGTTTTTAGTAATTTGACCTCAGATGACCCCTGGGTGACCTCGGATGACCCCAAAATGATCTTCCAAAATGTTGGCTCTAAATGTTGTCTGTACCATCCAAGTTTCATGCCCATATGACAGTTTTTAGTAATTTGACCTCCGATGACCCCTGGGTGACCTCGGATGACCCCAAAATGATCTTCCAAAATTTTGGCTCTAAATGTTGTCTGTACCTACCAAGTTTCATGCCCATACAACAGTTTTTAGTAATTTGACCTCATTTGACCCCTGGGAGGGGGGCCCGGGTCAGATGACTTAACGAACATAAAATTCTTCTTACCAGGACAGAACTACACCCACCCACAGAGTTTGGGCCCTGTAAGACCTACGACTGCCTCACCGACAGTTTTAGTAATTTGACCTCAGATGACCCCTGGGAGGGGACCGGGTCAGATGACTTAACGAACATAAACTTCTTCTTACCAGGACAGAACTACACCCACCCACCAAGTTTGGGCCCGTACGACCCTCCAACGGCCTCACATTAGCAGTCACAGACAGACAAACAGATCTACAGAGAATAGCGTATTATTATATAGATAGATAGATAGATAGATAGATAGTCCTTGCTCTCGGTTGAAAAAGAGAATAGCAAAGCTTCTAACAGATGAAAAATACACTGAAAATGGCTCATTTTAATATAAGTGTGTCGATTGGGATTTTTTTTTTATTTGCGGTTAAAATGACCTTAATATATCACTGAAAGCATAAAAAATTTTCACAAATTTGTTTTGAATTATAAAAAAACATCAAAAATATAAAAAAGAAAGAAACAGATTCTCCCAGAAAGGCATCCTCTGGGTTGGTCGGGCCGGTAAACAGGGTTTTATTTTTGTTGCTTAAAGCCATATTATAACATTTGCTGAGGAAGACGCCCTCACTGAATTTTTAAAATTCCTTTTTTACATGATTAAATTGTACTTTATTAAACCAATATATCCTGCAAAAATCAAGACTCTAGGTGCTGTAGTTTTGTTAAAATCCGAGATTTTGAATAAACGCCAGAACCGGCGCTTTATTATTACGATGGAATTATAGTCAAACACATACACGATGTTCATAACACACAAATGCATGTATCTGGCGTGCGGGACGGTGATATACACAACAAAGGGTCGTACCACAACATGACCGAAGGAGTGGTACGTATTGGCGTTTATGTGCGCTGGTAGTAAATTCCAATTTTCTTTGCTTTGCCGTAGTTGTTCAGCTCAAAAATAAAAGGGGATATATCTGACAGTAAAAGCTAACATTTTATGTCAAAGAAATGCTAATCTATTTTGTTTTGAAAATGTTATAATATGGCTTTAATGCACTTTCTGAGCTAGTGAGAGAGGGACTTGCCTTAAGCATTCAAGCATCTGGTAGGATACACAAGCATGTCCCTTGCTATGTAATTAAAGCATAACAATTAACATGCTTTTGCTAACAAGCTTCACAGTGAAGAGACACTGACCTCAAATGACCCCTAGATGACCCATTTAGCATCAAAGTGGTTACGTAATTCTCTTGGTTACCGGATAATGCCAGTTTGGTATGCCTTCAAATGCCATATACTTTCTGTGGTGATTGTTTCGATCGTGGTTTATTACTCAAGCGTGTGATCCTGTTGACATAGTATTAGTACGTAACTTTGATACTGAATTTTCACATAAGCAATTTAGCCTAACCATTTTTGGATGAAAGTAAGTTTTGTTGCAAGAACATTGTAAGTATAAAGCAGCTATGTAGATATGACTTTTTGGCTTCCACTTATGAACATATAGACCTGTTGTTGCTAGAGGGGACAGGCTCGCCAGTGACAGATGACCTTTACTACACCTTTCTAGAAGCATCATCTCGCCTTACCAATCCATCGTGTTTGGTCATATCATTCAGTGGATGAATGTCGGGACGGGAACATGAAAGAGAGCATTTCTAATGGTGGTTCTCGGGATAGCGGTAGAGGAGGCAGTATATTGGACATTTTATTAGCTGTATTGTACTGAATATGTGATTCTTAATTGGCATATACATTTTTAAGGCCAATAGATTATTGTGTAAAATAATACACGCTAACATACTTCGCCTTACAAAATCCAAACAAACATTTTCAGAACTAATAATTCAAATGTACATGGTACAATTGAATTTGAGGTCAACATCAAATTATGACTTTTTTATAATGTAAAAGATGGACTAATCATCATCCTTTATTCAATTAATTCAGTAATGTAGATGCTGTTTATACTTTGAAAAAGTCACAATTTAATTTTAACCTCAAATGTGACACGATCTGGTCCATGGGGGCCAAAGGAGGCATTTTTGAAAATTGAGTTACTATAATTATTACATAATATATACAAAAGGCTATAATTTACTGAAAACACCAAAGGTCTAGCATACTTGGTTCTTAAGTTATGAAGTTTTTGATGTCAATTTTCTTATGTATTTTATTGTTTTTTCCTCCATATTTTTACCTTTATCTCAGTTTCAAATTTGCCGCCTTTGGCCCCCATGGACCAGTTCGTGTCACAAATTCAATATGCAGCAGAAGATTACCATTTGAATCACTGGGTGTTTCCTCTCAATAAATTGAAATAAAATTTTAAATTTTAATGCTTATTCAGCGGACATGCATGAAAAACAAATTAATTCAACTGACTGTTTATAACAAAATATGCAATTTTATAAGGACCAAGTCTACTTGAATTTACTTAAAGCCATATTATAACATTTCTGTAAAAATAGATTAGTATTTATTTTCCATAAATTGTTAGCTTTTACTGTCAGATATGTCCCTTTTAATTTTGAGCCGAACAAGTGAGGCAAAGCATAGAAAATTGGAATTTACTACTAGCGCCCATGCATGTTACTCCCGCGGTTGTAATACATTACGATCCTCGGGGTGTGTGTGTATGTGTATCCCGCACACCGTGTGCATACGTGTTCGACTAATATTTCCATCGTAATAATAAAACGCCAGTTCCATCATTTTATTCAAAATCTCGGATTTTGACAAAACTACAGCACCTAAAGTCTTGATTTTTGCAGAGTATCTTTATTGACTAAAGTACATTACAATCATGTGAAAACCAGAATTAAAATTTTTTCTGAGGGCGTTCTCCTCAGCAGATGTTATAATATGGCTTTAATGATATACTACACTTGACACTGAATTCAAAATTAAATTGCAGCTTTTTAAACAGGGTCATACTTCCTTTTTCTTGTGATGGTATTTGAGCTAGATTTATACTCCCCTTGACAAGAACTTAACTGCTAATTGTCCCGGTCTACCTGTACACAACACGGGGAGCAGTGATCCTGGTTGCAATGGTTGTATATAGGTTGATTAGGGTTTTGCACCTGTAAGAGTTGCCTGTATAGAGTTTATGCCTGTGCATAGCACAGTATATATAACTGCTTTTTTTTCTTTTTTTTTTTAGAGAGAAAAAAGGTGGAAAAAACTTAATTCTGGAAAAGACACCAAAAAATCCTCTATGCAAAGCACAATTTCCCCGGCACTGGGCTATTCTATATGAAATTGAAACACCTCTTATAAAAGGCATGACCTTTATCTTCCACACAGGGAGTGAGAATTTCAACTGGGGTTACCTGAACTGGCGATTCTTATTTGAAATATACACCCCCTCTGTAGATTATGTCTTCCATGGGGTGTATGAATTTCAAGTGGAATAGCTCAATATTGCAGAGCAATTAAAACGACAAGTTAATTCCTCTGTGTACCTTACACTTACAATTCATTGTATAATCACTCGGAAGAAATCCAGTCATTTATTTGGTTTCCATTGTATCCTCACATGCATACCGCTGTCCTATAAGCCTTATAACGAGATCCGTAAACATGGGTATAACAGCTAACGCAGACCACACATGCCACGGGCAATCTCGCATGTACGGTCTGAGATGACCTGTCACCTGTATGTTGCCTGAATCGTCCAGTGTCCAGTCACTCGGTGTTCTCTTGTCCAAACAATAAAATCCATGATTGGCTGAAGGCATTCAGCTTGCACATTACTGGCGGCCATTTTGTGTTGACGACAAGTTGGTGTTTGCAGTTAGTTGCATGGCCTCACGATTTGGCCTTGCAGCTATGAGATAATGTTAAATGACTCGGACATTGAGGCTCAAAAAATCAGTGTATGCATGTTTATGTGCCAGAGTGATAGTTTACATATTTATATGTGTGAGAGAGTATGTATGTGTCTATTTTAGGTTGGTTTATGGGTGTTTGTGTGTGTGTGGGGGGGGGTCAGGGGTGTGTAATCACCATAGAGGGCAAAAGTATGTGCAAACAATGGTAACCGTGGATCAATCGTTGTCCAACTTCAGACCTTCCATCACTGTTTTTAATTTCACATGCAATCAACTAGAAACTCAGTAAAAATGCATTTGAGCCCATTGCCCTTTTGGTAGGTACCCTACCCCTGGGCCTACCACCTACTCTTGTATGACCCCCACCCACCCAAGTACTTTACTTACTTTGTACTTTCCTCCTGAATCTTCCTCTTGGGACTTGGCTAGGAAGCCACTATAGACTAGAGTGGTTGGTTGCCTAAATCTTGGCCTCTATGTAGGCCAAGTAGCTGTCTCTGAATGCCTTGTGGGTAGGAATGTCAATGATGATTTGAGGTAATGATTTTAAGTATGGCATTTATATGTGATATGTGTTTCCAACCATGGAGTTTTGTACACCTACATTCGGAGGTGGGTCATATGTCATCTGTCAAATGGGGTCAAATAGGGTTAAATTGTTATAAACCTTGTCAACGTGATATCTATCAATCTAATCAAGTACAGATTTTCTCAATCTCCCCGTGACAGGTTCACAAACATAGGGCCTGCACTTTGGCTCGACATTTGAAAGGGGTGTGAATTCATTTTTGGATACGCCCCTATTATAATTAGGTAATACTCGAACACATTCCCTATATGTATATACATGTACCACATGTAGTAAATCTGTCTGCTTTATCTGTATTGTGCCTTTCTTAAGCAAATAGTTAAACACGATTTCATCAAACATCATAACAATAGCTCTTTTACAGTGTGCAATCATCCCGGGCAATAATTGGGCAATAATAGAGGATGTGCGTGAAATTATTGATTAGCTCCATACAAAGGATTTGAACCGGTGTCCTTCACCGTAATCATGGCGCAATGCAGTGCATTCAATCAAACGTTGTCGTCAACCTATTTGATCCTATAGTGCATTTGTTATGTGTGTGAGACGAGCTGTCGCGGTAGATTGCAATAGCTTGTAATCATGCTTTTGTTGAATGAATTTGAGTACTCCGCCATATTTACGGTATGAACGTCATAATCTAGGTGATTATTTGCATTGGATGTCTTGAATACGCTGGCGAAGTTGTGTAATAATCGGATTAATGCTATAACAGTAGGTGAATACAAGTTTTGAATATATCGCGTTGCAAAGCCCCATTCAGTGATCCCAGCGAAAGTGAAAAAAATCAAATTGTTACTTTTATAAATTTTTTAATGAAAAAATGGCAAAAACCCAAGACAACGGCAGTATCGACGGTTGAAGCCCCATTCAAATAGGCCTACATGTAGCTAATTTATATACTGTCAGTATTTAAATTCAATCAGTTCAATTCACGCCGAGTGTCCTTGACAGGTTTGACTCTGCTTCAGCGGTCATGAAAGAATTCAAAAGATAACCTCTGCCCCAACAATCCCAAGCTTGTCTGAACGACGCTCTTCCGATGATAGTCATATAATGATCAAAAGATTATTACTGACTATATCATTGAAGACTGAGTTCCGCAGTCTAGTACAAAATCTGAATTTTGATGATTTTTACGATCGTCCAGATGAAAAAATCACTGAATGGGCCGTTTGTTCCCTACACTCCTTACCCTGGCAATATGAATCAAAGAAACATAAAGAAAAAATTAAATAAAACAAGAAGAAAAAAAAGACAAAGAAAAAGAAACAATAAAAGAAAAACAAATATGAAAAGTTCGAACAATATTTGGTTTATAAAATTAATGTGACCGTGATGAGGCTCGAACTCACCACCTTCCGATTTAAAGTTCGAAGCGCTAGTGTACCAAATTCTGACGCCTTACCAAGTGAGCTGTGCTCCTGAGATACGAAATAAAAATAAAATAATACACTGTATACCTGCTTGTGTCGGTAATTTATTTGCTCAAATTCCATAATGGTACAGTGCAACAGAGCAAAAATGCCCCAAATTTAAAAGCTATATAATTTATGAACAATATACACTACACATAACAATACTAATACAAGGGAATTTCAACATAAGAATCCAAACAATTAAGTACCAACATGCACAGCTTTGTCCTTATATCACATTTGTGACGTGTCATGTCAAAAGGAGACACTTTTGGGCAGGATCGTAAATGGAGAAATAGCCAAAAATCTGCACGGGGTGATTTTTTCACAATTTGGGTTTGTTGCAAATTTGTGATGTTATCAATGTTTAAAATATTGTCTGATAGTTTCAGACCGGAATATAACTGGTATCTTGTATTTTTGGAGACATTTTTCAAGGTATTTCGTACTCTCAACATTGTCAATAATATTTTTAAAGGCCGATATCTCAATTTGCAATTTTATAGTACCATAACTTACAAACTCAATATCTTCGCTTAGGAATGTCCTATTTTATTGGGGAAAATGGCGTTGTGGAGCAAAATATCTCTATATTTCGGATATGTAAAAACCTCAAAATTGATAACCTGCCCAAAAGTGTCTCCTTTTGACATGACACGTCACATTTGTGTTTTTAACAAAATGTTATCAAACCTCTACTGTGATTGGCAGCTGCACAAGGCATCTCTTTGATAGCTGATAATGGCCATCCATTCAGCAAGTGGCTACTAAGTAGGCCTACTAACTGACCTTGACAGGCTTGAATGAGCACTGTCATCTGCTACAAAACCATCACACTCTAGTCGCCTATATTAATTTACTAGTCAACATTTGCATAGGAACCGCATAGCCGGAGGCAAGGTTCATTATTGATTGGAGATTATATACGTATTTATTAGTAATAGACAAGTAATATATATATATCGTGTGTTTGCGATTTATTCCGTAATCAATAAGTATGATGAACAAACGCATTTCTGGCAGAAGCACTCACAGCGTAGTGGTATTCGATCTCGACTGTTAAATAAAAGGTTGTGGGTTCGAACCCTGGTAGAATTTTAATTCGACTAAATTTGTTTTTCTTTTGTTAAGGGATCTAAAATGAGCGTTTATTGCATTTCGACAGTATTTTTTGTGGGACATGAGAGCACCTCAGACCTATCGAATTGCATTCTGAATACTGAAGCATGTCTTTCTGATATCAAATAATTTTCATTTTTGAAAATCACAATATAATACAAATTTTATGACAAATTATAAAAATTGATATTTTTCAAAATTTTGATATATAACAGTCCTCGAAGTAAATTATATAAATCTAATGATATATTCTTAAAGTGTATGTAGCAGGGAGGAAAAGCCGACGGTCAATTGAAAATTTTGACCTTTCATATTGAAGATATTGATTTTTTCCCCAAAGACCTATTTTTTTTTGGTGTTTTGGGAAAAAAATCCATATCTTCAATACGAAAGGTCAAAATTTTCAATTGATCATCGGCATTTCATCCCACCTACATACACGTTAAGTATAAATCATCAGATTTATAAAGTTTACTTCGAGTACTGTTAAATATCAAAAATATCAATTTTTATGATTTGCCATAAAATGTGTATACGTTCATACCCCAGCCCTTAAGTAAGAGGTAATAATTATGGCAATAAATCCGCCGTATAAAACTGAACACAGCTCAATCCAGCCTCATATAGGCCTATATCATGTAAATGTATTATGTGATGCAAATGTTGACTAGGAAAAGAAATATCGCGACCTGGTCACTATAATGCTACAGGGAGCACAGTACTTTTGACAATGGAGTGAAAGACTATTATTATTGATTAGGCGCGGATTCTAAAAGTACAGCTCCTATGCGTGTGTAGCAAAAAATTGGAATAGAATGTTTGGAATCATGTAACTAAAATACTAAATGCATTCTGCAAAATGTGCTCTTACCAATTTATAAAGCATTTCATTAGCTTTAATTTGACATATTGTTTGACATGTTTGGAATTATGGTAAATCATTAAATAAAATATTTATTAATTAATCAATTATGTCAATTAATAAAAAATTTAATGCAAATATGCATATTTTCTCTGACAGAATTGTAGGATTTGACAAGAGCCATCTTTCTTGTAAGTTTGATTCTTATAACATACCGGTATCGTATTGCGTCCCGTTATAGTTGCAGAAAAATACGCGTGCAGGACACACATACGCACACACCCCACACACACACCCCCACACAGAGAATCGTACCGCTTTACAATCGTATAACATTCATTGGCGCTAGTAGTAGTAAATTCCAATTTTCTTTGCTTTACCTCACTTGTTCTGCTCAAAATTAAAAGGGGACATATCTGACAGTAAAAGCTTACATTTTATGGAAATTATGTTTAAATTTGCTTAAACAGCACAAAACAGATAAAGCAGACTAATGTACTATACATAGGCCTATACATGTATGGTATGCCAGGGACTGTTTAAGAATATATCATTAGATTTATGATATTTACTTGAGGACTGTTATATATCAAAATGTGAAAAATATCAAATTTTAATAATTTGTCATAAAATTTGTATTATATCGTGAATTCCAAACAATGAAATTTATTTGATATCAGAAAGACATTCTTCAGTATTCAGAATGCAATTCGATATGTCTGATGTGCTCTGATGTCCCACAAAAATACTATCGAAACGCTCAAAACGCTCATTCCAGATCCCTTAATTTGGTTAATTTTCTTTGTCTTTTTTTTCTTTTTTTGTTTTTATTTTTTTCTTCTTTATTTTTCTTTGATTTATATTGCCAGGGTAAGGAGAGTAGGGAACTAAAGGCCCATTCAGTGATTTTTTTGATTTTTTTTTCATCCCGACGATCGTAAAAATCATCAAAATTCAGATTTTGGATACTAGATTGCGGAACTCAGTCTTCAATGATAGTCAGTAATTTTTATATTTTGGACATTATTATGACTATCATTTGAGGACTGAGTTCTTATGATCCGAGGAGCAGTTTCAGATAATTGCCTGGGATTATTGGGGCAGAGGTTATCTTTTGAATTCTTTCATGACCACTGAAGCATAGTCGAACCTGTCAAGGACACTCGGCGTGAATTGAAAGACCACGCCACAAAAGAATGTCAAAGGTCATAAAAGGCCTATGGCTGATTTTGTACCTTTCGTCATTGTCATAGATGTGCTAACATAGCTTGCTAGTGTAGTGGTTCAGCCGAAAGCCGTGTGTCTAAGACAAAAAAATAATGCATTTACGTGAGTCTGTAATTTATATACCGGTACTGACAGTATATAAATTAGCTACATGTATATGAATGGGGCTTCAACTTCGTCAATGCTGTCGCTTTCCTGTTTTGTTTTTTTGCCATTTGTTTTTCATTAAAAAATTTATACACGTAACAATTTGATTTTTTTTTCACATTCGCTGGCTGGGATCACTGAATGGGACTTTGTAGCGCGGATTATTCAAAACTTGTTTTTACCTACTGCTATATAGTATTAATCCGATTATTACATAACTTTGCCAGCGTATTCAAGACATAGGTTATGTAAGGGATAAACTGTACATGGGTATAGGGTATAGAGGCCCTGCATGCTTTTATCGATTGGCTCCATGCAAACAAAGGATTTGAAAATGTCAAATGTCGTCAGTGTGCGAGACGAACGATGTATAAATCTGGAGGTCACATCATCACTTATCATGCTTATTGTAAAAAGTTTGTCCAATGCATATACTGTGTGTATTGTTCCCGGTATTGTCAATGCAGTCAAGCAAACAGGTATTATATTTTGAAAAGGCCGCTATAGTATATTCACAGGGGTGTCTTGAATGGCCAATCATATGGGACATAATCAAATTGCAGTGACCGCTTCCTTTGTTACCACATGTCAGTCATCTTGTGATTATTGGACCATGTAAACCTGCAAAAAACGAGCCAAAGTGCAGGCCCTATGCCACCCAAAAAAAACTGCATAAAATATACACTATGCTGATATACTGTGAATACACACTAGGCTTGTATGACTTATAAGTTTTTTTTAGTAAATGACACCAAGTCAAGATCTGGATAAAGCTTCCTTTATTAAAAAGTAAATTGTGCTGAAAAAATATTTAAGAAAGAATTTAATATCTACACTCAGAAGAGGATGAGAAAATCAAACCCTCCGCACTCCAAATCAGTATTGGCTTGTATTTAAAGTTAGGTGCAGGGAAGATTTAAACAAAGTCTACATTGGCCTTGTATGATTTCTGGGAACTGTTGTGTAGAGTAGCATTTAAAAATGTTATGTTTTAATGAAAAGTCTAGTGTCAACCCCTTAGAGCAAAAAAAAAATGCCAAGTTGTATTAAAGTTGTGAATGCGTTTAATAAAATATCAATTGGCAATGTCAGTGAAAGAAAGTGATTTGATAGCTGTCATGTGTATTATTTCAATTGAAAAGAACTTTTGATGTATAAATTCAATACATAATTGAGGTAGCGTAAGTAGAAGAGTGACAATTGACATGCAGCAGCTATTATCATTATAACTTTATACAGATACAATGGCAGAGAAGATATCTTACGCTTCCCATAATGCATTTCTCCAATTTCAATTTTCTGTACTGATTTGGTAGTGCAACATAATCCCCTGTGGGGCAAGATTTTTCCACCCCAATCCTGGCATTCCCTGAATAGTACCAACCCGATCCGACCTGTCGTGAATAATTTTGAACAACCCCCCCAATTCGGACCGATTCATTGTTTTTTTTGCACAACGGACTGGCCGATCTGAACTTCTTTTGACCTCATCTCGAACTTTTCCAAATCTTGTTTGAAGTTTCAAATCGGATCCAATTAGTTTTTTCCGGATACTGTCTTGAACCGGAAGAAAGAACCTGATCTGTTTCAACCCGGGTTTCAACTAGGCCAGAACTCACCCCTGGTCCGGCCTAACCCGATGATATATGCCCCAATCCGTAATTTTTTTTTTTAAATCAGTCCGATCCACTTTCAGTCCTAGTTGGTCCGGATTGGTCGGAGGTATTTTGGATTTTATTTACGGGTTGCCCCGCAGGGAGTTAGTGCAACATGGGTTGATAGTGACGGAAAGTACCTCAATGAACAGATCATATCCAGATATTGCAAAATGTGTTTATTTCTTGGCTATCAACTCATGTTTTGCCAGTCTAAATGAATAGAAAGGGAACCTATACAAATGTAATTGGAGTATCATTTGATGAAATAAGGTGGTATATCATGTTGTAAAGGATTCTGGGAAGGGTAGAATATCTTCTCTGAACGGATGGCATGGCAATGAACACACAAGGGCAGGTGAACTGACTGGACATTAGAAAAGATTGACCACCTGTCCTTTAGTTTACATTCAAAAACAAACGTCTAGTCTGCGGACATTTCTTTTTTGTCCGCGGAAATTGACCTATGAGACACAAGGGGAGTCAAGTACAATTTCCAGTGTCGTTTTTAGCCGCTTTTTTCCTCTTTGAATATATCTTCCTGTTTGGGTGAAGGTGTGATTGAGTATAACCCTTTCTATGACTGGATGTCCAGTATGGTCAACATATCTATTATTTTTGTCATTTTTAAATACATTTTACTGAGAATTGTAATATATTTTAATTATATTTGATATCTACATGAAAAATGCTGTAGAATGAGTACAAATATGCATACTATTATTGGTTTGGTGGTTCTTGAGGAAACTTTTAAAGTTTTTTGATGGTCAAAGAATTTGAAGACTTTAAAACACTCAAGTATACTTAGCTGTGTGGAAAGCATTATCACACTTGACATATTATGGACTAGAGCCTTGACATCTTTGCAGTGTTATTGCATTCGTTTTTTATGACATGCACATGTGTATGCAGATGGATTTGTGCACTTAAACAGGTGTTTGAAATGGGTTCCGTACAATGGAAGTTGCAAAAAAAGCTTTTATATACTGACCCTCTCAACACAAGTTAAGCAAAGAAATGGTTAACTCTTTAAAAAATTAGTTCATGAGCTCAGGGCAAGTACAAGAAACTTATCATTTAATCATAATAATGGTGTAAGACTTGTTGAAAACCTGAAAATTAGATAACAATTTTGAATCAAGTTTTCTATTTAACTTTCTTTAGACATTGCACCTCATATTGGGAATTGGCATGACAGGTATTGTTGAAGTGAATATCTAACATGATCAAGCAAAATGACTTGTTTGTCATGGAAAATCAATTTCTCTTAGCAAACTCTTGTCCATAAAATAGGCAACAGTGTGTTGAAATGTTCATAAAAATTGGAGTTATGGTTCCTGAGATACAATCGTTTTATTACGTTGCTGACAGCAAGCACTAAAATGCATATGAATTTAACCACTTCTTTTGACCTAACTAAAATTTATTTTTATTTAAAGTACAATTATGCTTATTTAAATAAGCAGTAGATAGCAGAGATGAAGTAGTATGCTATCAGCAGTAGATAGCAGATGAAGTAGTGTGATATCAGCAGTAGATAGCAGATGAAGTGGTGTGCTATCAGCTGTAGAGAGTTGATGAAGTAGTGTGCTATCAGCAGTAGATAGCAGATGAAGTAGTGTGCTATCAGCAGTAGATAGCAGATGAAGTAGTGATCACACACAAGAAGAAAACGTCCTTTGATTTTAGCTACTTTTAAAACAAAATAATTTGTTACTAAAAATTTCGGAAAATATGAGCACTAAGGAAAATGAAGGAGTGTGCTATCCGTTGTAGAGAGTTGAAGTAATGTGCTATCAGCAGTAGATAGCAGATGAAGTAGTGTGATATCAGCAGTAGATAGCAGATGAAGTAGTGTGATATCAGCAGTAGATAGCAGATGAAGTAGTGTGCTATCAGCTGTAGAGAGTTGATGAAGTAGTGTGCTATCAGCAGTAGATAGCAGATGAAGTAGTGTGATATCAGCAGTAGATAGCAGATGAAGTAGTGTGCTATCAGCTGTAGAGAGTTGATGAAGTAGTGTGCTATCAGCAGTAGATAGCAGATGAAGTAGTGTGCTATCAGCTGTAGATAGTTGGTGAAGTAGTGTGATATAAGCAGTAGACAGCAGAAGTAGTGTGCTATCAGTTGCAGAGAGTTGATGAAATAGTGTGCTATCAGCAGTAGATAGCAGATGAAATAGTGTTATCAGCAGTAGATAGCAGATAAAGTAGTGATCACACACAAGAAGAAAACATCTTTTGATTTTAAAACAAAATAATTTGTTACTAAAAATTTCGGAGAATATGAGCACTAAGGAAAATGAAGGAGTGTGCTATCCGTTGTAGAGAGTTGAAGTGATGTGTTATCAGTAGTAAATAGCAGATGTAATAGTGTGATATCAGCAGTAGATAGCAGATGAAGTAAGTGTGCTATCAGCTGTAGTGAGTTAATGTGTTGTGCTATCAGTAGTAGATAGCAGATGAAGTAGTGTGCTATCAGTAGTAGATAGCAGATGAAGTAGTGTGCTATTAGCAGTAGATAGCAGATGAAGTAAGTGTGCTATCAGCTGTAGTGAGTTAATGTGTTGTGCTATCAGTAGTAGATAGCAGATGAAGTAGTGTGATATCAGCAGTAGATAGCAGATGAAGTATGTGCTATCAGCTGTAGAGAGTTGATGAAGTAGTGTGTTATCTGCAGTAGATAGCAGATGAAGTAATGTGTTAGGCCAAAAAAAGTTTGTTTCATGTCCCCTGTGCGCATTAGATTTCTGATGGTGAAAACGTTCAAAAATAATATTTTATTTCACAATTTTGGCAAAACATAATGGCCCCAAACCGGTGAGTTTTCAAGGGGGTAACCCCCCTGAACAACTAATTTATTTATAAAATATATAATAAAAAAAAAAATGCATACCACATTAGATTTCAAACTCCTTTTTTTTTTTGGCCTTATCAGCAGTAGATAGCAGATGAAGTAGTGTGCTATCAACTGTAGAGAGTTGAAGTAGTGTGCTATCAGCAGTAGATAGCAGATGAAGTGTGTGTTATTGGTAGTAGATAGCAGATGAAGTAATGTGCTATCTGCAGTAGATAGCAGATGAAGTAATGTGCTATCTGCAGTAGATAGCAGATGAAGTAGTGTGTTATTGGTAGTAGATAGCAGATGAAGTAATGTGCTATCTGCAGTAGATAGCAGATGAAGTAGTGTGCTATCAGCTGTAGAGAGTTGATGAAGTATTTATTTATAACAATTCGGTCAGAGACCAGGCAAAAACCCAATAGTGACAAGCACTAAATTAAAGGGTGGCCTAAATACACCAAACACCAAATAAAAGGGACAGACAAAATATGGAGAAACCAAGTGGATGAGAAAAATTAAATACAGACAAAACAAATGAGGTGGAGGAGGAGATGGCTAGAACACATGATCAGTAATAGCAGATTTGAAGGCAGCCAGGGATGGACATTTGACAACAGAGTCAGGAAGATAATTCCATAGGGTAAGCGCGTATGGAAAACATCATTTTTGAGACAGGGAAAACAGAGTGACAAGGGCGCAGTGAGTCTGCAAAGGCCAGGGCACGGGTGTTGTTTAAATGGGTTTGAGGAAGAGCATAGCTTGTGGAGAATCTTGTACAGGTGGCAGAGGGTGGCCATATTACGACGTTTGGATAGGAGGGGGTCAACTTTTGAAAGAAGATTGTCATGGGAAAATTGGCAGGATCACATGGAAGGCAAAGTGCAGAGTGGACCTGTTTGTGAGGGTCTGATTTAAAGGGTGGTATGTGATTGAGGCATATTCAAGGGTTGGACAAACAAGAGCCAGATATAGAGAACGGCGGATATGGAGAGGAGCATTGTGAAAAGATCTGTGAAGGAAACCAATTATTCTACGAGCTCTCATATCATGCATATGCTGTCGACATGGACAACCAGTTGTGGATAGCATCAATATCCTTCTGGAAGTTACCCAGGTATGCAAGTAAGTGGTTTGTATAGTGTGGTGTTTTCAGCGTAAAGTACCAAGGCACTGTCCTGGGAGAAATTAGTAGTGTTATCAGCAGTAGATAGCAGATGAAGTAGTGTGTTATCTGTTATCAGCAGTAGATAGCAGATGAAGTAGTGTGATATCAGCAGTAGATAGCAGATGAAGTAGTGTGTGTGCTATCAGCTGTTGAGAGTTGATGAAGTAGTGTGCAGTAGCAGTAGATAGCAGATGAAGTAGTGTGCTCTCAGCAGTAGATAGCCGATGAAGTAGTGTGATATCAGCAGTAGATAGCAGATGAAGTAGTGTGCTATCAGCTGTAGAGAGTTGATGAAGTAGTGTGCTAAAAGCAGTAGATAGCAGATGAAGTAGTATGCTATCAGCAGTAGATAGCAGATGAAGTGTGATATCAGCAGTAGATAGCAGATGAAGTAGTGTGCTATCAGCTGTTGATATCAGCAATAGATAGCAGGTGAAGCACTGTGCTATCAGCTGTAGATAGTTGGTGAAGTAGTGTGCTATAAGCAGTAGACAGCAGAAGTAGTGTGCTATCAGTTGCAGAGAGTTGATGAAATAGTGTGCTATCAGCAGTAGATAGCAAATGAAATAGTGTTATCAGCAGTAGATAGCAGATAAAGTAGTGATCACACACACACAAGAAGAAAACATCCTTTGATTTTAGCTACTTTTAAAACAAAATAATTTGTTACTAAAAATTTCGGAAAATATGAGGACTAAGGAAAATGAATCAATCCTGACACGAAAGTACTGCGCATAGTATGTGCCCAGGGTTTTCTTTAACGCAAAAATAGCGTGTGTATATATGTGTTCACACACTTTGCACACCCCTTCGAATCTAAATTTCAATGTCCAACATGTACAAATTCTTGAAAATGTATGCGTTGAAATATTTCATGATTTGATATAAATACCCGATATTTTCATCGGGGGTGATGGGGGTCTATACACTTTTCGTCATGTAAGCATTTAATCATTTGAATGTCGCCAAAGAGATGAATTGCTAGAGGGGTTATGGGGGTATGTGAGGGAGACATTTTTGTCTCACCCCACCACTTCTCAGATTCTTGAGCACCTGGGTGAACAATTTAGTGAAATTGAGACACACATTTTTTAAAAAGCCTTCCAAAATAAAATAAAAAATAACCCTTGGGCTATGTGTTATACCCCTTCAGAGGAAAAAATACACTCTTGGCATTTTTCTAATGTTTGCTCTGATTGGCTTTCACAATCTTAAAGGGGCATTTCGTGATCCACAGCCTCATCCCCCACTTTTCCCAAAAAAGTTGAGATTTTTACACCACTGGATACCTCTGGCTACATAATGTTTATGTACCAAATATTTCTTGCAGATTAATTCGCTTAGCAAAAATATCGCCAAATGTGAATTTCGTTCTGGTGCACCAGAACGAAATTACAACACATTGTCTATGGAGCAATGTAATACACATAATCATGCATAACTCGCAAAAATCGGAATCAACTGAAATTTTGGAAATAAGCTTTTTTCGTGGATATCTGCTGAAAAATGTCATAAAAAGAGGATGCTAGGATCACAAAATCCTCCTTTAAGTGTGTATGAAATTATTTTGATCGTAGAATGCAAAAACAAACCTGTTTTTATATCAATCTTGTTTTGTTTTTCACATTTGTTTACTTTTATAACATGACAAACCATCTATGAAGATAACCAACTTAGTATCATGTGCTATCTACTGAAGATAGCAAATGTAGTATAGAATGTGCTATCTCCTGAAGATAGCAAACTTAATTGGTACCATGTGCTATCTAAATGCAGAAGATATCAAGTATATTATAGACCCTTTTCACCTAATTCACTCAGAATGCTAGTAACGCACTGGCTATCGATCAAATTTGGTGTTGAAATGAGCGAAATGTGAGCTACACCTTTTCACTTTAAAATACATTTTCTTGGCCAAATAAAAAGCAATATTTTTCATTCTTTCAGTAAATATCAGAAGAAAACCATAATACTTGATACTATATTTATAAATCCTGGTGTTAAACTTTGGTGTGAAATTTAGTCATGGAGCTTGTTTTGGGGTCAACATTTTAGTTTTTCAAAGTAATATAATTCGCTAATGAAAGATATTCCCCAAAAACATTTTAAACAAGTTATATTTTGTATTTTGGTTTAGGTAAAAACGTTTTAATAACATTAAATGTCATGTTATATAAAGGTCATGAAAACATTTTAAAACGTTTTGCATGAAACCACACTACAACAATATTTTTTAAATGTTTTCAAAAATGCTATTGTAAACTATATTTTGCAAACATTTTTTGCCAAATTTGGTCAATATTTTGCCAAAGGTCAAAGTTTATGGGTCAAAGGTCAAATTTTAAAATTGGTCCAATTGAGCTCAAATTCAACAGTACAGGAATGATCCTTACGACATCCTTAACATGTTAAAATTATTTACGACCCCAAAGATCAAACTTTAGGGGTCAAAGGTCAAATTTTAACATTGGTCCAATCAAGCTCAAATTCAACAGGAATGATCCTTACCACATTCTAAACATGTTAAAAATATTTATGACCCGAAAGGTCAAAGCGCAGGAGTCATTTTGTCTAAGGTAATTTAGGGGTCATTTCTGCTAAACAGCTACAGCTAGGTTCAGATCTAGAGCTAAATCTAGTATTGTTTGTTTTCAGCCATTGATAAATTGCTCATAACTCGGTAACCAGATGTCCGATTTTGACGGGGTTTGCATCCAAATGTAGCATTTGTAAACTGCCAGAAAATGAAAACATTTGAAACTGAGATAAAGGTAAAAATATGGAGTAAAAAACAATAAAATACATAAGAAAATAGACATCCAAAAACTTCATAACTTTGGAACCAAGTATGCTAGACACTTGAGTGTTTTCAGTAAATGATAGCCTATTGTATGTATGTAGTAATTACAGTAGCTCAATTTTCAAAAATGCCTCCTTTGGCCCCCATGGACCAGATCGTGTCACATATATCCTATGTTTCTGTCAGAAAGGGGTATATTAGAAATGTCGTTCACATTTTAGCAAAAGGGGCATTGTTGAACAAATGTGTGATATTGCTAAGAAAGGGGGTGTTTTGATCCTGAAACTTTGCGAAATGATATGCAAAAGGAGGTGTTTTCAAAGTTTGCCAATGAGCATGCCTACTCGCAGATACACGGAGTGTGGGGGCTGGGTAGAGAATGGGTTGCGGCTACTCTCTGTGAGTGTGTGGTTCCAGCAGTTTGAACTACTATCTACCTCCAGAATCTGTGTGACATTTAATGCTCTGTATGCTAGCCATATGCTTCAACATAAAAAAAAAATTGAAACTTTCTGGCTGCAGTAGATACCCACCTGGAGAGAGTTATATATTATATATTACTATGATTGAGATATGAACTGAACATGAACTGTACTTTTAAATAAAAATCATTTTGGCTATTAGTGTCACAGCAAGGAAATTATAATCATAACATTAACAATAATATGGAATTAGAACTTTGTGATGCACAGACAAAAATATAGATGAACTAACATGGTCTCATTGCCATTGATCATTGACCTTAAGTTGTTGGGTATGAGTTTTCATACCCAACATAATCAAAGGTCATTATTTGATTGTACAAGTATATTGGGTTTAAAAAGCTGTGTCCTGATAGATGAGTATGTTTGAACTCCTGGTGAGATGTGATTGGGATGTGGACCCGGGATGTGGACTGGGTGAAACTTGTAGTTCCAGAGAGGGTCTGTTACCTCTGCACTGCATGGATCAGTGCTAGTCCAAAGGTGTCTGTAACATAGTACACATACTACAATGCAACATGGCTGCACCAAATATCCAACGGAAAAAACCCCAACCATTATACTGTCACTATGACTACTACTGGATGGCTCTCAATGAATATTATCAACAAACACAACGTCAGGAAATTCTTGCAAAATGGATAGAGGAAGAATTTGACTCATATGTAGTGAAGGTTTTATCTGAAAAGTTTGGTGATAAACTTGATGATCAGCCATTGTGTGTGCTTGGTGTAGGCAGTAGTGAAGGTAAGGCCAAATGGAAATACCCATATGATCTTCTACCTCCGTAATGTATGCATAATACGCACCTGAGGTAACCTTACCCTGTATTGACTTTTTTTTTATCAAAAAATATAATACATGGTTCCAAAAATGTAAGTACCCCTACGTCATTTTGGTATAATATCCAAAAACTATTTGATCGGTTCTTTTGTTTTAAAGTTTGGATTAGTTCTGCATCAAGAGAGTGGGTTTATTGCTTTATCTTCACTGAGAAATACAGCCATTTATAAAAATTTTGGCCAAAAAAGTTGCACTTTTCTATATAGGCTTTTTATGCATCACTTTTTGTTTCAGACCTTACTTCAAGCAAATTAATCAAAAAAGAAACATTTCTATATTTTTGGTTTTTTTTTATCAAAATACTTTAAAATACTTAAATTTTGCGAGGTATTTAATTGTGCAAATTTCGTGAGGACCTGAAATTCGCAAAATTAAATCCCCCGCGAAATATAAAATTTACATTGAAACTAACAGTAAATCTTCTGGATTTGCGAATTTAAAACCGTCAAAAATCTTGCGTTAAGATATTGATGATTTAGGTTTCACACATTTCAAACATGTTTTATGGTTCAGTGAGGAATCATATATCTATTTATGAAATTTATCAGGAACAAACAACAGCAGCTTCAATGATAAATATTGCATTCATCAATTTATTTAACCAATGGACCACAAGTTCCTCTTCTTTTTTTGGAGGGGGGGGGGGTAATTGAAACATAAAAAGCCTATATATGTAGAAAAATGCAACCTTTTTTGTCCAAAAATTACATAAATGGCTGTTTTTCTCATTGAAAATGACAACAAGTAGTAATATAACAAAACCCGCTCACTTGATGCATAACTAATCAGTCTATGTTTCAAACTTTAAAACAAGATTGATCAAGTAGTTTTTGGATTATACCAAAATGTCTTAGGGGGGACTTACATTTTTGGATTTTTGGAACCATGCAGTATTATCAATATATTCTGTTAAGCTTAAAGGATTGGATAGCAACATTTGCACATTATTTTTTGTAGGACCTGAGAGCACATCAGACACACTAAATTGCATTTTGAATACGAGGAATGTCCTTCTGATATCAATTAATTTAGATTTTTTGAAATTTGCGATATAATACAAAATATTAAAAATTTACATTTCCCCGAAAAGACCTACACATTTTCGGTCTTTTGGGGGAGAAAAACGCATGTCTTCAATACGAAAAGTCAAGATAGGGTATGGGGTGTTTTTTTTGTCGCCTAAGCCTCCTTAGCAAAAAAATCACATTGTCGGCCTTATGATATATAAATGATCCCTTTTTTGGCCAATTTAGGCATATGGATGAGTCATGACTGTCATGGGTCCAAATTTCTTGAAAAATTTGTGAAGTGATGGGTCTACTTTCAGATTCTTAACAGCACCTCTCTACCCAAACCAAACTTTTGTACCCTCAGACCCTATTATAACCATCATAACTTTTGATCCAAACACAAAGAAATAATTCCTACCTCGGAATTTTCAGATGGTACTCCATCTTTCATCAGCGAGTGAGTGACTGTATCAAGTCGCGATCTTCTTGACCTTTGACCTGATAACAGACTCGTAGACTCCCGCATACTTGACAGAGACAGCAGGTGGTTCCAACGTGGAGTCAAAGAACCAATTCACATCAAAGCCAACCAACCATCTCTCAACAAAGACGGGAACCGGTTCAAACTTTCAGGAGTCTACAAGTCTGTTATCAGGTCAAAGGTCAAAAAGAGTCACTCCTTCGCTGATGAAATATGGAGCACCGTCTGAAAAGTCTGGGGTAGGAATTATTTCTTTGTGTTTGGATCAAAAGTTTAAATCAAAATCATGATTTATACGAACACAGATAAACTTTCATGAACATATCTATTATTCAACTTATTTGATCCATATGTTTGCATTAATAATCTAACACCATGCAATACGATTTTGTTTCCAAAAGGTAATCAAGAAACTTTACAGCTGAAAAAATTGAAAACTAAATTTTCTCAAATATCGGCAACTGTCATTGAACCAAACACAAAGCGGCTCTCCAAATATCAAGACATGGTACATCAGAAAAGCAGCGACATTGCCGGGATTGAATACAGTTGGCACAACCAACCCTTCCATGAGTTAGTGACATCTATGGAAACAGGACAGAAGTACCATTTCATCAGCATTCTCCATGCCATATATTATTATGCAGGTGAATTGGAAGAAACCGTCAAAAAGTTGTACAATTTGTTGCAACCCGGTGGGATAATATTCTTGGTAGCTATAACAGGTAAGACATAGGGGTAGGCCTACTCAAGTTTGGATGGACATGATTACTAGAGTCGTCTGGAATTGGGACATATGTTTATTCAATTTTTTACCAAAAATGGGACCTATTTTTATGCCTGACCAATTTTGGGTTAAGGGAATTTTACAATTTAGGGACAAAATTGGGCAATTATGACAATTTAGGAGCAAAACTTGACAACATCAATTCTTCTTAAAATTGTTGCATGTTTTGGTGGAAAATGTTGCATCAAGATTCTCAGAATTGAGTTAATTTAGTGACAAAAACACTTTATCTATGTCACCCAAAAAGGGGCAAAAAATGAGACCCATTTCAGTGGCACATCCCTATATAGACCATGACGAATACTACCTCACTCATCCTCATTTTAATAAAATTCTGCCCTCCAAGAGGCCTCCACAGGGGTATGGTATGAATGGTTCTGGAATTGAACTAGAGACCTGTCCCTCTGACACTTCTAAGAACTTAGAACCAACATGTCTGCCATTTCAATTGTTATACGTTTATTGCAAAATATTTGGTAAACTCTTAATATAATAACATTATGTTAGAATGTTTGCATACTACCTATTGATGGTAGGCATCCGCCGTAGGCTAGATGTAAATCTTACACTTCATGCAGAAAACCTCTGTTTGTTCTTCATGTTTTAGGACATTATCTAATAGTTTTATACCCTTTATTTAACCCGATAATAAAATGTTTTCTGTAAAATGTTTTATGTTTGCTGGGTATAATACATGCTCATAGAAATGTAGAAACTGTACAGTACCGTCCTCGTCTTTCTGTTATAGGATACTCTGGTATGGGCTTGCTTATGAGGACATTCCCACATCTATATCTAGCTGTGGAAGAACTGACTACACCAACTACTGAACCACAGGAGGCCAAGACAAAATATTTTACTGACACCACAGAGGTCCAATCTGTCCTGAAGAAGCACCAGATGGCCTATACTCAATCTTCTTACACAGAATCAGTAGATCTTACCACCTGTTTCACCCAAGATGAGATGGCACCTGTCACCAAGCTTGTACTTGATTTCATTACTATGACAGTAAAGTTTCAGGAATCAGTACCAGACAAAACATTCAATGAAGTCATGAATTTTATCAAACGTAATACACGTGTCAAGAAAGGTGATCAAGGTGATAATAAATATTATTTTGATACTGAATGCGATATTCTAGTAATATCAAAGTAGGTAATATAAAAAATCAACAGATAACATTGTAAATTAATGAAATTTGGAATTAAATCAAAATACTGGACTTACTATTTTTAGCGATGCTACATTGCGTGTGATACCATTTCCGCGGAAAACTGGTTCATGTTAAGGACAATCACTACGGCCCGGGTTCAATTCCCTGTGTTGCCACATATGAGATGGTTGCCGATCCATGCTAGTCCTTGCAGGTTTTTCTGCGGGTGTTCCGGTTTTCCTCCTGCATCTAAAATCAGACCACTTCTCATATCCCTGTCCTGTCATGTTCGTTGGCATCCCTTTAATTTAGTAGCCCCTTGGCACTATTGGCCTTTGCCTGGCTTCAGCCGAATGCTATAAATAAATAAAACAATAAATACCATATTCCTATATAATAATAAATTTAAAGTCAGTAGATATTGTTTACATTTTGAATGATTATTTGGTCACAGCTATCTTAGGATGCTGTTTTATGGCTCAAGATCATTGTGTTGTTGCTAGACAGTAAGACATTTATTCGTTTTATTCATATTTTAGAGTTTAGTGATGAATTTGTCTAACTCGATGTAAGCGGAAGATTTAAAAAGGCTTCGATGCAAACTATTTTCAAAATATGCCTAATAATAGTATACATAAAGTAAATGATATTATGACTCATGTTAATGAAAACTTTTGTTGAATATATAATTGGAATTATTTACTGGACTTACTAGCAGATGAAGTAGTGTGCTATCAGCAGTTGATAGTAGATGAAGTAGTATGTTATCAGCAGTAGATAGCAGATGAAGTAGTGTGCTATCAGCAGTAGATAGCAGATGAAGTAGAGTGCTATCAGTAGTAGATAGCAGATGAAGTAGTGTGCTATCAGCAGTAGATAACAGAAGTAGTGTGTTACCAGCAGTAGATAGTTGATGAAGTAATGTGTTATTAGCAGTAGATAGCAGATGAAGTAGTGTGCAATCAGCAGTAGATAGCAGATAAAGTAGTGTGCTATCAGCAGTAGATAACAGAAGTAGTGTGTTACCAGCAGTAGATAGTTGATGAAGTAATGTGTTATTAGCAGTAGATAACATATGAAGTAGTATGCAATCAGCAGTAGATAGCAGATGGAGTAGTGTGCTATCAGCAGTAGATAGCAGATGAAGTAGTGTGCTATCAGCAGTAGATAACATATGAAGTAGTTTGCTATTAAATAACAGAAGTAGTGTGATATCAGCAGTAGATAGCAGATGAAGTAGTGTGCTATCAGCAGTAGACAGCATGAAGTAGTGTGCAATCAGCAGTAGATAACAGATGAAGTAGTGTGCTATCAGTATATATTAGATGAAGTAGGGTGCAATCAGCAGTAGATAACAGATGAAGTAGTGTGCTATCAGCAGTAGATAGCAAAGGAAGCAGTGTGCTATCATCAGTAGACAGCATGAAGTAGTGTACAATCAGCAGTAGATAACAGATGAAGTAGTGTGCTATCAGCAGTAGATAGCAGATGAAGTAGTGTACAATCAGCAGTAGATAACAGATGAAGTAGTGTGCTATCAGCAGTAGATAGCAGATGAAGTAGTGTGCTATCAGCAGTAGATAGCAGAAGAAGTTGTGTGTTATCAACAGTAGATAGCAGATGAAGTAGAGTGCTATCAGTAGTAGATAGCAGATGAAGTAGTGTGCTATCAGCAGTAGATAACAGAAGTAGTGTGTTACCAGCAGTAGATAGTTGATGAAGTAATGTGTTATTAGCAGTAGATAACATATGAAGTAGTATGCAATCAGCAGTAGATAGCAGATGGAGTAGTGTGCTATCAGCAGTAGATAGCAGATGAAGTAGTGTGCTATCAGCAGTAGATAACATATGAAGTAGTTTGCTATTAAATAACAGAAGTAGTGTGATATCAGCAGTAGATAGCAGATGAAGTAGTGTGCTATCAGCAGTAGACAGCATGAAGTAGTGTGCAATCAGCAGTAGATAACAGATGAAGTAGTGTGCTATCAGTATATATTAGATGAAGTAGGGTGCAATCAGCAGTAGATAACAGATGAAGTAGTGTGCTATCAGCAGTAGATAGCAAAGGAAGCAGTGTGCTATCATCAGTAGACAGCATGAAGTAGTGTACAATCAGCAGTAGATAACAGATGAAGTAGTGTGCTATCAGCAGTAGATAGCAGATGAAGTAGTGTACAATCAGCAGTAGATAACAGATGAAGTAGTGTGCTATCAGCAGTAGATAGCAGATGAAGTAGTGTGCTATCAGCAGTAGATAACAGAAGAAGTTGTGTGTTATCAACAGTAGATAGCAGATGAAGTAGAGTGCTATCAGTAGTAGATAGCAGATGAAGTAGTGTGCTATCAGCAGTAGATAACAGAAGTAGTGTGTTACCAGCAGTAGATAGTTGAAGTAATGTGTTATTAGCAGTAGATAACATATGAAGTAGTATGCAATCAGCAGTAGATAGCAGATGGAGTAGTGTGCTATCAGCAGTAGATAGCAGATGAAGTAGTGTGCTATCAGCAGTAGATAGCAGATGAAGTAGTGTGCTATCAGCAGTAGATAGCAAAGGAAGCAGTGTGCTATCATCAGTAGACAGCATGAAGTAGTGTACAATCAGCAGTAGATAACAGATGAAGTAGTGTGCTATCAGCAGTAGATAGCAGATGAAGTAGTGTGCTATCAGCTGTAGATAGCAGATGAAGTAGTGTGCTATCAGCAGTAGATAGCAGATGAAGTAGTGTGCAATCAGCAGTAGATAGCAGATGAAGTAGTGTGCTATCAGCAGTAGATAGCAGATGAAGTAGTGTGCAATCAACAGTAGATAGCAGATGAAGTAGTGTGCTATCAGCAGTAGATAGCAGATGAAGTAGTGTGCTATCAGCAGTAGATAGCAGATGAAGTAGTGTGCTATCAGCAGTAGATAGCAGATGAAGTAGTGTGCTATCAGCAGTAGATAGCAGATGAAGTAGTGTGCTATCAGCAGTAGATAGCAGATGAAGTAGTGTGCTATCAGCAGTAGATAGCAGATGAAGTAGTGTGCTATCAGCAGTAGATAGCAGATGAAGTAGTGTGCTATCAGCTGTAGATAGCAGATGAAGTAGTGTGCTATCAGCAGTAGATAGCAGATGAAGTAGTGTGCAATCAGCAGTAGATAGCAGATGAAGTAGTGTGCTATCAGCAGTAGATAGCAGATGAAGTAGTGTGCAATCAGCAGTAGATAGCAGATGAAGTAGTGTGCTATCAGCAGTAGATAGCAGATGAAGTAGTGTGCTATCAGCAGTAGATAGCAGATGAAGTAGTGTGCTATCAGCAGTAGATAGCAGATGAAGTAGTGTGCTATCAGCAGTAGATAGCAGATGAAGTAGTGTGCTATCAGCAGTAGATAGCAGATGAAGTAGTGTGCTATCAGCAGTAGATAGCAGATGAAGTAGTGTGCTATCAGCAGTAGATAGCAGATGAAGTAGTGTACAATCAGCAGTAGATAGCAAAGAAAGCAGTGTGCTATCAGCAGTAGATAGCAGATGAAGTAGTGTGCTATCAGCAGTAGATAGCAGATGAAGTAGTGTGCTATCAGCAGTAGATAGCAGATGAAGTAGTGTGCTATCAGCAGTAGATAGCAGATGAAGTAGTGTGCTATCAGCAGTAGATAGCAGATGAAGTAGTGTGCTATCAGCAGTAGATAGCAGATGAAGTAGTGTGCTATCAGCAGTAGGAAGTAGTGTGCTATCAGCAGTAGATAGCAGATGAAGTAGTGTGCTATCAGCAGTAGATAGCAGATGAAGTAGTGTGCTATCAGCAGTAGATAGCAGATGAAGTAGTGTGCTATCAGCAGTAGATAGCAGATGAAGTAGTGTGCTATCAGCAGTAGATAGCAGATGAAGTAGTGTACAATCAGCAGTAGATAGCAAAGAAAGTAGTGTGCTATCAGCAGTAGATAGCAGATGATGTACACAGCATTATTAGCAGTAATGAGGTACCATAGAATTCCATCTACAAGTATACCTTTAAATGTTTTTTTTGTGTGAAAGAGACAAAAGATAGACTCTCCCAAAAATCATTACTTGTGACATGACATGGGCCGTGGAGGCCAAAGGAGAAAATTGAGTTACTATAATTATTAACTTGCACAAACATTAGGCTATTATATACTACAATAGGTCTAGCATAATTGGTTCTAAAGTTATGACGTTTTGTGATGTCTATTTTTGTATGTATTTTATTGTTTTTTACTCCATATTTTTGCCTTTATCTCAATTTCAAATTTGCTGCCTTTTGACTCCATGGACCAGATCATGTTACATTTGGAGTTTGAGCAACTATATTACTGATACAGGCAGCTTTACAAACATGTATTATTGTAAGACCAATCTAGTGTGCTATCAGCAGTAGATAGATCATAGTTGTTAAAGTGGTAAGTTTGCTTCCTTGCTTTTCTTTTAATTCTATTAAATGTTTCTGTTGTATACAATTTACATCATAAATTTAGGTGAAGTAGTATGTTTGTGTCTTTGTTTTTTGTTACTTTCACTGAAACATTAGTGTTGAATACAATGTACATTATAAAAGTAGGTAAATAAACCTATTAAGGGAATTATATACATTTGCAGGAGGTGCAAGTAGGCACTCTGCATGATTGATGTCTCCACTACTTATTGGTAAAATTGCAGGGAGTAGGATAAAGTGTGCATATATAAATTCTAAATATTACAGCATGGAAATACAAGGTTTTGTAAATATAAAGAACAAGTCTACTTTATGTAATTACCCCCAAAAACATTTCCTAAAAACTTTTACTATGTTAAGTTTGTATCCAATAAACTAACAAATTTGCTCTCTTATATAAAGACTTCACTAAAAGTAACATAGCCATTACAAACATGCCTATAGCTACAGAACTATTAATTGTATTTACAATATTTTAACATAGAGAGAAAGGTGGTTTATATACGCTTATTTTGATACCCCGTTCGCTCAATTTTGGTCAATATTAACAATACAGCAGCATTTTTTAAGATGAAACCTGAATTTAACAATTGCACTTACAGAGATCAATGGTCGTTAAACACAGCATTGTGTCATGTAAAACCCTTTATATAGTCATGCTGAATTCAAATTGATACAATTTAGTGGAACCATTAAATTTATACAATTGTTAATCTTTAAAAACACTGATGTGTTGTTAAAATAAAAATGAAATTGGGTGAATGGGGCATCAAAATGTGATAATGTAAACCATGTTTCTATCTATGTTAAATTATTGTGAATACAATTTTAAAATATTATGAATACAATTAATAGTTCTGAAACTTCGTGTAATTTTAACGGCTGTGTTACTTTTTGTGAAGTCTTTATAGTTGCAAGAAATTTTGAAATACAAAATTTTATACTTGGGGAATTATACTCAAAAGTTTGGGTACAAAAACCTTTGGACACTGTTTTCACTGCATTTGAATTCGTGCAAAAGCAAAACAACTTACCTGCTGCTTAAAACATGCTCTATACATGCAAGAAATGTTTTCTTAATACACACTTGTATTCCAAAATTCATGATGGATTTTATGTTTTTCTGTCAAATGTTGTTTTCATTTATGATTTTTTTATGAAGCATTTTACTGCCTCTAACTTGACTGTATAAATTTTTTGTTGAATATATAAAAATAGTTATGAAAGGCAAATGTTGCAACATAAAATTCAAACATTTATCATAAAATAGTTTGAAGTTGAGTTGAAAATGTCACTTAAGTTAACAGATGATGTTTTGTTACTCTTTTTGATTTAGTACCAAGAGGTGCAACATACTGGTAATAATATACTGACTGCTCAGTGCCAGAAGTGGGTAAGTGCAATAGCTGCCATGTATAACTGCCATGTGTAGATGAGTACAATATGTGTGTAAATTGAAAATGTTCACAGGGCAGCTATTGCACTTAACCACTTCTGGCACTGAGGAGTTGATATGTGATGCCGTCAATGAAAATGGATCATTTCTTGTGTAAAATAACTTTTCCTTGTTTCATTTAATAAATCTTTGCCCATTTAACATACTGAGTAATTCATATCCATTGGACATGCAGTTTTTGAGATATGAATATTTGTATATGTTGTAAAGAACAATGAAATATAAAAGAATTTTAATACTTTTTTGATCCTATCTCGACATAAATGTGAGCAACAAATGACTCATCTGTTTGATTTTGTCACATATTAAACATTTATGAAGACTTGTGACTTTTGCACAAAATTGAGCAGTTTCAGATTATTTTTATTCAAAATTTGACATGTTTTGATGTAGAGGATTCGAAATCCACCACAAGAAAACAAGTCTGTCTTCATCATAAGATTTGGTGTTAACGATAACCTGTAAAGTGTGGTGAGGCTTGTGGATCAATGTCTAGACATTGTTCCTGTGACTATAAACCTCTGCGCCTTTTCTTCCCTGTTTTATCCATTTTGCTAAAAAAATGTAGTGTACTTCTGAATATTAATCATTGATCTTAGGCCAATGGAACTCGATTATTAGTTTCCGATTGGATGTTTGAAAAAAAGGACGAGGTCGCTATTTCATTATTCGGTCTCTTTTCATTATCCATTATGTCAACAAAATCAATGATTTTATGAACAGCTTTCTCCAAATTTAGGTACCCCACCAGTACCAAAGTATATATTGTTGATGAAAGACCATTTCAAAACAGGTATTAATGCTTAGATCATCATTACAGAAATTTTGCAACAGATTGAGAAAAGATTTTATTTTTTTAAATTAAAATGAAAAGAAATTTGCAGTTTTTGTAATCACCAGAAACATGATGAGGTAATCCGTAAATTTCCATTATTTACCACATCCTCTACCCTACAACTAAGAAAAACTGCTGATTATGATCAGCAGGGTATGTCGGACATTTTGAGAGTTTCAATTTTGATTAGTTCCATCTCAATTTTCAAATAATTGACTTTTTTATAAAAATAATGAAAGTTTTGGTCAAATTGAAAAGGTGATGCGGGAGGTCAATAGGAAACTAACAATCGAGTTCCATTAGCCTTATATGAAATGAGTCAAAGAAGTTAATAATGTATTTCCATTACCATAGGTCTTATGGTTCTTGAGTTAAAGTCATAATGTACGATCTTATAATATGAATTTGGTTAATTTTTTTCAAACCTGATTTTTTGGCATATTTGTAATGTTTACACATGTCACAACTTGCACCTAAATGGAATCAGCCAAATTTGTTGTGTTTGTAGGTAAACAGAGCAAAAGTTCGACATAAAGTCATAATTCAAAGAATTATGACTTTATGTCCTCCCATAGAACTGCGTGTTAAACGGTCAAAATAACAAGCAGTGTTTCTTTCACTTTACCTCGTTATATCAGCTCAAAATGGACAGAAACCATTCCCGATAATTATTAGTAGTATTATTTCAGCATTTTGAGTATATAATGACAAATTTAAAATTTGAAGGAAATCGTACATTAAGCCTTTAAGGCCAATAATATATCAAAACAAAATTTTGGGCATTTTTTGGGCATCCCCCTACCTAAAAAATCATGCACATGGGGCAGATATGACACCCTCATCAAGCCTTGAGATCTTGTACCATTCCTCTTGTGTGTCAGCTATATTTGTTTCTATAATGAGAGTAATCATGCTCCCTTCCATCCCACCTTAAAACAAATAGTTGAATGATGCCCATCAAAGTTATGGATTGGTCAATTGCATTGGTTTTTCATAAGGTATCTGTAGAATGGGAGTAGAAAACAGTAGAAAGTTTCCAGTTTTGCTTTGGATAGATTCAATATCCAAGAATATTAGACTAAATATTGATATATGATATTTCTGCCAGATCAGGGTGAAAATGTGATAAACTAAGAGCACTTGATACTAAAATCTTATTTAATAATTTTCATGAAATGGGTCATATGTGGCATAATTAATAATAAGTTGCTACATCTTCCCAGTTATCTATAAGTCTATTATCTTCACATGCCAGAAGGTCCATTTTTGGAAACAGAATAGAAGAAAAACAGCAATAAGCAAAAAGCAATACTCCTCACCTAAGATGCACTATGGCTAAACGTCATCCCGAGGCAAGGATTTCCAAGAATGACTTAAGTTACATATATCAGTTACCTATTGAAAGGAGAAATAACTGAGGCAAAAAGAAATGAAAAAGGGTCAAATTATTGCTTTTAAAAACCTAGCCACTTGTACCAGTCTATTTCCTAGCAATTCGCTCATCCGTATGTGCATAACACAAAATGCGATATGTCAAAACACTCGTTGCAATTTTTGCAGATGTTTGACAATCCGGAAAAGGAATAATATGACATGGTTGCTTAAGGCGACGTCCAAATAACAACATGCGCGGTGCAGTGCACCGATCGGCGACTGGAGAGAGATTTTTATAAATAGTCTTCTCTGTGACAAGTTACGAAATCTGCGAGGAACATTGTTACTGGAGGCATTAAAAGATAACATTCAGTGGTCTGTTCCTGTTATGATATGCCAAGTCGTATCGGAGATTTGATCAGGTAAAAAAAAGAGTCATATGTTGGGATACTCGATACAAAGATATGATCAAAACATAGTCTGCAATTTGTTTTGTACTTATCATTTTCAACAGAATAAAAAAGAGATGTAACTCTGGAACCGTGAGTCCAATTTCAATAGGATTTTCATCAAAATGTAGCCTTTTGAAAGGTTAAGCAGTTGATAAGGAAAACCTGTAAAGGATAATTTTGCTTGATGTGAAAGCTTATTTTGTTGGATTGCATCATATATAAGCCCTGTGAGAAATACATGCTGTTCTATGGTACATAACCGAGTATGAGACTTGTATTTACATAACGAGAGATAATTAGCCAGTGAGGTGTCACTAAGCATTTTGTGCTTGAAACCACAACTAAACCATGGAAGCCCATGGCCAGGATTTTGTATTGCATTTTCTTTTTTTGGGGGGGGGGGAGGGTAGGGGAGGAGTGCAGGGCTTCTAAAAGTAGGAGCTTTTTGGGGTGCACATTAAAAACTTAACCCTTTAAAGTTGACTTTTTGAAAATGTACACTTATAAATGTAGACTCTTATGTAATTTATTTGGCCATATTTAGCATGTCCACAAGAAAGCAAACCTTTTAAATGTATTTTTGAAGAGGGTGTGATATCCCCACTACCCTCTCCTCCTCAGCTATGGGCCTGAACCCATTGCTGAATCTTGAAGTGGAAGAGATTGCATGTGGTATCGGGGGTATCGGTGCAGCAGTTTGTCTGTTACTCTGCAGATGGGTAGATAGACAGTCTTATGTGAATGTATCTGCATAAAAAGGCTATTGCTGCTTTTAGCAAAGTGCATTTATATGTAACACAAATGCATAGATCTCTAAAGACAAAATGAATTATTTTTTCAATTTTAAAAACTTGCTGTACTATAAACAGAATATTAATTTGTTTCTTGTGCTTTAAAGTTATTTTCTGTTTAAAAGTAAAATGCCATTACTTAAATGGCTGGTTTTGGTCTGCCTATTGAAAACTTGTAAAATATAGTTGATTAATTGAAACAATACACTTGGCAGCTTTTATTTTTATATATTTGTACAATGTACTTGTTTTCACTTCTGATCGGAAAGATGAAAGTTAGGTTGAGTCACACAAAACATTTTGACATACGGCAGCTTTGATATTGATACAACTTTCTTGCACTGATGATATGTACTCATGTTATGCAAGCATGGCCAATAGGGATACTAAACCCAGTGCATGTTAACTTTTATTTTATACAGGGTGTCCAAAAAAAAAAAAGAGAACCCTCATTGTGCCCTCGTTTTCTTCTATTTCTGAAACGTTGATCAACTATATTTTGGTATGTTTTGGTTTATTAAAGCTAACGATTCAAGGTTTCTTTTCATACCAGAATATTTTTGATCAACTTTTCAGATATAGGAGAAAAAGAGGGTGCAATGAGGGTTCTCTTTTTTTGGGACACCCTGTAAATGCGCAATGAAAAAGGTTGTATGTGATAATCAATAAATAAAGAGGATTGCAAATCAGAATGAACTGTAAACAAATTTGCTGACCTAGACTAGCATGTTTATCTCAGTGTCTGGCTACGGAATTGCACTATCTTGCTTCAGGATCTGTCTATCCTGTTGCTTTTTAAAGGTCAATGAAATGTTTGTCTGTTTGTTAGTTTGCCTGTTGCGCTACTTGTTGATACTCAAGTGGGTCTGTTAGGTTCTGTCTGTCTGTTGCAATATCTCAAAGGCTGTTTGTCCATTGTAGGTTGTCCGACTGTACTTCTATCGGGCTGTTGCACTGTCAGCAGTGCATAATCAAAGGGGGCAGCTGCCTCCCCTGTGAACCCCTTTTTGTACTTATCAGCCCATTTTTGACAATTGTCATCAAATTTTGCCCCCTTACCCCCTTGAATTTGCCTGCCTTGCCTCCTTTACCCCCTCTAAAAAGTCCTGTCTACGCTACTGACTGTCAGATAGCCAATTAAAAGATACGCTGTTTCGTCCATTCTTCTACCTTTCTGTCAGTCGTTTGTAACGTCTTTGAGATCTGTTCTCTTGATTTGTCTGCCAGAGGTGCAGCGCACTATAAGTCTTAACCCCATGAGAACTACCTGCCGATTGGCCAAAAAGAAGTTTTCGTTATCAATTAGACCAATCAGCAACATTGTTCGAAAAATTTCACCACACACAAAAATTGGGGTGAATTATTTGCAAAGCTCCAATCTGATTGGTGAGTAAAGTGAAGATATCATGTAATTGACCAATCAGAGGCAAGGTTCGATCGGCAGGTAGTACTCAGGGGGTTAAATTTTTGTTGTGTAGTTATGTGACAGGTAATAAAAAATAATGTTTGTCAACTTATGTGCTCTGTTTTCCTTGGCATTCTAAATGCAATAAAATATTGTCCTATGGCAACAGACAAATGACATAATACAGGGTTTTATGTGTTGATCACAATGACATATCATTGGGCTACTCCATTTAAAATCCACACTACCCCTGTGGAAGATTTAGCTAAAGTGTTCCACAGAGGGAGTATGAGTTTCAAATAGAATAGACAATTGGGTAACTTCAATTTGAAACACTCACTCCAGTTGAGGAAGATATAGGTGGAGCCATAATACAGAGGGAGTATGGGTTTAAACATGATCACCCCTGACCAATTACATTTAAAAAACATACTCCCCCTGTGGAAGATATTTCCAAAATCTTCCACAGGGGTAGTGTGGATTTTAAATGGAATAGCCCATGGTAGAAAATGGTCACATTATGCAGGTGGGTATAAGGAAGTCATCATGCAGGCTAAGAGACATTTTGCTCTGCTGGTTACAATCAAGGGGGCTATCATTTTCTGCAGAAGAGGGGTCCCAAATATGTGGGAGGGGTCATAAATTTTTGGAAAGAAAAATAGGGAAAGGGGTCATAACATTTTTGGATGACCAAAATATAGGGAGTCACAAGATGACCAAAGATAGTGTGTTTATTTTATTCAAAAAGACTAATTTCAATAAAATTTTAGCCTGTTTGTGGATAAGGTGTATTGGTGTTGGGGGGCATCATAAAATTGTAAATTTGGGACCCCCTTTCTGAAGAAAATGATAGCCCACTTATTTTCCTGTTGTGCAATATTTTGGTCTGGCATGCTCAGTGGTGTATGCCTATACCAGGAATAGTTTCTGAGAGACTAACTTTTAAGGTCTACTTACTCACCTGCACCAGAAATGGGAAAATGTATGGAGAATTTGGAAGCTTACACTCTATCTGTTGACCCATAATATACATGAATAAGGTGAAGTTTTGTGTTTAAAGTAGCAGAAAAGAAGATACACATCATTCCAGTTTTGGTTGAATTTCTGCTCACTGTACTGAGCTTGCCTACTTCACCCCCCGGGGGCAATGTGTTCCCACCCCTGTCTAATGATGAGACAATATTACATTACAGTAAACAATATCACACAGATTGTGCTGACACTAAGAAACAGACCCTCAGTAGTATGGTAGGGGAATCAATTAGAGGTTTTATCACAACGACACATCACAGGAGCGAGGGAAAACACGGTCAAATTATGCAAGTAGTAATAAGTAAGTAAGGCATCAAACGGAGAGACATTTGCCCTGCAGGACTGGTCACAATCTATACATCAGCGGAGTGAGGACATTGTATTGACTAAGACTAATAGATTATTAGTCATTAGTTGAGTTATCAAAATGTCACAGTGAATTCATTACTTGGCACATTGACATGGTCATTGCCATGTAGATCTCTTTAGCCTAGAAAGGGTTATTGTCAAATGCTGTGGACAGCACAAACAACCAAGACTAAGATTATTAGTCATTATTTAAGCCCAGAATTTAAGTCATCAAAGTGTGTAAGTAAAAGGGGCTGTTGTCAAATACCTTGGACATTCTAACAATGCAGTGACCAGGACTAAGATTATTTGTCATTATTTAAATCATCAAAGTGTCCAAGTAAAAGGGGTTATTGTCAAATGCTGTGGACAGCACAAACAACCAAGACTAAGATTATTAGTCATTATTTAAGTTATCAAAGTATCTAAGTAAAAGGAGTTGTTGTCTAATACCTTGGACATCATAACAATGTAGTGACCATTTGACATTTAAGTCGTCAAAGTGTCCTAGTGAATTAATTACAGAGTATGATGGTATGGTAGAAGAAGGGGTTACCTTGGACAAGCACAATTTTGTAGTGACCAGGACTACACTACCAGATTCCTATAATTGTAAAAACCACCTGCACAGGTATACCATCGGCAAGGTACTTGGCTGGTACTGTGCAGTACCACTACCAGTATAATAGTATTAGTGCAGTACCACTGCTAGGGGGTCCTGTGCAGGTACTGTGTAGGTACTCTGTGTGTAATCTGTGTATCAGTGAGGTACCTTGGTGGTGGTGTACCTGTGCAGGCAGCTGCAATAGGAATCTTGTATTGTAAGTAGTCGGTAGTTATGCTCCAGTTAGGTTAAATTAGGGTATTTTCCTGAAATTGTGAAAAAATAACCAAATATTTGCACCAAAATTGACCTAGAAAAAGTGGGCTATTGTATACCAGAGCCACAAAAATGAAACCCATATTTTGCTACAGGTCCCCATCTGGTCATTTGTACTAAACCAACGACTTGTGTCTCACTTAACATCTTTTTGATGTCTGCCAATTTGTTACTGAATAAACTCTAGCTTCCTTTTGGTCTCCCCAGAGGGTGTGGTTAGCCTCATACATCTCACCCCTGATTACCAGTATTTGATAGCATGGTAAATTGAATAGTGAACAGAGATGATACAGTGTGTACCTGGTTTTCACTCAATAAATCAGAGAGAAATGCTACCGCCGTCCGCCGCTACTGTCTTCTCTGCAGAAGAGGAGTAGTAGATATCCCATAATTCTGTGTAAGGAATGTTTAGAAACACTTGTTGAAAAAAGTACATCAAGTTTACACCAAATCTGTTATTTCATGTGAGTTGTATTTTTGTACACGAATGGCATTAGTGCACTTTTCATTACTGAGGTCCACTGCCAAGGAGTAGGGGGGGGGGGGATAATGGTATAAACAACCATAGGCCTTAGAGTACAGGTTATAATTACAAAAAGTGTTTTCTTCACAAATTGAGGCATTCTCCTGTACAGGGATGCAGTTGCCACAAGACTCGGAAGATTACATGTCCAATAAATATGTATAATAAAAACATAGAGAGAACAGATTGTTGCATATCCATATTTGCTTCAGATACCAGGACAAAATAAATCTAACTTCATAATTTTCATCCCATTTCAGACAAGTCACAGAGCAGTGACTTCAGCCCAAATCAAATAACCGAAATATGAGTATAAATTGTAAATTTTACATACTACATGTACTCTGGCACAAAAATATGCTACTGAGATCATTACCATCAAGGAGGGTGTCCCTTGGAATTTCTATCCAGCCAGCAGTCTTCTGATTCTTGTCCTATTACAGATGCCCCTAGTTACACATAAAGCCCAATCGCCATTCTAACTTCCGGTTTTTGAGAGCAGTTTTGGAAAATTGACATAATTATTATTAATTTTCTTATTATTGTCATAATTTTGATCATTAAAAATACCAAATAATTAATTTATAAAATACTAATATTTTTCATATTTGTTTTAAATATTGTAAAACATTTTAGATTATATTTTGTACGTACAAAACCCAATATTTCTGAATTTTCTGAAAGGTCAAAGGACAAAGTGTCCCAAAACTGCAAATACTGTCCTACAATGCATTGCAAACTTCCAATGCTGATTGGGCTTATTTCTGAGTTGCATCTTGGGAGGACATTGAACCAATATCTGACTGTCCTCCAAATGACAATCATTCAATATAAAACGCAATTAAAGCCCACAATTTGAGGCATTATGGGGGTAGATAATGGCGCAGTGTGGCGATCGTGTTCGCCGCTATGCCCCACCTGAGGATGCAGCTGATACAGTGTTGCTATGGTTGTAATTTAAACACCCAATTGGGTGCATTGGAGCAAATAAAATGACCAGACATCTATGCTTGGTGCTAACATACTTTGATTGATTTTACATGATATTTTTGAGGGTTTAACATTTTGAAGATATGAAGATGCATCAGATTTTCTGTGTATTTTTTGCTGATCTAATAACTTATAACAGTCAAGATTCAGGGAGAATACGTAACTTTTTTGTGACCAGCTTGCCAGTTAGCACAGGGTGCATAGACGTAGATTTTGGGGATATGACCCCCCCCCCAATACAAGGGGTTGTGCATATACATTATATCATCCCCCTCATGTTTCACGAATGTGTTTGTTTTGACCAAATTAACCATGTTAACCCTATATTAGATCAGTTTATGTTAAACAATCATGTTGCAAATTACCCTGCATATTTACAACTCTTAATTGCCAAAGAGCAACAACACATAACAGTCTTGGCTATTTATTATTCAAAATCAACCAAATTCTATAAAGTTACCACCCAAATGAGTTAAATCTGTCCTATTGAGGTTCATGGCCTGGGGTTGTGACCACCAGTATACATTCAACTTTGCCAATTTTGAATGCTTTTTCAAGAATTTAGCCATAGCTTCTATTTCAGCTAGCTGAGTCCTTAACTAACAAAATAAAATTGGTCACTCTAGAGATTCTGCTTTGAATGTCTCTTAGCCGGGCAAATGACTGCATCTTAGATCTAAAAGGCTTCAGCAACACTGCATCAGAGGCCTTTGGCCGTGAATGTACTAGGTTGTCGCGTCATGTCTTGTGTTTCCGTATAATAGTAAAGTTGTTGAGACAGGTAAGAGTTCATTGCACAGTGAAGTAATGGCATGACCATGGTGTAATTATTGGCTTCTATCTATGCACTAACAGGTTTCAACATTGGTAAAACTCGCTAAAAATATATAACATTCTCCGTACAATTTATACCGTATCTCAAGAACCACTGGACCAATACAAGGCATGTTTGTACTCATTTGAATGCAATTTGTATGTAGATTCCAAATATAGGCATGCAAATTGAAGATTTTGAAATTTTTGAATAATTACAGAAAGGGTCTTGGTACCTGCGCATGGTTTCAGCATGGAGAGGGCCAATATTGGAGGAATGTGATGCACCAATGAAGTGTTTTAATCAATGAGGTTCCTGATACAGATCCCTTAGAATGTGCAAGGGGTACTTTCTTACAAAAAAGGTAGTATTTGAAGGAATGAACAAAAGTTACACACAGAAGGGGATGTTTCCTTTTAACCAAGGCAAGCTTTTTGACAGAAAAACCTCAATAAATGTGAAGACAGAGGTAACTGTGTGTTTTGCACTCTATTTTCAAAGTCGGGATAACCCACATTACAACCTCCTGCTTGCCAACCTTATGATGAAAGGATCAAAGAAATGCCGGGCTGGTAGCTTTATAGTACAGTATTTTGTAATATATTTTAGGTTGACTTTTATTCAAATATCAGTAAAGGCAAATTGACTTTGCACACTATACTTAATTTACTATCTACTGCTGATAGCACTTGACCTCATCTGTTATCTACTCTGATAGCTCAATACTTCATTTGCTATCTACTACTGATAGCAGACTACTTCATCTACTACCTACTGCTGGTATCACACTACTTCATCAGCTATCTACTGCTGATAGCACACTACTTTATCTGCTATCTACTGCTGATAGCACCCTACTTCATTTGCTATCTACTGCTGTTAACATCCTACTGTTGATAGCATGCTGCTTCATCAACTATCTTCTGCTGATATCATACTACTTCATCTGCTATCTACTGCTGATAGCACATTACTTTATCTGCTATATTCTGATAGTAAAGTGTTTCATTTGCTTTCTACTGCTGATAGCATCCTACTTCATTTGCTATCTACTGCTGATAACACCCTGCTTCAACCATCTCCTGCTAATAACTACTTTATCTGCTATCTACTGCTGATATCACACTACTTCATTTGCTATCCACTGCTGATAGCATCCTATTTTATAAATTATCTACTGCTAATAGCACACTATTTTATCTGCTATCTACTGCTGATACCACGCTACTTCATCTGCTATCTACTGCTAATAGCATGCTACTTCATCAACTATCTACTGCTGATATCATACTACTTCATCTGCTATCTACTGCTGATAGCACATTACTTTATGTGCTATCTACTGCTGATAGCAAAGTATTTCACCTGCTATCTACTGCTGATATCACACTACGTCATCTGCTATCTACTGCTGATAGCACCCTACTTCATCAACTATCTACTGCTAATTGCATACTACTTTATCTGCTATCTACTGCTGATAGCACATTACTTCATTTGTTATCTACTGCTGATAGCACCCTATTTTATAAATTATCTCTTGCTAAGAGTGCACTATTTGATCTTCTATCTACTGCTGATACCACACTACTTCATCTGTTATCTACTGCTGATAGCATATTACTTTATTTGCTTTCAACTGGTGATAGCACACTACTTCATCTGCTATCTGCTGCTGATAGTACATTACTTTACCAGCTATATACTACAGATAGTGCAATACTTTATGAGCTTATTGCACACTACTTTACTTCAATAGCTACCAACTGCTCTTTACAAACATTCTTTCTGTTTTCTAAATCCATAAATTTTGGATATTTCTAGACAGAAAAACACTAATTATTTTACACATTAACTTCACTCAAACTGGCGAGTTGGAAAAATATATCCTGAAAAAAAAATCAATTTTTATAGTTTTATAGCATTTTGTATGGGGCTAGATTTTAAATGGAATCACCCATTCAGGTAACACCATTTGAAGTTCACACTGGGAGATTAATGTCATGTTTTACATGGAAGGTGTATGGATTTCAACTGTAATAGCCCAATCTGTACAATTTTGGCTTTTGATACAAGAGAATAATTTGTTAAGGAATTTGCCTTGTAATCTAACTAAAATACAGGGTTTGTAATATCTGTGCATTTTAACACATTGTTCGCAAGATTACACCAATGTTCTTTTTTAATTTATGTTCTGACAGCAAAACTTTTGAAACCCATGAGAAATATATTTCATTGCTTTCTCTTCTTACAGCAGAATCATTCTACATCGGCCATCTTATGCTTCAATTAGTTCCTCTACTTCTTGTTGCTGGTGTCTCTGACTTCTCCGTACATCATTAGCTGCAAAATACTCATAAGCTGAATTTATACTCAGGTCAAAGAGGGGCATGATGTAATCTACTAAACATAAAAGAATAAATATCATGAACATTTCAAACACTACACTGTAATGTTACTCATCTTGTAATACTGATACACTAGTATGCAGTGCTAGAGGGCATGAGCTTCCGCCGCTTAATTCCCACAGCACTATAGGTATAAAGTTAACTCCATATCACAAACAGTTAAACCTTTTATCACCGCACCTTACATCACTCCTTATAGGTGACATTGATACCCACACAAAATAAACGAGTGCTACATTTTGCACGATTGTCTGTTAACAATGTCTCACATTGCCCCCTTGGCGATTATCGGCGGTCGTCTGCGATAAATCGGTGTTATGATTACCTTTATGAATGGCCACAGTAGGCTGCATTAGGACAAGTTTTCAACCACCTTAGGGCAAGGAGCATTTAACACTTTACATACTTTGGGTTTCTCCAAAAATTTCATTTCAATTTTATACCAATGACTTCTTTAAGAAAATAATTAATCGAGAACCACTTTATTATACTAAGCACATTTGTACTTTGTTGAATCTATTTGTGCATGGATTTTAATTATGGTTGAACAATTTTATTACATATTTTCTTCTGATATTCTGTGCCATGATACCTGTATGGATACAGATACCTTTTGTAAGTATTCCTTGTATCAATTTGTGCTTTTAATTTCTGGTTATAGTGCGAAGCTAAATGGTTTATAATCTGAAGCAATAGGGATGGTTTTTAAATATATACCTCAAGAACTTCAAAATAAAATTGTGTCATATTACTCATTAATTTGCCTTATTTAATTGTTTCATTTGACCATTCTTGTGAAATTGCAAATAGAACATTTGCAAAGTTGCAAGAGATTTTTATGTAAAAATTTACATGTAGATGGTGCATTTGAGGGTTAACATTTGGTAAATTGCACCGTAGTTGCAACTGGTAATATGTCTGGGTCTTATCCCTTAACAATTCTTTCACTATAGGTTCTTGGTTATGTTTCCAATCTGCTTTAAAACATAATGTAAGAGAATCCAGTGTTTGGAAAGAAATTTAAAAAAATTATTTTCAAAGCTGTCATATTTAAAGTCTAATTAACAATATTGACTCTGGATGTTTTGGCATATTATACACTTTTATGTTGTTAAAATAATGATCTTCTACTTAAAGGCCCATTCAGTGATCTCAGCGCAAGTGTAAAAAAATAAAAAATAATTATAAATTGCTTAAAAGTGAAGGATAAGTCATTCAAGTTGTCATTTGGTATTTTTGAAATGATAAATTTGGCAAAAATGAAGAAAACAGCAGTACTGACGAAGTTGATACCCCATTCAAATGCACGTAGCTAATTTAGATACTGTCAGATTCGTGTAAAATGTCTTATTTTGTCTTAAATACATGGCTTTCAAGCGGATCACTGCATGAGGCTATGTTAGCACATCTATGACAATGACAAAGGTACCAAAATCTGAATTTTGATGATTTTTACGATCGTCCAGATGAGCAAATCACTGAATGGGCCTTTAACTGCAGAGGTTGCTGGTTGCTCAGTAGTTGAACAAAGATGAGGGACAATACAATTTAATCTCAATGTATTACCCTGCAGAAATAAACTGTATTATTTAAGTAAAATTACCAAAACTCAAAAAATATAGCTTGAAGGCTCTGACTCGCCTTAACTGTATCAGAAATATCATCCGCATTTTAACTAATTACCACTACAAAGTCAGTTTAAGGGTATGCTTATTTCGTACATTGCTCTGAAAGTTAAAGTGGTCATTTTCCACACAGCCTTAAAACTACATTTAAAAAAAGTTCCAATGATTTTTCTGTGATTTTTTACCCATTGTGTGCTAAAATGACACTAAAAGGGGGTGCTTACACAGTGTAACTAAGGAAATCTACATGGGGTAATTAGTGGAGGGGTATTAATTAGACTGAACATGTCGTCACTTCTCTCTTGTCCGAAGGTTCTCTAGTCCGAAGGGTCGCTGGTCTGAAAACCAAATTAAGTTTGCTAATCCGAAGGTTCTCTAGTTCGAATATAGAATAAGGGTTAGGGTTAGCGAGCCTTATTCTACATTTGGACTAGAGAAACTTATTTATTATTCGGACTAAAGAACCTTCGGACTAGAGAAGAACCCGATATTCGGACAAACGAACCTTTTTCAGAATTCGGACTAGCGAATGGTAAATTACATGTTCGGACTAGGGAACCTTCGGACTAAGGAGCCTTTGGACTAGGGAACCTTCGGACTAGAGAGTTGTCACCAAACTTTTCACCAGTCAATAGCAGTGGTTTTTTCTAAAGATTCCATACATGTACTCTTTAAATTGTCTTCTCAAGTGAAGCAAACTTCAAATCTTCTTTCTAACAAAATTGATATAATGAAAAAGATTAAATGAAATAGCAGATTTAGACATTGTTTAATGTCATTGTATTTAGAGAAAATTGCAATGCGATTTTGGTATTTGCATGTAGAAATCTCATGATTTTCTTATTCATCAGAGTGTAGTATTTCTTGGACAAAATGCTGTTGCTGCCACTTGTATGCATGATTTCAACTATTTCAACTTTTCAGTTAGTTAAAATGTAACATAGTAAACTTTATGAAAGACAGTACATGCATAACTACTCAAAAGTGATATCCCAGTCTTGTCGCTATCCAAACTATCAGATACAGCATTGGCATATCAGAGCCAGTTGTCAGGGAGGGATTTAAAAAATCCTAGTGGACATCATTTTGGCCTGATTTTACTATCACTATTGCTTGCAAAAAAATGTTCAGTTTGACACTATGATAACCCCAAATTGAGCTGGTCAGCCTGGTAAAAGCTGGTATGTGGGCACTCTGCTCCCTAGAACTAGTTCTAGTTCCTCGAAGGGGGGGGGGGGGGCGCAAAGTGCGCTTGCGCCGAGTGTTAGGACTGGTGGATTTTGTAATGTCAGAAAGGGGTTGTCATGGTCCCGTACAGGCACTGAACAAGTGCTATCTGCTCCCCTGTCTGATATGCCACTGAGATACAGGCGTATGTGAAACACTTTGTGAAGAGGGATGTTATACAAAATATCATATTTAGTGTGTTTATTTTGATAAAAGAGTACTTTACTTTGTTCAATGTAAAATTCATGAAATCCTAAAAAGGATTTCATTTTCATGGTCCTATCTATTGATGAGAAAAATAACATAATTATATGTGACCATCCACCACGAAGTGGTAGTAAAGTCGGCTCATTTTCTGTTTATTGCAGATTTTGAAAGAATGCACTTTCAGCTTTACAATGACACCTCAACCAGCTTCATCGGACATCTAGAAGTGAAGTTATGGTCCATCAAATATCAAATTCCTCATATATTTTACATAGAAATCCAATACTGTTTTTGATTGTATCTCAAAATGGAAAATGCCAACTTTACGACCAGTTTGTGGTGGATGGGCACATATGATCTTGTTTTGAATAAGGGTAAGAATGGTAAGTTCTTTTTTTTTAATTTAATTTTATTGTATGTAAGTGTATCTACTGTACTTGTTTTGAGTAAAAATGGTGATAAAATAAACTTGCTTGTGATCTTTTGATAAAAGGAGCAGGTTTTTTTGTATTCCAGATTTTCGCAATTTCTTTTCTTTTCAGCCCGTTTTAGGGGCATTCTGGTCTTTTTCAGGCTTATCCAGGCTTTTTGTCAAAGGTGGACTTTCATCCCTGAAGGAGGTATTTTTAGAGCAAAAAATTTCATATTAAAGCATCGGACGAGGGATAATTTCTTTTCATAAGCATAATCCACTAGCTTATAGAATGATTGCTATGTTATGGAAAGAAATTACACACAGGGCAGCCATTGTATTCCTACAGGAGTATGGCAATTCCCTGACAATTTATGCTAACAAAACATGACATTGGGTCCATGACTTTAAGAGTGGCATAAAACATAAGCACAGCAATTACAATTTGCATTTTATTACCACACAGTGAATTCCTAATAGCTTCCTAAAACCTCATCCCCCTGGGCTAAAGATTGTAAAATAGAGAGATTATCACCCAGGATCTCTTGAGAAATAGTATAAAATGCTTGGCATGTCTATAGAATTGGATGAGTATTATATATGTGTAAAATTAAGTCTCTCTCTCCTTTTCTCTCTCACTTTAATATCTTTCACTCGCCAGGTCTCTCTCCCTCTCCTCTCTCTCCCACCTTCTGTCCCTCTTACTGTGGCTCTCTCCTTTCATTCCTTTTTCTATCTCTATCCTCTTCCTATCGTTCATGTCTTTCTCTATTCTCTCCTCTCTTTCTATCTCTCTTCCATTTCTGTCTCCCTTCTCTCTTTTCTTTTTCTCCCAATCTCTCACCTTTCTCCCTTCTCCCTCTTTTGTCCCTCCTTTCCACTTCTCTCTCCTCTCCTCTCCTCTCCTCATATCTCTTTCCTCTCCCCTCCGCTCCTCTCCTCTCCTCTCCTCTCCTCTCCTCTCCTCTGCTGTAATAAGAGAACGCAATGAACTATATTTCTTATGATTTCAAAAGTGTTGCTATCAGAACAAAAATTAAAGAAGAAAATTAGTATAATCTTGTGAACAATGTGTTAAAATGCACAGATATTACAAACTTACTTTTCTATCTCTACCCTCTTCCTATCTTTCATGTCTTTCTCTATTCTCTCCTCTCTTTCTATCTCTCTTCCATTTCTGTCTCCCTTCTCTCTTTTCTTTTCCCAATCTCTCACCTTTCTCCCTTCTTCCTCTTTGTCCCTCCTTTCCACTTCTCTCTCTCCTCTCCTCTCCTCATATCTCTTTCCTCTCCTCTCCTCTCTTCTCCTCTCTTCTCTCCTCTCTTTCCTCTCCTCTCCTCTCCTCTCCTCGCCTCGCCTCTCCTCTCCTCATCCTTCCTTTCTCTCATCCCTCCTTCTTTCCTTCATTAATTCTTTCATTCATTGATTCCTTCCTTCCCCCCTCCCTCCCTCCCTCCCTCCCTCCCTCCGTCCCTTCTTCATTCATTCACATTCATTTATTCATTCATTCATGTATCTGATAGCTTATACTGCATCAGATATTTTCTCTGTTAAATAAGGTACATCAGTTCCATTTTAAAATTCTCTTGTGTCTTTTTTGTTAACAACATTAATTTGAGTCCTGATAAGCAGCCATAGAAGCCTCACTCACTCACCAGTACAGGTAGTTCATGCAATAATTTCTTGTGAGTTTATGCATTATTTTTTTCATAACAAAGTCCAATAAGCCACTGAATTTTCTATATCTTGTAGACAAAGATTGATACTCCATAGATTTGCATAGAGAAACGTAGAGACCACCCTTAAAACATTAGAAGTCAATGACTCTTTTAGCAAAATTGCACTTGAAGTGGATCCTTCCTAATGATGTATGGCTTTGTTAATAAACTTCCTTGTCTCTGTTTCCCTTATATGGGTTCAATAACCTTTTTAGATGTGGTGTAAAAGGGGAGGTGATATACCATAAGAGGATGGCTGATGAACAGGGCCCAATGATTTGTGCGGAGAAAAATTGATAGTTGCGCAGAAAATGGCAAATTTGGCGGGTATGACTTACGATTTATATGAAATTCCTTGATAATCATTTTAGAAATATGGGAACCAAAGTGAGCTTGTATACGGTGTATATTACCTGATAAAGGTAATGTACAAGGTGTACATAATTTACCTGATTAAGGGTATACGAGGTATTGTTGGTCGAAGCAGCCAAAAAATTGATTTTCATTATCTGAATCAATATATTATTGAAAAATAACACTTTGTTTTGCAAAAGTTCATTCTACAAATCATATACTTTGAAAACTTGCTTAATTTATTGTTGTTAATGAGTTAATGTAAGTGTTGTTGTTTCAGCCCTCTTTACAACAACTCAAGAACCACAGGACCTACATGGTATATCTGTGATATTTGAATTCTTCTACACGCTCGTTATGAATTGAGCAATGCAATTTTTGCTAAAGCTCATTACCATTCGCAAGATGCTGTGAACTACTTTTTTTTTGCTGCTTCGACCAACAATACATCGTATACCCTTAAGGTTGTTATTTTTTTATTTTTGTGAGCAAAAATTTAAAAATATTTTCATGGCTTTTCTATAACCCGTCATTTTAAATGTTATTTAACATTTTGACCAAAACAAGTTAATAACCTGTTTATAATTTTTACATTTGTTGGGAAGTGAAGTTTGATGAAAAAAATGCACAGACCAAATCATCCATGGACAAATTTTCACATTTTGTATTTATCTGAAATTCCAAGGTAGAAATATTTGTGATTGTGTGGATCAAAGTTTAAGCATATGTTTTAATCTTTTCATTCTAAAAATACTAATTTTAAACATTGCCATAACTGAATAAGTTATTAAAATTGTTTAACAGATTGTTCAAGAGTTTGCTTTAAATTCATGTTTAATTTGTTTTTGAATTTGTTCAGCACCAGCGATGCACCAGGCAAAATTTCCAATAAATTTGATGTCATATACTGACCACATTAGGCGGAGCCGCCATATTTAGTGTATATAACCTGTTTATGTCCTTGAAATGTAGTGGAAGTGCCTTAAATATAGAAAGTCTCAGGTTATAATATCACAAAATTCTATAGCAAAAATTTCATTTGAATGAACACAGCTGCCAACAGCTGTACACGATCCGACGAGTGGTCATATTTCAAAATACAACACGAACGCATGACCTTGGATACTTAATGAAAATACTAACCAATTACAAGTGAGATCACATGGTTAGATTCACTTCCATGTTGCGCACACGCAGGCGTTCGTCACACAGTGTACGCAGACAATTGTCATGCTGTTGGCAGCTGTGTTCATTCAAATGAAATTTCTGCTCGAGTACATGGGAATGTTCAAAAAAGTTTCACAGCCAAATTGTAATTAAACCATCTTGATAAACTTTTATAAACTATGAAAAACAATGTGTAATATGTGCTGGAACCTAATCACAGACTCAGAGGAAATAACTGTTGAAATTGTTCAAAATCAAAGCTTTATTCTGAGCCTTATGTGGGTAAAACTAATCAATTATACATTGAATAACATCATTCCTTTCTGTGCTGATGTGTTGTGAGCAGACGACAGATCCAAATTTTGGTAATAATTTTAGAACAATTTTTTAAAATTATTTGCAAAAATATTTGAATTTAACTTGACAAATGCATTAAAATGAGTATACAAATATACTAGTATTGTTTTAGCTTTTTAATCCATGGTATTTGTGATTTTGAGAACATATTTTTTAAATAGCCATGCAGCCTCCGTACACCAAAATTTAAAGGTTTGAGTAGACAAGAGTATTAAAACCAAGCCACCTTCAGATAAACTCTAGCTTAAAATGCCACAAGCTATGTGATCCTATTGCATGTCCCATGCTTTGCACACACCATCCCGTACAAAATCACAAAATGCGCCAACATTTGTATTGTTTAATTCAAGTGAATACTGAACCAATACTTGGCATGTTTGTACTCATTTGAATGCATTTTTGAAGCAGATTATGAATATAGTAATTGCAATGTCAAATTTTGAATTTTTTTGACTTATTTATAATTTTTTTGAAATTTTTTTCGCAAAATTTACTTGTTGAAAGAATAGAAATGGTAACTATCTCCCAACCTGTTTGATCAATTGGGTTCCTAAGCAAGAATACCAAAGTGTTTATTAAAAGAAAAATCTCAAAATGAACAAGATTCACTCTTAATTTGTCATTCTTAAGCATATCGCCCAAAGCTGAGGTATGCTCACACTCATTATGAACAAGGAGTGGATGTATATATATAAATATATATATATATATAAATGCCAAGCGATGGTTAATTCTGTTTGTCTGTCGAAATCATATCCCGAGGCTTGTTAGCGAGTGTAATTAGTTTCGTCGTTAAGTGTCAATGTAATTATAATGCTGGGAGATTATTAAAGGCCAAGATTAGATTATATGAAGGATTTTCAATTATTTGTTCGGTATCACCATCAAAAAGCTTCAAAATTGGATGTTGTTGGTAATTTGTTGATGGAATGATACAGTTAGGCGATTGATCTTGCAATATTAGGTGATGATATTCCAACTGGTTATATGTGTTATGTGAGCTGAGTGGTACACTGATACAGAAGGTGGCAATCTTGCAAATAGGCTTTCCACTTACAATTATTTTATTTTTTCTTACATCTCTTCTTGGAGTTTATTTTTGTACTGAATTTGGTAGTGAAAGGATATGCGATCAGTCTTCAAAATAATCTTTCCAATTTGTAGGTAGTTGTGAGTGGTTGTGCTATACATTGTATCCCGGGATTGTATCTTACTTTTGAAGTTGAGTTTGGCTGTCATAAAAACAGGGTGCATACTAAGGTGCAATAGAATGCTTATTGTGTTAACAGTTGTACACAATTATCCCACTTTGAAAGTTGCGTCATATAGAGCTTGCATCATATGAAACTACCTACTATACTTTGGTTCGACCAAACTTCGGTAGTGACATCCATGCTTTTTCACGGCTGCACTGCAAGCATGTTGACAAACCACCCTTCTACACGTGTATGTACGCCCTGCGCGAGTGCGCAATTCAACACTACGACCACCGAAATGCAAACCTACATCACTACCAAACTTACAGTGAATCAAAGTTTACGACTGATGAAGGTATAAATATTTATTTGTGGCTGCACCAACAGTGAGCACAACAGGAATATTTGATCCCCTCCCCAGTCAACACAAAAAAAAAATTCCAATATTTTGGGCAAAATGTGCAATGGGTAAAGATCAAAGAGATAATACCCAAAGGTGTACCAACTCAATCCACCAAAACAAATTGTGTTTTTGGCAAAGCCCAAATTCTAACAATAATTTGCGTCCTTTGGCTTGAGTGTTACAAAGGTTTGCACACTCAGCAAGCACATTTGGAACAATGCATGACACGCAGAACGCAACAGCCATGCACTTTAGATCAAAGTTGCTGGATGTATAGTGAACTTTAATATCCGGAGGTACCGTAAAAACTTGATAGTTAGCATATATGTGCATACTGTCTAGTGCTTTTAAAACATGCAAACATGAATAGCCTCATCCACAAAAGTGCAAAGGGTTTTGAGCAAATCAGCGATACACATAGTTATATATACAAACAAGTAAACCTGCATTTATGTGTGTCTCAACACCATTAGCTCAGTTGGTAAAGCGCCAGACTTTGGTACAATTTCATGTTTTCAAAAGCGCTCGATAGTAAGCACATATGCTAACTATCAAGTTTTTACAGTATATTATTTGCCCTTCATGAGCAAAACATGGCAGAGTCGGTACTCTTTTTATATAGTTCTACCTCATTGGTAAAGATATATCACCCTTTGAGCTAAGATAACTGCATTTTGCATGATAATGGCTGTGAGTTTAGCAGTATCCTTCTTGTTTTTATAAAACAACAACCAACCCACACACGGAGACCAATCCTGTTCCACATGAGACCTATCCTGTTTCATAGCCATTGAATTATCATCAAGTTGTCTGTCAATAGTCCAGAAGCACTGCCTTGTCACAGCACAGAATTATGTCTTCCCATCTTGCCTAGCACAGGCTCTGTGCTATTACTCTGATACCTGTATGATAATAACTTGCTATTTGACAGGTGTCATGGTTTGCGAATGGGGCTTGTTCTAGGAAATGGGCTCCTTTCCTCTTTTCTTTTCTTTTGCCTTCCTGATTTTCTCTTTGTCAAGGGAAGGTACTTTTCTCTTTCATTTTTTTTTTGTCAGGGGGCACTCTGCCCCCATGCCCTGGCTGGCTATTACTCTTGGTTTACGAGAATCAAAATCCTTCATAGTCACTGTACTTACTGTATGATACAAGTTGAGAGAAGTGGATTCTTGCAACTGAATCTTAATAGAGAATCAATTCTGTGATTCCCCTAGAAATCTAGGCCCTGCATGGCAACATAATTATCAGGAGCCTGCCGGAGGTACACTATTTTGCCCTCCATGAGCACCACACAAACATGGCAGAGTTAGTACTCTTTAGTTTTACCTCATTGGTACAGATATATCACCCTTTGAGCTAAGATAACTCCATTTTGCATCAGAATGGCTGTGAGTTCAGCAGTATCCTTCTTGTTTTTATTGTTTACAACAACCCACACACACGGAGACCTATCCTGTTCCACATGAGACCTATCCTGTTTCATAGCATTGAATTATCATCAAGTTGTCTGTCAATATTCCAATAGTCCAGAAGCACTGCCTTGTCACAGTGTAGAATTATGTTTTCCCATCTTGCCTAGCACAGGCTCTGTGCTATCACTCTGATACCTGTATGATAATAACTTGCTATTCGACAGGTGTTGTGGTTTGCGAACAGATCTAGTTCTAGAAAACAGACTCCTTTCCCCTTTTCTTTTTTGCCCTCCTGATTTTCTCTTTCATTTTTGTCAAGGGGGCACTTTTCTCTTTCATTTTTTTGTCAGGGGGCACTCTGCCCCTACCCCACTGGCTATTACTCTCATGGCCCATCACTGAAAATCACTGACGCCCTGTGATTTGTCAAACCGCATCATATGAAAGCACTATATATGAAGTAATGTGCTCTGATTGCATATGGAACGCAGTAAAGTGTACACATTCTATGCAGAGCAGTAGCGAGATTATCCCATGATACCCATTGTCACTTGCGCTGTAGATGCACATACTCGTTTACAACTTCAAATACAGTAAAATAATAGAAGTAAAGGCTGCTGCCTTATTCATTACACCCATGTGTCCTTTGTAGTAAAAATGTCTGCACTTCACCCATTATTTACATATCTCTGACACATTATTTGGGTGTAAAAGATAAGGCTTTACCCTTAATTAATTTCTTAAGTATATCAAGGTCCATGTGTGATCCTGCTCAATTTGATGCAATGCATCATGGGCAGGGTTGGTTGTCAGATGTGCCTCCTTGTAACATCAGTGCATATCTGACTTAAATAAGGCAAAAAAAAAAGATAGTTTGTGAAGGGTGTAAAGCAAGGTCCGTGTGTGATCCTTCTCAACTTGATGCAATGCATCATGGGAAGGGATGGTTTTGTGCTGTGCTGCCTTGTAACATCATTGCATGGCTGCCTCAAAGGGTTGCTTTTAACCACATGCTCATTGAAATCACAAGTAGATGATTAAGATACATTTTCTTTGACTATTGAAAAAATGAAGCAAGAATAATAAAACAGTATGTAGCCAGCATTATTAATATCAGAAGCATTCAAGAGGGACTTTCGATATGTCTTGATAATTATCCCATACACTTTTCTTTACTTTAGATTGTACAAAATATTGGATATTTTGAATCAAGTTATCAAGAATGTCAATACTCTTTATTTGTTGTAATATGATGCAACAGACATGTAATAAAAAGTTTTGTTATCGTTTAATAGATTTTACTATGAATGTAGTTGTATAATACAAGAGAGAAATGAATGAAAACTACAACAACTTGGAATAAATTGAAGTAAACCATAGCAGCAAAATTGAGCAGAATATACCTATTACGTAATCAGCTGTTGATAGCTGATGAAATACTGAGCTTATCAGCAGTAGATAACATGATAAGTATGCTATCAGCAGAAGATAGTAAGTTAAGTGTGGTGTGCTATCAGCAGTAGGTAACACATCCAGTAGTGTGCTATCAGCAGTAAATAACACAAAATAGTGTTATCAGTAGTACTAGTAGATAACACAAAGAAGTGTGCTATCAGCAGTACCAGTAGATGACACAAAGTAGTGTGCTATCACCAGTAGATAACACAAAGTAGTGTGCTATCACCAGTAGATAACACACAGTAGTGTGCTATCAGTAGTAGATAGCAGATAAGTAGTGTGCTATCAGCAGTAGATAACAGATGAAGTAGTGTGTTATCAGCAGTAGATAGCAGATAAAGTAGTGTGCTATCAGCAGTAGATAACAGATGAAGTAGTGTGTTATCAGCAGTAGATAGCAGATGAAGTAGTGTGCTATCAGCAGTAGATAACAGATGAAGTAGTGTGTTATCAGCAGTAGATAACAGATGAAGTTGTGTGCTATCTGCAGTAGATCTAAATCTAAATCTAAACAAATACTCAATAAAATCGCAAAAGCGACATCTAATTGAGAAGAAAAATGGCCTACGACGAAAACACAAATACTTTTACGAGAATACAGATTAAACATTAAGTTACATTACATTATTACATAGTGCAGTTTTGAAGTGTTGAATACTACAAGACTCTAGAGCAGATGATGGTAGGTTATTCCATTCTGATATGGTATTTGGAAAGAAACTGTATTTGTACACATTTGATGATACTTTCATGGACCGGAACTTCAGAGGATGATATTGTCTGGTGCTTGTGACGGTTTGCCTGTGAATATAATCAGGAATTGGAATTGCTATATCTTCTGATTGAATTTTATACATTGTTGCAAGACGGATATTTTTTCGGGCGTTCTTGTAGTGTGGGCCAATTTAACTCATTTAGAATGCTAGTTACGGTACCTTCGGTTCTTTTATAGTTATTAACCACAAACCTAGCTGCTCTGCGCTGCACCATAACAGATGAAGTAGTAGATTGCAGATGAAATAGTGAGCTATCAGTAGTAGATAGCACATGAATTAGTGTGCTATCAGTAGTATATAGCACATGAAGTATTGTGCTATCAGCAGTAGATAACACAAAGTAATGCAGCAGTAGATAGCTGATGAAGTAGTGAGCTATCTGCAGTGGATAGCTGATGAAGTAGTGAACTATCAGCAGTAGCTAGACTATAGTAGATGTTGTAAATAAAATAACATGCTATCTGCAACAAATAGCTGATTAAAGAAGTGTATCCTGTTCTACGGGCTTGCCAGGTAGTGTTGGTCGCTCAGGATTTTATTTTATTTTTTTCTAGAAGAGGCTAAATGACCCCAAATAATTTCAGAAAACAAAAATCTACAAAATATTTACAAACATATTTTTTTTTAATTTTAAATTTATTTTTCAAAAATTTTGTCAAAATCAAATGAATTCACTTCAGCCAAAAAATTTTTGTTTTTAATTTTCATACAGCTAAAAAATCCCCAAATGCTAAATCTGGGCCAGTCAGGCCTGTAGAACAGGGATTGTTTTTGTTGCCTTATAGTATACTATAAACAGTAGAAGGCTGAAGAATTTGCTATCAACAGTAGACAGTGATACAAGCTGAAGATGTGTATCATCATGAGGAGAGCCATTGGAACAATGTTTTATCAGCATCAGGTATAGTGGTAGATAGCAGATATATATAATGAATGTGAAATGCAAGAAAAACTACAACCTTGGCGAAAAATGTTGCCACACCTGAGCGTTAATTGGCCAACATCCTTCCCTGCTCCCCTATTCCAATGTTGATTTGGACAAAATCGTCATCATTTCTACATTACAGTCTCCCAACATTGAAAAATGGGGGGAGGGCAAGTGTAATCTGAATGTGCATTTGCAACTATTATACAAAATAATACGGAACTATCACATATTTAGCTTTGATTACGTGCTTTTAACACCAGAACATGCTGGTGTGGCAACAAATTTCCGCCAGGGTTGTAGTTTAAAAAAACAACGTTTTTCTAAAACAAACAAAATAACACATACCGACATGTAAAAAAGCATAGAAGTAACTACATCACAATCTATATTGCATTAAAAATGTAAGTACATTGTATTTAAGTGTTTTCATGATTATGTACTTTTTTTACTTATGTACTTGCTTGCATGCATGTTTTGTAGTAAGAATATGGCTATAGTGTTGCATCTTATCATGTCTCAGGTTACCTGTAGTGCCCCGCTGGTCCTCATGCAGTTTTAGTTACAAACTCAAGGCTTCGGGTCATATTATTGACAGAATGGGGGAATGTGGGTAACTGTTAACATAAATGAATCTGAACTTCTCTTGACCAGTCTGTCCAACATAAATGATAGCCAGCTAGCTCGATTGGAAAAGCATTAAGAGTAGTTAACAGAAGGTCATGGTGCCTGGATGGTCAGTAGAGGTTTTTGACTGATTACCAGGAATGTCATGTGGGCGAAAAGTTTCATTGGTGAACCAAGCAAAGCAGCAAAAATATCAAAGTATTTGGTTACTCTTCTCCAAATATTATGAAATATTATTAGTAACAACAGTCAGAAGAGTTTTTGGTAATTTTAAGCCAAAATAATGAGGTAAAATGAAAGAAAAACTACTTAATATATTGGCAGCTTAATTGTGGCATTCTATGGATAATTTAATGTCTTAATAATACATTGACTCAAAATTTCTGTTTTTCTACAAGCACAATAAATTTGGGTGATTGCAATTAGTGTAAGTTAGTGTAAACATTACAAATATGCCAAAAAATCAGGTTTGAAAAAAATTACCAAATTCCTTTTAAAGATCATATATTATGGCTTTTAGTCATCTCGCTGCAATGCTGCCTCATATTCAAAGAGACCTAACTATATGGGCAGATGCATGCAAAGTATGAGAGCAGTGAAGTTTTTTTCGGTTATAATACTAATTTTGCCCATAATAAAGTTAAATATTGGTCTCAAACAGGGTGAAAAGAAAATGCATGCTGCAAGTTTTGGTCAAATTAAGCATAATTTTTCGAGCCAGTGGAATGTCTTATGGTTTATATTCCAGTAAATTTAGTTGAGTTGCTTGATTTGTACAATTTGTGGATTTTGGGAGGTATGGAAAGTTTGAGATATAAAGGTATTTAAAACGTTACTAAACTAAACATAGTCATGCGTGTACAAGACTCATTTATATAGATGCATCTTTTGTATACATTTACATAGTAACAAAAATCAATTATATTTTTGCAGAAATTTACACTCCCCAATTCTTATAGGAAATAGCCCAAGGCCTTGTGGGTTTGGCAGAGTGAACTACAGACAGAGGATGTATTTTACACATTGAAAAGTCAAGGTAAGTTGGAATATTTTAACAGTGCTACCATATTTACTCCATTAGGCAAGGAAAGTCAATTTTGAGTTTCCCGTCACCTGCCCTCACTTCATTTTCTGACCCTCATTTGAATTCATTATTGTGATTTTCCAAAAAATACCGATAAAAACTGGTTATATTTGCAAAAAAAATTATGAATATCCCTTTATTTTTTGTGGAAAAATCAAAATCAAAACATACATTTTGCTGTCAACCTTGCAGACTCTTTTTATTATACTTTTGAATCTCATTTGGGCTAAACAATATAGTAAACATCCATCTTCAAGTGAGTGAGCGGCAAATAACAACACATTTTTCATGCGTGTTGGTCATATAATGAAAGGCAGAAAAATAATGAATAATGAAAAAGTTACCTCACTTGTTTTCAGAAATTATGTGACGGGAAACTCAAAATTGAGTGTTAGGGGCCTTAAACGCGACATTTTTGAAAGAGGGGGCATTTGTTAGAGATCTTTTTTACAACTAATAATTCCCGAAAAAATTTTTGCTTAAAAATCACGCCAAAATGATGAACTATGACCTTAAGATCAATGACTTCGGGTTCAGTTCCGGGTTTGCGACAGTGGCGTAGCTAGGGGTCCTGGCGCCCAGGGCTAAGGATACATTATTGGGCCCCTCCCCAATTCTTGAAACAAGTGTCCGAAAATTTGTACAAATAGGGCCTATCACTCATTAATTTTGGTTATAATGAAGTTGAATATCAGTCTTTTAAGAATTTAAAAATTGATCTTTCAAATGATTTTGTGCAGAAATGTTGACTTGCATCCTAGAAGGGGGCACAGAATCGATGCTGAATTGGTCAATTCGGTGCCCCCCCCCCCCAAGGGTGGTGCCCAGGGCAAGGGTGGTGCCCAGGGCATCTATCTCAGCATGTGGCAGGTTAATGATTCAGATAATAATAAGCTGCAAATTAAGGAATAAAAGAGTGAATTTCCCCTATGTCAATTATCCAAAATCTAAATCTTCATCTATCTCAGCATGCAGGGGTTAATATTACAAGTGTCTTAAAGCTGCAACATAATATGTAATAAAAGAACAACATTTCTCCCATGTTAACTAACTATCTAGAGTCCAAAATTGATTTCCCATGTGATAGCACTCAGCATGCAGGGGGTTAATGTTTTAAATATCTTAAAGCTGCAACTTAAGAATTCATAATAAAGAAAGTGACTTTACTCCTTGAGTAAACTATCTGGAGTCCAGAATGCATCTCCCATGTGATGTTAGATGCGCATGTTGGCATTAATGAAACCAAGACATGCACTATGAAGAAAAATGAGCAGTTCAGATGTAAAATGTGGTATAGTTAAAGGCTGCCTCCTGTATGTTTTTTAATAGAAATAACATGATAATATAAAAATGTAGTGTGAGAAATAAGCAAAAATGTATGTGGGTCATTTGGGCCCTTAGTCTTCAACTTTTGCAGGCCCTCACAAATTTGTGGAGCCCAAATAAAACTTGATTTTGTAAAAAAAAAAAAAAAAACCCAGATTTTTCAGGAATTTGGAAGTAGATATTCGAAGATTACAAGAATATGCCAGCAGCGTCTGCCCAATATTGATAGAAATATCAGATAATACATCTCGCTGACTTGGGTGCCAGAGTTTTTGTAGGCTCACACAGTACCGTAGCCTTTTAGTGGGCCCATGGTGATTTTCGCAGGCATTTGGCCCAAGGGCCCATTTTTTTTCTAGTGCTGAATATATATCTTTGTAAGTAGGAGGGCACTAGATACATTGAGTATGTTAAAAAATGTGTTCACTAAATCATAGCATAAACTATCAGTAGCAATACTGGGGAGCAAAGGGGGGAATCTGGGGGGGGGGGAGCATTGTCAGTAGCAATACCAGTATTGATAAAACCCTTCCTGATATAACTAACACAAGGCAGTACATGATGTATACCATGTTTTGTGCCTCATTCCCCATGGCATAGGTCATTAATCTTCATATAACCATCATAGCTCAACATTTGAACTCACGTGGTTGAGTGAGTTTTTGTACCCAACACACTCACAGGTCATTCTGTGAGTGTGCAATCATATTGGGGTTAATGAACTGTGTACTGACAGATGAGAATATAATATTTGAGTTACACGTGGCAGCAGACTTCTCAATATTGGTACCATGTAAATGACTGATTTTTGTAGGATTATTTTTTTCACCTTACATTTTTTTACACTTTTTGCTTGTTCTAAATTCTAAATTAAGCAAATTTGAACTTTCTACATGAATTGCCATACAACAGATATATTTATGATGGATGCTAAATTTAGCACAAATTTGGATGCATACAGAAAACGTGAACATTATTAAACAGTAAAAATTGGTGAGTTTTACAGTACCACAAGTAAATGAAACCATAAATATTTCATGTAGAGAACTTGCATACTTGGTAGAGACATCTTATGCATGAGTATCGCCCATTTATGGCTAAGATCATGCAACCACATCACGTTCAAGTGGAAGAATTGCTATGGGAACTGCTTGGTCAAAAAACTCATAGCCTGCATGAATTTTGCTTTTGCTTGCTGTAGTGTAACATGCACACATTTTGTGAAGTGGACAGTTGTTGTTCATGAATAAGTTTCATGAGTTTTGTGAAATCTCAAGATAACACAAAATTTAAATAAGTGTACAATTTTGTTTTTATGTCTTCGGTATAGATTACGGTAGTTCTCAAATCGGCAAAATTTAAAATAATAATATTAATATATAGTAGGCTTACTACCTAAGATCCACAAAGCCTCAGCATACTTGTCAGATAATCTAGAGATTCTATAGAGATGAAACAATTTTCTTGAAATCAGTTCGTAAACATGTTGAAAACTATTCATGTTTACAGATTTAAAGGTCATTGACCCGATCGACATCCTCATCCCCCGTTTTTCTACATCAAAAATGAGATTTTGGTATCATAAAATTGCCCATATTTTTCCAATTATCCTTGTAAACTTTAACACCTGAGATATTTTTTGTTCAAATGTTGTGAACAAAAACATGGTGACTTGTGGTAATCACACCGGAAGTGTATGTACTATCCTATATGGCACTGTTGTACACGGTTTTGCTTCTCATATCAAAACCGCTGGAGCAATACAACTCAAATTTTTTTACAAATGTGACCGCCCAGGTCGAAACGCTTGTAAAGTCGGCCCCTGGTCAAATTTGTTTTCCTCCGTGTGTAGAAAATATATATCATAAGCTTTACAATGATATATCAATTGACTTCAAACGATATCAGGAGTTATAACTTGTTAAACTTTGCTCCTTCAGTAAAAGGGTACATTATTTTGGCACTACATTATTTTTATTTTTCCACATTGCTGGTATTAAATATCAAATTGTCATAATTGGCGGTCACTTCAAATCATCCCCAACTCAACGAGGTTCAGGAATGTCCTCTCATTGTTAATTGTTGGTTAATCCACCACTTGAACAGGATTTAGCCAAAGCAAACAAAGACTTAAGCTTTTTACTAATTCTATACATAAGTATAAGCTTACTATCCTCTTCAACAATAGGATTAAAGCTTGGTGTTTGACTGGACTAAAATGAGAAACATGTAGGACAAATATTAGGGACATATGAATACAACCTCTATGCACATTTTGTACTGTAACTCGAAATACAATTTGCCGACTTTACGAGCAGTTTGAGATGGACGGTCACAAATATGAGTACTAGAAAAGTACTTGTTTCTATACACAGTTTTGCTATGTATTACCTGTTGAGATATCGCTAAAAGCACTGTCATTCCATGTTTACAATATCCGGAAGCTTGTGTGTTAACCGGTTAGTTGCCATATTATTACCTCTGGCATTATTGTATCTTAAAACATTACTGTATGACTGAGGTAGGAAATCAATGGAAAGCATAAATTGGTCAATTTATATATATATCTTTTTTCATCCAACATCAGCTTTTTCATTCGAAAAACTATTTCAAATTTTAGATTCATGCTTATGCATTGCAGCACAATATTTTTTTGAGGATGGTGAGAAATAAGGTATAAAATACTATCGCAGCTGTTAAATCTTAACTTTTTGCTGTCTTCAGTAGATAGCATTATATCATATGTACACCTATAATGTAGGGAATTTGTAACTACTTTTGCTGTCTTCTGTATATAGCATTACAGTTTACCAGGTTTGGTAACTACTTTTCATAGACATCATAGTGCTTGTCAAAACCAAGTGAATTTTTGGCTCCTTCAATGAGAAGGACAAAATATTGTAGTGAGTAAATATTCATTTGGTTTTGACAAGCAAAAGTCTGAAATGTCTATTTAGTTAAGAAGCCTGACTAATATCTTAAATAGGCCTAACATTATACATAAAAAAATAGAAGAAGTGTTATGACATATACAATTGCCCAGAGACTGAATGAATTGCATTGTAATTTTACAATTTTTATATTTAGACAAAAATATAAAGAACAAAATAATGTGTAATAAAATCATAGCAAGAAAGTATACAACTCCACATTGACAAGTCTCTCACCATGTCTTAATACTACACCTAAAGAAAGTAAGTTGCTATGTATAGCAATATGAAATATGCATCTTTTTGCCATAAAATCTGTGTGCAATAGAGCACACAGATTCACTGTATACACAGATCAGACACTTGACATGCAGGACCTGTCTTACAGTTTAACATGCCATACAAAACCTGTCATCAAAATTTGTGCTTGCATACCAAGAGAAATGACAGGTTTTGGGGTAAAAATAATGGAAGGAAAAACACCTGGTGGGAAGGAGTCCTTGGTGAATGTACTGGATATGTGTAAAATGAAACAGTGTTGTTACAAGGTGTCATTTCAAATTGCATGCTAAATGCAAGTGAGGCTTATATGCAGGGCCTGGTAGAATTGGTATTTTGTTTCTGCAAATTTTGTCAGACTCACTGCAGGAGAAATTCAGGCAATGGGCCATTCCATTTAAAATCCACACTACCCCTGTGGAAGATTTAGCTAAAGTCTTCCACAGAGGGAGTATAAAGTCCGAATAGAATAGACAATTTTGGGTAACTTCCATTTGAAAAACCACTCCAGTTGTGGAAGATATATGTAAATACATAATACAGGGGGAGTATGGGTTTCAATAATACAGGGGGAGTATGGGTTTCAAAATGAATAACTATGAACAATTACATTTGAAAAACATACTCTCCCTGTAGAAGATATTTTTAAAATATTCCACAGGGGTAGTGTGGATTTGAAATGAAATAGCCCAATATTGGGAAATGGGAATATAGCTGAGAAATTATTGTTAATTATCCCATTTCTGAGACCATTCCATTCATTGTTATGCTCCTTGTAAACTGCCTGCTTTTGACATTTTGGAAAAGGTTCCAAGTTTATAACTAAGGTGCTCATATATGTCAGCAATACCGAGTTTGTTTTTTTAATTTCATCCTAACTTTGTTCCAAATGACAAGAAGTGTCATATAAGTATTAATTCAGCTTAATTATAACATCCAAATTGTACAAGCAAACTGGTAATATATCTGCAAGGCAAATGTAGTGGTTGTTGCTTTAAAATAGCCGGTGGGCAATCAATAATATTTGGGTCTTCATTTTATTAAATAAAAACCTACAAAGTTTAATAAGTATGTAACAAGTAATTTATCACCATTATGCTTTAATAAGTACGGCAAGATGATTACGATTACGATTTGGAGCAATTTCCTCAACTGGAAATTAATCATTTGCGACAGGTAACAGGAAGCTGTAAAGCACAACATACTTCATTGGTTTTGCGCTTGGGTTGTTCAAAATATGTTTTGCTGGCACAATATTAACAATTGATATGATTAAAAAGTCTGGTGGCAAGTTTTTGATAGAATCATTTACATTTCAAGGCGATAGGCTGTTCCAGTTGAAATCTATACACCCCTGTGGAAGATATGACTTTAAATATTCCACATACGGAGTGTGGATTTTAAATGGGGTGACCTGAATGAGTGACTCCATTTGAAATTGACACCCCCTGTGTGGGAGATTAAAGTCAAGTCATCCATAGGGGTGTATGGATTTCAACTGTAATAGCTTAGTATTTCAACTGGAATGGCTGAATGTAATATTTGTTGTTACTGATATGTACGCAGGTGGTAGGCAAAGTAGTAGTACTTAAGTCCTTCATTTTTTGGCACCTCATTGGAAGATTAAGGAGGAGAAGATGGGGAAGAAGAAAATGGAGCAAACCAGGCAAAGAAAAAGACAAGATGGCAATGAAGAAGAAAGGAAAACAAGAGGGTGATTTTGTTTATGATTTTTTTGTTCATGTCCTTAAAGCTATGATGTGTGATTTACTCTATTGCGACGCCCTTAATTTTTCTTGAATTTCTATTTTTTCTGAAACATGCTGCAGAAATAAAAATGAGAATAGGAAATCATGAAGAGCATCAATCAAAAATGGCCTTGATATGAATCAGTGTTAAAATGTAATTCCACATAAAATCTACACTACCCCCTGTGGAGGATTTTGTAAATAGGGGGAGTATGAATTTCCACAGGGGGAGTATGAATTTCAAATGGAATTAACACTTTAGATAGCTCCTTTTGAATTTCATACACCCCTTCTGAGAAAAATCTTAACTTAAATATTCCACAGAGGGAGGGTAAGTTTCAATTGGAGTTGGCTAATAATGTGCTAATTCCATTTGAAGTTCATACTCCCCATGTGGAAGATATTTCTAAATTCTTCCACAGGGGGAGTGTGGATTTTACATGGAATAGCGATTTTAAATGGAATAGCCCAGTGTGTTTAAATAGCAAAAGGCAGTTCATTTTTTATGTTGTTTTATTTTAAAATCACCAACTTTAATGATCTTGAAAACAAATGTTATTCTCTCTCAATAAATTGTGTATGCTTATTTGAAGGCATTTTCCATTAAGGGAACTGGAATGAGCGTTTAAACAGCATTTTTGTGGGACATGAGAGCACATCAGACCTATCGAATTGCATTCTGAATACTGAAGAATGTCTTTCTGATATCAAATAATTTTCATTTTATGAAATTCACGATATGATACAAATTTTATGACAAATTACTAAAATTTGATATTTTTCACATTTTGAGATATAACAGTCCTCAAGTAAATTTTATAAATTTAATGATATAGTCTTAAAGTGTATGTAGCTGGGACGAAAAGCTGACGATCAATTGAAAATTTTGACCTTTCATATTGAAGATATGGATTGTTTTCCCAAAAGACCTAATTTTTTTTGGTGTTTTGGGGAAAAAATCCATATCTTCAATACTGAAAGGTCAAAATTTTCAATTGATCGTCGGCTTTTCATCCCACCTACATACACTTTTAGGTAGAAATCATCAGATTTATAAAGTTTACTTTGAGTACTATTAAATATCAAAATATCAATTTTAATGATTTGCCATAAAATGTGTATTACATTGCAATTTCAAAAATCGAAATTATTTGATATCAGAAGGCCATTCTTCGTATTCAGAATGCAATTCAATATGTCTGATGTACTCTAATGTCCCACAATAAATACTGTCCAAACATTCATACCCCTTCCCTTAAGATCTGAATTATAATTAATAAAAATTGTGAAATTCTATGTCTTATGAACATTTCTTAAAATTGATCAAATTAATGACATTTGACGTCCACTACAAAAACAAATCAAGAAAATTCATTTTGCATCTGATAGGGCTCATGCCCTGATATTTGTATCAAATATGCACAGCAATGCCAATGAACTGCCCAGCAATACGTGAGGAAGCACATAGCGACACTCCGAGACAATAATATGATTACAACGACATGTGTCCGCAATGCGGCCAGAAAACACCCTCTGAATTAACTATCAAAAATATAGATGACAGTTTTAATAGGAGGACTTGTAAGAAGGCATTGCAGCGGTCCACTATCAGTAATAAATTACAGGTGCGTCAGGTTTGATTAAGTTTGGTGGTTTGTATCCTTATAATAGATAGAGCAATGCCCTAGATACCTGTCTGTTGATCTGGTCACTTAGAAGAGATTCCACCACATTATGAGTCACATTGGATTTCTTTACATTTTTGGAAAACTATTGAAATGATTTTAATGTGGTCATCATGGAAATTTGAATTTTAAAAAGAAAATTTGTTCAAATTTGTGATGCATTTATTGCATTGGATACTGCCATTACCCAGGTGTTGTTTTGAGGAATGATTTTTGTAGAAATTTCTTTTCCCCCTCCATGGAAATAATCTCTACTGAGAGCAGATTTTAAAAAAAAAACCTGAATTCTTCAATTCTGAAACTGCACTGAATCAATTTAATATATTTGTGTTGGGTGACAGATTATGAAAATGGAAATTATGGAAGGATAAAACTTAAAGTGTAGAGAGTAGTTTATCGTTATAACATTCATATTATTTTGTGTGTGGTTTAGGCATGTTAGCAGGCATTATTGACAACTTCAGCTTGGTGTGCAAAAAAAATGGTGAAATCTTTTGAACAAAGTTTGTTAAGTTTAATTAACAATGTTTTCAAATGTTAGCATATTTAAAAAAAAATTGAAAGCAGTGAATATGAACAATGCATAACAAAATGTAAGTTTTGGTTGCTTGGACCCTCATTTTGTTGATATGTTTGTGTTACATTCTCTCAAAAATTGAAATAGATTTTAAGTGAGATGCTTATGAAAAAAACATTTTTTCATCAGAAACTTACATTGATGAACCAACCAGTTCAGCAATGAACAGGAAAAAATATCTTAGGGAAAAAAAGTGTAGCATATCTTGTAAATTGTGGACAGTGTATGTCTGCAAGCATGGGTGCATGCTATTGGCTGGTTCAGTCTAGCAGAAGGAGGAGCTTATTGAGTGTTTCTAGACTTGTTGCAAATGTTTAAATTAAAGATGGGGATGGTAAGACTACATGCAGTGTTGAGACTTTGACAATGTTATGACTGCAGTTCTTGGCACGAAAATGCATAATGTGTCTGTGTCTTCTCTACGTGAAGTCTTCGGTTACAAACAATAAGCACCAATAATTTTCTCGGCTTAATTTTAATACAAAATGTAGCAATGTTAAGTTGAATATTGCTTTGCGTTGCATTGCGTGCAGTGATGTTACATGGTGTTAGGAATGTATTACTTAGTTACAATGTATGACCATTTTAAAACATGTATGGATTGCAAACAGTTTAGTTTTTATAAAAGAATGTTATTTCATTGCAAAAATTTTCAAAAACAACATGAAAACAATAGCAGACTTTGTGTCTATGTGATTGCTTTCAATCAATTTGCATACAACATTGGTTGACTCCATGGATCCTTCCTAGGTTGTATCTCAATGTGATCTCTTGTGTGGAAATTGACGTAATTTTGGGGGTTTTGCCTCAAAAGTGGGAGGGGGCAAACTGGGGGCCTACATGTACACAGCATTAGGACATGGCACCTTACAACCAAAACGCACTTGTTAGAAACATGTTTACTACGCGATCATTTCCCGGATCGATGCAGATTTGAGTTCCATGTAAATATTTTCTATTATGGATGCATATCCCGAGAGATCGGATTGAAACGTTTTAATGCAGATTCAGCTCTCTTGTGGAGTCATCCATTGTATGTGGGTGAAAGTTGTATGGTGAAGATAAATAAAGGGTGGCATAAGTGAGGGGGTAAATGAAGGATGTATTAAAGGAGTATTTCGTGATCCTAGCATCCCCTTTTTATGATATTTTTCAGTAGATATCCATGAAAAAAGCTTATTCCCAAAATTTCTGTTGATTTCAATTTTGCGTTCCCAAGTTATCCATGATTATGAGTATTACACTGTACCAGAATGTAATTCAAATTTCACGATATTTTTGCTAAACAAATTAATCTGCAAGAAATATTATGTACCCCATAAACATTATGTAGCTAGAGGTTTTCAGTGGTATAAAAATCTCAACTTTTTTGAGAAAAGTGGGGGGTGGATGATGCTGTGGATCAAGAAAAGCCCTTTTAAGTAGTGAAAAAGTTCATATTTATGTGTAATTTGGTTTAGGATAGAATGATAATGAGGCTAGTGCTATCAGGCGGAAAACACCTAATCATATCAAGTGTCGATTTCAGAGAAAATAAATCTTCAAAACTTCAGTTGTGTAGCGGTTAGCTTTTGACTAATCCTAAAATTTATTGAAAAATTAGCAATTCTGTCAATCAATTTCAAATTAAAGGATCGAGAAGAAAAGCATATTCAATAGTTTAAAGATATGAATGGATTAATGTTCAGCTATACATATCAATCATAAGCTCATGGTCACCTCTTTTGTGTATTGAAAATTAACACAATTTGTCAACAATCTTGAAAAAGAAAATCCTGTAATTATGTTTTTTAGCATGTTTAAGAAAGAGTGGTACACTCTCTCCACTATATTGCATTCAGCTTATCTTCTGCTAGGTGTGTTAAAAAGTTAGGCAACTTGGTGTGATACTAGTATGTTCAAGATTAAATGCTATCTACTGAAGATGAAGTAGCAGTATAGAAACTCTTATACTTGTAAACACTTTTACCAGATACACTTTATTCACATATTTTGTTAGACAACATATAACAAGTTATTTGATCTTTTTTGTCAGTAGCAAACTAGGGATCTTGCATAAAAAGGTAATATCAAGGAATATTGTAATGTAAGAGTACATGTTAGGCAAGTGAAATTACACATTTACAAAAAATGCAAAAGAATTATTGTTTTATCTGTACTGTGAAAGCATGTTGGCCATATGGTCCTCTCTCTTAGAAAAAACGTTTGGTGTGTGTTATTGCTTCCCATGCATTGACAAATATTCAAATCAAATGTAAAACCTTGTAACCAATCATATTCTGTAGGGACATGGTAGTCCTTACACATAGAGCTAATACATACTGAATGTTAGGTCAGGTTGTAAAGTTAGGCACATTCGATACCTACCCACTAATCTGAGCATGTAATTTTATTGTACAGCATTCAACAGGTCAAACAGAGGTAACTATGATTATGCTGTAAAGTTAGGCAGTTTTTGTGATGCTTACTATTATCTGTGCATAGCCAGACTGAAAGATGCTTACTATTATCTGTGCATAGCCAGTCTGAAAGAGTAGACAATGTCTGCAAAATGTCTGTAAAAGGGGTACCTATCAGTTAACTTGTTGTTTGTGAAATTTCTCTGATTCGTCATGATAAGAATTCTGAGAAATTTTAGAAACAACAACCGATGTACTTCCAACAACTCACTTTGGCTTAACGCTCATTCTACAAAATCTGGTGCCAATCCACTATAAAAATTGAAAAAATAAAAGTTGTTCAAAAAGACCTGCTTTTTGTGTTTTTTAAGAGTAAATGTATCACTACTTTCAGATGTAAAAAATTGCCAACACCACTTGCATATTTTTCTTTCAGGAAGTCATGATGTTTTTTAACACTAAAACTCAACATGAGCTACGTTACCGACTACAAAATGGACTGGTTTTACTCAATCCAAGGTCATAAAAAGCAAACTAAAGATCACTTGAGTGAAATGTAAAACAGATTTCACCATTTCATAGAAGTTTTGAAGATGCGTTTATGAGTGTGTAACGTAGCTCACAGTAACGTAGTTCACTGGTTTTTAATGTTTTTAATGTGATTTGCGAACATTAGAACGTTATGTCGGTTAATTCTAATATAAATGGGGTTCGACCACTGGTAGCTTTCACATATTATTAGGAAGTGCATGTAATACAAGTGCATACTATAGAATCCTGGTAACGTAGCTCACCAATCTTAACATGGTCGGTCGAAATTTCAATGTTTACAACATTTCTATGCCAAAAATGCTACAGCATCATGATTTTTACTGTGATTTTTAAAAACCTATGAGTGTTTCCTTTCAAAAACCGCAAATTACATTGATACCTCTTTTTTACTACTTTCCAATAACGTGTGTTAAAAAGGGGTAACGTAGCTCACAGCGTTTTGGTGAAAAGTGCAATTTATTTTAGAATTACACAAAGACGTTTTAATCACTAAAAAATAATGTTGATAAACAATATGATGGTGCGTTATCTAATTAAAAAAAAACAAATATGCAAAGATATCGCATTTATTCAAAGAAAATATTCAGGGTTAGATGTAACACTTGAGCAGTGGAAACGTATTTTTAGCGATTTTGAGCCTTTGCAAGGGTTAAGCAGGCTGAAGGAAGCATTTAAAGTATGGAAAACTATATATGTCCGTGTAGATCTCATTTTCTACCAGAAAAACAACATATTTGATGCCCTAAATGCTCGACAAAGTGTTTGTGGACCAAAGAATGGAAAAAAGGCTATTGGCACCGGATTTTGTAGAATGAGCGTTAAGGTTATACGATGTATTATTGGTCGAAGCAGCAGAAAAAAAGTAGTTCACAGCATCTTGCGAATGGTGGTGAGCTTTAGCAAAAATTGCATTGCTCAATTCAGAGCGAGCGTGTAGAAGAATTCAAATATCACAGATATACTTTTGTAGGTCCCGTGGTTCTTGAGTTATGTTGTAAAGAGGGCTGAAACAACAACACTTTTGTAAAACGTACATAACTCATTAACAACAATAAATTAAGCAAGTTTTCAAAGTATATGATTTGTAGAATGAACTTTTGCAAAACACCAGTGTTATTTTTCAATAATATATTGATTCAGATAATGAAATTTTTTTGGGGGCTGCTTCGACCAACAATACCTCGTTTTTGTTTGTTTGTTTTATTTCTTCTTTAACCTGGGACACTCAATCAGTTGAAAACACAATCATCTGTTCTTCCTTGACAACGAACCGTAGCGGCCACTAAACAAAACAAAGGTTCGTTGTCTGTGTGGCAGGTCACATGGGGAAAAAGTAAACACGGAACAAGGGCACAAGCCACAAGGGAACAGCCTATGGATACGAGGCCTTAAAGTATTCAGCTATATCAGGTGGGGGTTTTTTTTGAGTCGGCCAACACTGAGTGATCAATGATCATTTGTGATTGATAGCAAACTAAAAGTCCATTGTTATGCTTCCATTTTGAAGGTCACCTATTAAGTTTCATTGGAAAGGGGTATTTAAAATCTTTACCCAATTTTGTCCAGGATTTTGCATGAAAAAGAAGGTACATTTTATGAAAAATCCAAGGGGAGTTTGAAAAAATGAAGAACAATCAAGGTTACCCACTGTAGTTTTGAAGGAGATGGTATGGGCACCATACTTTGTGGAAGATAGCGCAACAAGCACTCACTTCTGACATATTACTAGACTAAAAAAATAATGCTATGTCTCAAAGCCTTTGACAGTTTCAAAAACGAATGCGTTTTTTTTATTAAGATTGTTTTTTTAAATTAGTTTTGAATTAAGATGTGGTTGATTTGCACAATTTAAGTACAAATATCAATTGTCTTATACCTAAACAATGCAAGTATCAAATAAAGTAATTTTCTTCAAAATATGTCTCAGAATTTCATGATTTTAATTTTTATGGCAAAAACTATAAAATAAAAAAGGGGGAGGGGGATAAGGGGGATATTAGAATTCTAGGAAACTTGTAAAATCTCCCATGGTAAAATCTACTGTCTCATCCTGTGGCAGGAATAATTGGAAAGTTGTTTCACTTACAAAATGACCTTCCCAGCAAACACAAAACATTTTCGACATCATTCGCAAAAGGTTATAAAAGGTTGTCAGAAAACGTTTAAATGTTGGGTTATATAAAGGGTATATTAAGAGTATAAAACGTTTTCATAACCTTAAAAAACATTTTTGATAATCTACTGCTCAGCAAACAAAAATGTTTTGCAGAAAACGCTTAAATGTCGGGTTATATAAAGGGTATAAAAACGTTTTAATAACATTCCAAAAACATTCTTGAAAACTTGATACAAAACATTCTAAACAGAATGTTATTTTGGGGTTGAAAAAATATTTTGCGAAAAATGTTTGCCCAAAATATTTTCAATAACGTTTTAAAAACGTTTTCATGACCTTTATATAACCCGACATTTAAATGTTATTAAAAGGTTTTGAAAAAACATTTTAGAACATTTCTGTGTTTGCTAGGTTCAAATATTTTAACATAATGTTATTTAAGTATTGACACAATATTTGGAAAAAATGTTTGCAAAAATAGTTTACAATAACATTTTTTGAAAACATTTAAAAATATTGTTGTAGTGTTTTCATACAAAACATTTTAAAACGTTATCATGACCTTTATATAACCCGACATTTTAATGTTATTAAAACATTTTAACCTAAACCAAAAGCCAAAATATAATTTATTTAAAACGTTTTTAAAACGTTTTTTTGTGTTTGCTGGGTTACTAGCCCGGGTTACTAGCAGGAGAGAAAACATGCCATTTTTGGTCTTATTTAGACATAATCAAGGTAAAGTGCATTTGCAGGTAAAATGTGCATACAAATTGCACACCACATTGCTTCTTCAGTTACTACCCTACCTGCACCCATTGTCAATGCAAAATTGAAAATTATGATTTACCAACCAACTTCCATTGTAATGTTTGCGTGTATGCTCCCCTCACATGTTCACAATGGATACTTGTGTTGAGAAAAAATATGCTGTTTCAATGAGCATGTTTAATGCTGCAAAAATACCAAGAATAACTAACTAAGCAAATACTAGGCCTGTTTGTACTTACTGTTATAGACCTCTTGTAGGTTTCAAATCTGGTAATGAAAAAAGTCCAGGAATGCAGAATTTGTTGAATTCTGTATGCAAAATTTGTACCCGCTGAATGTCGGGATATGTTAGTATGTATGGGAAGTGTTAGCACCAATAAGCTTCATTTGCAATGCTGGCCGCTGGCTCTAATACTCCGCGCTGACTTGTTCATTTTGTTATTAGTGTATGTATTATCAACATGAATTAGAGCATTATTTTTACATCAAAGATTCATTGTAGTTAGCAGGCATGTTTAAAGATGTTCAGATTTGGATGCCGAGAGGAGATTTTAGTCCAGCGCTTGACATTTTGCCAAACGGTGATTGCTTGGATAAAATAGGATTAAATGTAAGGGTTAGATAGGTTAAAGATATCCTCAGCCAATATTTGATTGGCAACACTTATTGAGTGAAGGAAAAATATTATGCATTAAATAGTTATGATAATCCAAGTGGAAGAATAATTTTTACAATTTTATATGAAATATAATAATAGAGGCCGTCAGCCTTTCGCCATCTTGTGGGTACAAATGATCTGTGTGTTCATGTGTCGGACACTACGCGCAGGGCGCAGCTTGCCACACAGCTGTTATCGTTATCTTTTACTGTCAGATATATCCCCTTTTATTTTTGAGCCAAACAACTAAGGCAAAGCAAAGAAAATTGGAATTTACTACCTGCTCATATGTCGCCAATAAGTATCACTCCTTCGGTCGTGTTATGGTATGATCCTTTGTTGTGTAGATCACCCGTCCCTCATGCCATGTATGTACTGTGTGTTATGAACATTGTGTATGCGTTCGACTAATAATTCCATCGTAATAATAAAACGACGGTTCCTGGGTTTTATTCAAATCTCGGATTTTGACAAAACTACAGCTCCTCGAGTCTTGATTTTTGCAGGGTATATTGGTTTAATAAAGTACAATATAATCGTGTACAAAAATTTAAAAAAATATTGAGGGCATTCTCCTCAGTAAATGTTATAATATGGCTTTAACTGGGAGAGCAGTGTAACACAATGCCTAGGGATTACGTTTTTCAACATTATTTGACTGCATTTTAATTGTGGGACAAATGCTGTGGATGACAAAAGCCTCACAGTCAGTTCCGATCAGGGAAATGGTCGGCTGTTCATACACTCAGGCATAATGGGAGAACAATCTGAACATTGAATAATTTAAATTAAATTAAAAATTAAGAAGAATAGAGCAAGGCAGATCCGTATCCAGGGGCCCAAATTTGTAAAAGTATACAAAAATTCCCAAAAATTCCCAAAAATTTAAGAATTTGCAAGCAAAAATTTGATTTTTAAGCTTTTTTGGTCAAAAAGGTCAAAATTTGGGGGGGAGTCCACTTTACACAAAATAACCCTCCCCTGGAAGAAAATTCCACTTTTTCAAAATTAGCACCCCCCAAAAAATCCTGGCTACTGGCCTGGATCAAGGGGTAGTCATAATGGATGATGAAATGGTCCAGGCTGGTGTAGCAATGGACTATTCCAGTTGAAATCCATACACCCCTATGGAAGACATAACCTTAATCTCCCACACAAGGGATGTAGATTTCAAATGGAGTTGACCAGGTAACCGCTTTACCTTTTGAAATTCACACTCCCTGTGTGGAAGGTTAAGGTTATGTCTTCCATAGGTGGTGTATGGATTTCAACTGGAATAGCCTATTGCACCACAATAATGATCTAAACATTGGAAAACATTCAGCTGACACTGCATAAGATATTCAAGATAATAGGAAACAGCCACAGCTCATAACAGACTAGAATTATACTCGTAAATTTCTGCAATGACTCGCATGATAGCAAATGATATCATACAGTGTTGCAGCAAGGTGCTGGATAGGTAACTGCCCGCATGTTGAGCGAATTTAATTTTAACTCAAACGTGAAAATTCATGGCCGAGCTGCTGGGAGATGAACCATGCCAATGCATGCTAGGAATGTATAATTGATTCACTAACTAACTACCTCAATTTGGTATCGATCCTGAAAGAGCTTGTGAATTTATTCAAAACAAATATGTGACCATCCACCACAACTGAGCCCGGATGTCGCCAGTGCCACTATTGAGATATGCTCCATTGAACTTAACAATAAACAATAGGAAACAAAGGATTTATTGACTGTTTTATTGATTTTTCACTACTTAAATGTCAAGTACTATAGACATGATATACATCATTTTAAAGCTAATTTCAAGCAGAATATTTTGGTTGAATATCTCAAAAATGATGATTGGTGACTTCAGGGCTCAGTTGTGCTGGATGGTCACATATGATGTATTGAACAACATCAGTAGTTGAGGAAATGATCAAAATAGTGTCAAAGATATTTTGTTTTGTTTTTTATTTGTTTGTTTCATTGTTTTTATTTGTCAAAGTTGATTGAGATACACTAATTCAGAAATGTCTAATTTAAATTGGATTTTCAGCAAAATATAACTTTTCAATGTATCGTAATTATTGATATAAAGTATGAGATACTGGCCTATTAGCTTTTTCATTTTGCACATCTCAAGGGAGGGAACAACCCTGGAACAACCTCTTCTACACATACCCCATGCCACTACTAACCTATGTAGTGATGAAACTCATTATTTTGCATGTAGCAAGTCATACTTTGGGATTTTTATCAAATTTTAATTACAAGATTTAGTAAAATATTGGGCAAAAATACACCATTTTGTCTCTCAGATTGACCAGAAATGGCAATTTTTGCACTGCTCCACTTGTTGTCTGACTAGAAACCTTGGCTGCAGGATGGGTAGGCCTAAAGCATATGAATTCCCATCTTTTCAGGTAGTCAAAAAGTAACCCAGCTGTTATAAATACGTGTATAGCTTCAGAACTAATAATTGTTTCCACAATATTTCTACATAGAAAGAAGGATGATTTATTTACGCGCATTTTGATACCCCATTTGTCAAATATCGTTCAATATTAACAACACAGTAGGGCTTTAAAGAAAAATACCCGAATTTAAAAGTTGCAGTTTGCAGCAATTGATGGTTATTACACAAGCATTGTGGCACGTAAAACCCTCCATTTATCTTCGTGATGACTTTAAATCAATAAAAATAGCTGCAACTCAGATATTTTTCTTTAAAAACACTGCTGTGTTGTTAATATTGAATGAAACTGGACAAATGGGGTATCAAAATGCGCGTAAATATATCATCGTTCTTTCTATGTTGAGATATTGTGAACACAATTATTAGTTCTGATGCTATAAGGGTATTTATAACAGCTGTGTTACTTTTTGTGCAGTCTTTACTTCAAACACACAGTGTACAGAAGCACTTTTATCATAAGGAGGCAGCAAAAAGTTTTACATCCCTTTAAGGGATCTGGAATGAGCGTTTCGACAGTATTTTTTGTGGAACATGAGAGCACATCAGACATATCGAATTGCATTCTGAATACGAAGAATGTCTTTCTGATATCAAATAATTTTCATTTTTTGAAATTTACGATATAATACAAATTTTATGACAAATTATTAAAATTTGATATTTTTCACATTTTTAATATTTAACAGTCCTTGAAGTAAATTTTCTAAATCTAATGGCATATTCTTAAAATGTATGTAGCTCGGAGGAAAAGCCGACGATCAATCGAAAATTTTGACCTTTCATATTGAAGATATGGATTTTTTCCCCAAAAGACCTAATTTTTTTTTTTTTTTTTTGAAAAACGAAAGGTCAAAATTTTTAATTTATTGTCGTCTTTTTATCCCACGTACATACACTTCAAGTATAAATCATCAGATTTATAATGTTTACTTCGAGTACTGTTAAATATCAAAAATATCAATTTTTAATCATTTGCCATAAAGTGTGTATTACATTGCGAATTTAAAAAAGTCAAAATTATTTGATATCAGAAGGACATTCTTCGTATTCATAATGCAATTCGATATGTCTGATGTGCTCTAATGTCCCACAATAATACCCCACTCCTTAAAGGGGAGTCAAAAAAGTTTTAGATTTTACAGAGGGCAGTCAAAAAGTTTTTATGTATGCAAGTCCAAGTTGCCTCGCTAAAGTATTTCTGAACAATCACTCAACCTAACTTTGGGACCTTGCGAACCCTTTTTTATTTTTCAGACTCAAAGCGAACTCAAAGACAAGCAAATCTTAGTGCTAACAGTCAGTCCTGAAATTCAACTTGTACATAACCCTAATGTAAGTATGAAAAATCAATGGAAGAATCTTTTAACATTTTAAAAGTGTTTTTTAGACCTTTTAGGAGGTGTTGAATGGGAGAAGAAAAAAAAGATGAAGTGCAAAGTTCTTTATGTTCTTTTTGCCCAGATTTGAACCACCTACCCCTCGGGTTTGGAGCCCCTTTCCCATGACAGCGAGCCACATGTGGCGACCTTGCTGGCCAACCTGTTTGTGCCAATATATTTGGTCGGACTCTTCCACAATCACATCCCTCGGCATGCTTGGGCTACAGGGACTTCATAATGTATGTAGTAAAAATGTTGTAATGTGTAGCAGTCAGGCAGTTAGGGTTAAGGAACACAATTTTTGAAATAATGAGACGAATACACAGTGTCAAAGTATTTTGTTCCTCAGAGTAATCCACTCTTGTATGTTATTCATGTTTACCAACTAAATATTGTAATTAAGTTGCTCTACTCATCCGTCTCAAGAACATGTCTGTTGAATTATGCAACTTCTTGTCTTAGCTCTCTTAATGATACTTTTTACGCATGCATATTGTATATATTTAGTTTAAACTATATGATTTTATATAATATATTGAATGTTTGACCAAAAAAGCATCAAAACTTGTGGATCGTTTTGTCTTTTGGTGATTAGAGGGTGGGACCCCTACCTACGCCCCTGGCAGATGAATTAAGTTGCTCTACTCATCCGTCTCAAGAACATGTCTGTTGAATTATGCAACTTCTTGTCTTAGCTTTCTTAATGATACTTTTTACGCATGCATGTATATGTCATGCAATCAAGCAAAATCAGTCAGGACTTGGAAATATTGATTTTGAGATATAGACATGCAAAGGAAATATTTCCTTTTGTTTTCTGTTGTTTTGGAACTGGTTGTTGAATTTCAATGGGGTTTTCAGATTTGTAAATGCTTTTTCTGAGTTCCGTCTGATTTTGCTTCATCGCATCACATATATATTAAATTTCAAATATATGGTTTTATATAATAATTTGAATTTTTGATATTTCAAGTTAACAAGAGCAGGGCCGGATTTACCTTTTTGGTGGGAGGGAGGGGGCTGAGCCACGCCAAAATTTGGAGGCCCCAATCTCACCGTGAAGAAGGCATATGCATTCAAGTGGCCAAGTTTTGGTTTACGTATACTATACAGGGGCATAGCCAGGTTTCTTGATCAGATGGGGCAAAATAAAAAATTTTGGGCCAAAGACAAACAACCTCATTTGACACTATTTGGCCATGCTGGGGGTGAATGTTGGTGGGAAATGGGCTCCGGCCCCTTTTCCTTTGCTTTGCTTTCCTAATTTTCTTTTGTCAAATGGGCACTTTTCTCTTTCTCATTTTTTATCAGGGGGGCATCTGTCCCACCTGCCCACCTGCTGGCTATGCTACTGATACTATAAGATCAACTGTGGCAACGGAAGCATTACATTTTAGAGGGAGATGTGCATATTTTGTTTGGAATTTTACTAGGAAATTTACGTGCAAAGCGCTCGAAAAATGGTTTGAATTTTGCTATCAAGGACAAAATTGTGCAATTTTACCCTATTTTGGTCCAAAACGTGGTGTTTTTTGACCTAAAAATGTAGATGAACAGGGCAATTCTGGGGGCCCCAAATTGTTGGGCCCATCTTGCCCAATGGTAAATCCGGCCCTGTATAAAAAGAGATTATAATATCTTTTGCAACAAAAATAAATAATTTTTTCATACATGTATTGCCAGTACTGCTTAAATCAGTATCAGTATTATGTATTGCCAAAGTTGTTTTTGAGTAATGAGCTGATTGACCTAAATTATTTTTGATAGCATTTACTTGAAAGTTGTTCAAAAGTTCTTTATCATGGTGCAACCATCTTATCTTTGTTCATCCCCTTTTACCTGGTAATTAGCAGTCTGGGTTAGCAGTATATACAGTTTTATCACTGCCAAAGAGGCATGCCTCCTGAATCATCATAGCAGTCCAAATTAATACTGAGCAGTCAGTATAGGCATCCATGTATATGCAACATTAAAGCCATAATATATGATTTTAGTTTAATTTAAATTTTGCTATTCTTTGAAAAAAAAAGAAATAATATTGGTAACAACTGTTTAGGGAAGGTTTTCTGGTCATTTTACATGTTTTAAGCCAAAATAATGAGGTAAAATGAAAGAAAACCCAGTACTATATCTTGGCCGCTTATTTGTGTAACTTTATTTTTCTTAATTAAGACATTAATTCAAAATTACTTCTACAAACTGTCCTACAAACACAAACAATTTGGCTGATTGTAAATAAAGTTGGGACATTTGGAAAGATTACAAATGTGCCAAAAAATCAGGTTTGAAAAAAAAATTGTTTCAAAAGATCATATATTTATGGCTTTAATGCAATAGGCATAATGTACATTAATACTTATGGAATAAGTATAGAATAACCCTATCCTAAGCCTCTGGATTATGCGCAACAGTGCAAATTGCGCAAAAAAAAGGAATTTTCTGTCCCATCACACATATTGGGATTTGCTGAAAGCACTATTTTTAATGTAGATTTACAAAATTCTCCTAATAAGATACAATCAGGGGGAAATATGTTGGCACACTTTGACTGTCTTTTGGTGAATTTCAATGTTGGACAAAGGTCATGTTGTCATCAGGTCTGTGAGACCCTCCAACATTATGGGGAGTGCGGAAGGGTGGGATACAGGACAGAGTCTCTACTTCACATTCAAGACAGACCTGTATCTCTTGCCTTCATACTATTGGTATGACATGCATTTGAATTGTTTAGTGTGCCAACTATTCTTGTAGAGGTTGATTGTAGGTTGACTTTACTGTGAAAATAATAAATAGTGCAATTTGGGGTGTGGTTTTTTGGTGCATTTTTCAGATTTTTAGAATATGTGCAGTGCATTTTGCTAAACCCCAAAGCTTACCCTATAGGTCTATCCCTTTAGGGTTAGTGTTAGGGTAAGGATGGGATTTTATATAATTTGGTTCACCTCAAGTTTGGTAGTGACGTCAATGCTACATCGCGATTGCGCTGCAAGCGTGCCAACAAAACGCCCATATTATACACGTACGTGTACAATTAGGAGTTTAACTTTACACGCGCAATTTGATACTGCGGCACGGGAAATACCCCGGGGAAATACGCACATATGTCACTACCAAACTTGAGATGAACCAAATTATAGTTATTATGTACTGAGTGAACTATAATTCCAGTAATCATTGTGTCTTTAATTGCAGCGGTCCCTGTACATGTCAAATAAAATTGACAGGTGTGTCCTTAAGGTTGAAACTCTGCAAGAATATCTAGAATAGAAATAACGAAATTAATGTTAAAATTTGTGATGGTTATTACTTTGTCAGTTATGTACTAGCCTACTCCCGATTCCAGAAAAATACAGCACAATATTTTTGAGATGAACAAATATTTTCCTGTTTTGTCAAATGAAACATAGCTAAATCATAATTCTGTAGGTAGAACTAACTGACAATAAAGTCAAATTTCAATATTTGATCTATTTTTGAAAATAATAGCCAAAAGTTTTGTAGGGCATTTTTTGTGTGCTGTGACAATTAAGCCCACTTTTACAAAGACTAATTTGTGGTCATGCATTCTTATCTTCTATATAAATAAAAGGAAGTCGCTAAATCTTGTCCAGAAGCAGGCTCCGAGATGCTTTCACTTTCAGCTCTGATTTATTCGTACATTGATCGGGTACATATTGCCATTAAACCATCTGACGTTCATTTTTGTAAAACTATTCAATCACTATGGAAATAACAAAAAAAATTGTCGGTTGCTAGGCCGTTGAGATCAGTAACCTTATGGGTCAGGTCATGACAGCAAACGCGTCAAATGCCAGTGGTCTCCAACACGCAGCGGTAAGTGGCGAGTCACGCACCTCTTGCCGCATACGCACCACACCATGGTTTCACGCTCATTGCGGCGCATGGTATGGGCGCACTTAATGTTGGCTTACCGCGCGTGAGGCCTACTTATGTGTCTGCCGACTGACTGCTTCTCTGAGACAGTGGCGGATCCAGGAATTGGGAAGGGGGACAGTCGAAGTTTTGCCGCCACCTTTAACTTTTTGAATGGCCACAAAGCACCATTGTCCCCTCAGAATTGGTAACTCGATCAAGGCAAAGGCCTTTTTCGGGGGGATCATTGGGTGTAAGCTGATGAAAAGGAGGGTCATTGGGTGACAGATTTCTAAAAAAGTCCACTTTTCAGAGGGAATGTTAAAATATAGCCAACAGAGTCATTCAACTGTTCAGTATAGGCCAAAATGGTTAAATGTTAAGGGTGGGTGAGCCCAATTTAGTGGAACTTGAAAGTCCACATTTTGGAAATTCTGCGGCCCCCGCAAATAAATCCTGGCTATAATGTAGGCCTAGCTTTAAATAACAAAGGCTCGCTTAAAACGTATTGCTGCAACTTTTAAACATATTGCTTACGTGTTTTATACCATTATAACCCGAAATTGAAACGTTTTCTAGCAACCTCTTCTAACATTAATGTTTTATGTTTGTTGGGATAAAGTTAAAATCAACCATTTTGTCATGAGCTGTTTCAAAAGAAATCTGAGGGATTGAGTGAGTAACAACATTATCACAGGTCTGGATATTCACTTAAAGTTTAGCTTCTTTAATATGACAGGAGCTAACATATGATTACCAAGCTATAAACATGATCATTACTATACTGGATGAATAATCCCGGGGAATAATCTACACCAAGACACCATGATTATCATCACCGTTTACCATGTTACTCCCGTTTACTAACCGCTCCCGTTTACTCAACTAGCGGGGACCCGCGCGAAGCGCAGGTCTCCCGCTAGTGTTTGAATAAAAACAACCAGATTTTCTAATCTGTTTTTCAAAATTAACATAAAAAAAATTAACATAAAATATCAAAATATAAACTTTTTTATTGCCAGTTAGTGCAACTAAAGGATTGTGATTTAGCTATGTTTCATTTGGCAAAAGAAGATAACATGTTTTTTTAATCAAAACAAAATTGCACAGCCGCCATCGGCGCTGTGCATTCTTTTTACCGCGTTCTTTCTTAGTCCAGCCGAGCGGCGGCTGGACTCCTGTTTTTAGTCCAGCCGAGCAACGGCTGGACTCTTGAATCCCAGTGGTTTCTTGCACATCCGCCATCGGCGATGTGCATTCTTTTTACCGCGTTCTTCTTCTTTCTTTCTTCTTCTTCTTCTTCTTCTGTCAACACTATGATCAGCCATCGTAGCCACATGCTTTCAGGCATGTTGACCATACTTGGTCAGTATAACCGTTTGGTGGTGCCACAGATGTCACATGATCAACTTCCGGTCAAATGTCATCCACTTCCGGTCAATGGCCAAAACTTGGATTTTCACTAAAAATGCTACTCCTCCCACATATTACATAGCACCGTGACGTCACTTACACACATGCATCATCTATAGCCAGTGTCTAAAAGTTATACCACAAAATTGGAATCAAAAGTCATTAAGGGGTCACTTCCGGTAAAAGTCTGAAAAATTTGTAAAAATATTCAAAAAATCACTGTCTTTACAAATTACATAGCAGAGAGTCGCCATTAGCACACATGCATCGCTATTATCTAGGGTCTTTAGGATGCCTACAGTTTTGAAGACAAAGGTCATTAAGGGGTTACTTCCGGTCAAAAACCAAAATTATCAAAAAAGTTTAAATTTTTTTATCTCAAAATGTAAACAAACCAGAGTAATATACCCATCATACATGAATTAGTGTTACATGGTGTATGCATGGTATTTTTTATTTTGGGGGTCAAAGGTCATTAAGGGGTAACTTCCTGTTTTAGCTAAATAACTTCAAGAATTTTTATCTCAACAACTAAACATAGTAGAATTTTTTAATTAAAAGTGGAACAATGCATTTTGTCGTTGTATATAAGGTTTTATTTTCATTGAGGTCAAAGGTCATTAAAGGGGTCAAAAGGTCAATCATAAATTTAAATAAATCATAATCCATGTATAAGTTCCGATAAAGCTGAAAATTCACCAGGAATATTCCTTATGACATCCTAAGCACTATGTAATATTTTTGCGGGGTCAAAGGTAATTAAGGGATCACTTCCGGTTCTCACAGATTCGAGTCATAACTCATTTGTCACTGCTGGCTGTGCATCCTCATGATCGCAGGCTAACATAATCAGATCTCGTTTACATTATTGATTTTTATTTAGGGTCAAAGGTTATGAGGGGTCACTTCCGGTGTTAAACAAAATACCTTCTAAAATACCTGGCGGTTGTGCATGCTCGCGGTCGCAGGCGACCGCAACCAGATCTAGTTCTTCTTTCTTTCTTTCTTTCTTTCTGTCAACATTTAACATAATTGGCTCTAGCTCCCTAATTGACCGATTCTGACCAAACTTGGGCAAAGGCTCCACTACACCAGGCTTTACATTTGACATGACCCATTTGGGGTCAAATGTCACGCATGAGTAATTTTGGCTAAAAATGCGATTTTTACCAAAAATGCTTCTTCTTTACAGATTACATGGTAGCGCAATGAGACTTGGTCATCGGCATCGACTATAGTTGGAGTCTATGGGGTAAACACAGATTTGGGGTCAAAGGTCATTAAGGGGATTTTTTCTGCACATAACCAAATACTTTCAAAATGCTTCCTTTCCTACAGATTACATAGTACAGAGATGAGATTGACACATATGCACTGACATTAGCTGGTGTCTATAGGTTAAACACGGATTTTGAGTTCAAGGTCATGAAGGGGTAAAATAGGGTTGATTACTGAAAATCACCTTAAAGTTCACTTCTTCCTGCATATTAAGTTCTGTGATCATCAGAATAATGCCAAAATGACTATAGCATTGGGTGCATATAGGGTTATTATCAGATTTGGTTTGAACATGGGGAGGGGTCTGTTTTGGGGTCAAAAGGGTAATATTTAAAAGTTTATCCAATTTGAATAAAAATTGTTATTTGTAATTCTAGTATGATTCAAAATATAATGGAGGTCTTTTCAAGGTCACCAGAGGTCAACCAAAGGTCAAAAGGGGGTAAAATTGAACATTTTATCCAATTTGAATGATTTAAAATGAAAATTGCAATTTCGCAAACCAGACACTTTCTAACGGTGATTGTAAAACAATTTGCCTAACTTAACAGCCAATATAACAGAGTTAGGCACTAATGCAGGCTACTCTACACACCGTTAAAAATCATAAGATGTATAGTTAGGCAAAAATGTGAGAGCATACTGCACTAAACGACAGAGTAGATCACAAGTTATTGATACTGTAGAAGATAATCTATGAATGTAGATTGTCCCGCTGGGGTAAACAGATAATTGTCCTTTCTATTCAGAGGTTCTATTTACTCTTGGTCAGTCATGCATGTTAATAATACTAAAGAAACTGACTTGATGCACTTTATTTAAATCCCATACAGAGTGCTTGCACGGAAGGTCATTAGTTCAAATCATCCTCCAGACACGCTCCAGAAGATATGCAAATGCATGGAGTACAAAAGAATTACTTTGATCAATACCAGTTACACAGGTGATTGGTATTGTGCTGCATGCATTTGCATGTCTTCTGGAGCGTGTCTGGAGGATGATTTGAACTAATGACCTTCCGTGCAAGCACTCTATAGCACTCTATGGCACTGACCGATTACCATCACATTATTAATTTTCTAAAGTCGGACGCCATGGTACATTTTTCTATTGCAACACATTGCTATGCTATGAGCTCTCGTATAAGGTATGTACATTTTTGCTGTGTTCTTTTTATACCGTCTTTCAAGGAAAACAACAACACGATTACGCCTTATTATATTAATGTTAGAGATATGTATGTTATAAAAATCACAATAATTAACTTCATTATGACTAAAGAATTAGCGTAGGCCTATATGGGATCGGAGGCACCAATTTCAAACACTGCATGTCAGATAACTGTGAAGTCACTTCAAGGTCACGGCTGGACTTCGCAGCCTTCTGAGGATGCAATATATCTAGTTCAGCAGTTTCTTCTTAGTCCAGCCGAGCAACGGCTGGACTCTTGCATCCCAGTGGTTTCTGCTTCTTTCTTTCTTTCTGTCAACATTTGACATAATTGGCTCTAGCTCCCTAATTATTTGACCGATTCTAACCAAACTTGGGCAAAGGCTCCACTACCCCAGCCTTTACATTTGACATGACCCATTTGGGGTCAAATGTCACGCATGAGTAATTTTGGCAAAAAATGCGAATTTTACCAAAAATGCTTCTTCTTTTACAGATTACATGGTAGCGCAATGAAACTTGGTCATCGGCATCGACTATAGTTGGAGTCTATGGGGTAAACACAGATTTGGGGTCAAAGGTCATTTAGGGGATTTTTTCTGCACATAATCAAATACTTTCAAAATGCTTCCTTTCCTACAGATTACATAGTACAGAGATGAGATTGACACATATGCACTGACATTAGCTGGTGTCTATAGGGTAAACACGGATTTTGAGTTCAAGGTCATGAAGGGGTAAAATAGGGTTGATTACTGAAAATCACCTTAAAGTTCACTTTTTCCTGCATATTAAGTGCTGTGATCATCAGAATAATGCCAAAATGACTATAGCATTGGGTGCATGTAGGGTTATAATCAGATTTGGCTTGAACATGGGGAGGGGTCTGTTTTGGGGTCAAAGGGGTAAAATTTAGAAATTTGCCCAATTCAAATGAAAATTAGTATATGTAATCACGGTATGATTCAAAATATGATGGAGGTCATTTCAAGGTCACCAGAGGTCAACCAAAGGTCAAAATGGGTCAAATTCCAAAATTCGTCAAATTTAAATCTAAATTAGAATATGTAGTATTGATATGATTTAAAACAAAATGGAAGTCATTTCAAGGTCATCAGAGGTCAACAAAGGTCAAATTATTTTATTAGGTAGATTGTTATCAAACGTAATGCCAACATTTTTTATGAAAGGCAATTGTGTTCCAAATCTTTTCAAGGTCATAGAAGGTCACTTCAAGGTCACGGCTGGACTTCGCAGCCTTCTGAGGATGCAATATATCTAGTTCTTTAGTCCAGCCGAGCGGCGGCTGGACTCCTGTTTTTCAGTGGTTTCTTCTTCTTTCTGTCAACATTTGACATAATTGGCTCTAGCTCCCTAATTATTTGACCGATTTTAACCAAACTTGGGCAAAGGCTCCACTACCCCAGCCTTTACATTTGACATGACCCATTTGGGGTCAAATGTCACGCATGAGTAATTTTGGCTAAAATTTTTTACCAAAAATGCTTCTTCTTTTACAGATTACATGGTAGCGCAATGAGACTTGGTCATCGGCATGGACTATAGTTGGGGTCTATGGGGTAAACACAGATTTGGGGTCAAAGGTCATTAAGGGATTTTTCCAGCACATAACAAAATAACTTCAAAATGCTTCTTTTCCTACAGATTACATGGTACAGAGATACGATTGACACATATGCATTGACATTAGCTGGTGTCTATGGGGTAAACACAGATTTGGATTTCAAGGTCATGAAGGGGTCAAATAGGTTAGATTACTGAAAATTACCTTAAAATTCACTATTTGCTGCATATTAAGTGCTCTGATCATCAGAATAATGCCAGAATGACTATAACATTGGGTGCATATAGGGTTATAATCAGATTTGGCTTGAACATGGGGAGGGGTCTGTTTTGGGGTCAAAAGGGTAAAATTCTCAAATTTGTCCAATTCGAATGAAAATTAGTATATGTGATCACGATATGATTCAAAATATGATGGAGGTCATTTCAAGGTCACCAGAGGTCACCTAAAGGTTAAAAGGGTAAAATTCCAAAATTCGTCCAAATTAACTTTAAATTAGAATATATAATATTGATGTGATTTAAAACAAAATGGAGGTCATTTCAAGGTCATCAGAGGTCAACAAAGGTCAAATTGTTTTATTAGCTAGATTGTTATTAAACTTAATGCCTACATCTTTCACGAAAATGCAATTTTGTTTCAAATCTTTTCAAGGTCATCAGATGTCACTTCAAGGTCATGGCTGGACTTCGCAGCCTTACAGGGATGCAATATATCTAGTTCTTTCTTTCTTTCTGTCAACATTTGACATAATTGGCTCTAGCTCCCTAATTATTTGACCGATTTTAACCAAACTTGGGCAAAGGATCCACTACCCCAGCCTTTACATTTGACATGACCCATTTGGGGTCAAATGTCACGCATAAGTAATTTTGGCTAAAAATGTGATTTTTACCAAAAATGCTTCTTCTTTTACGGATTACATGGTAGCGCAATGAGACTTTGTCATCGGCATTGACTATAGTTGGGGTCTATGGGGTAAACACAGATTTGGGGTCAAAGGTCATTAAGGGATTTTTTCTGCACATAACCAAATACTTTCAAAATGCTTCTTTTCCTACAGATTACATAGTACAGAGATGAGATTGACACATATGCACTGACATTAGCTGGTGTCTATAGAGTAAACACGGATTTTGAGTTCAAGGTCATGAAGGGGTAAAATAGGGTTGATTACTGAAAATCACCTTAAAGTTCACTTTTCCTGCATATTAAGTGCTGTGATCATCAGAATAATGCCAAAATGACTATAGCATTGGGTGCATGTAGGGTTATAATCAGATTTGGCTTGAACATGGGGAGGGGTCTGTTTTGGGGTCAAAAGAGGTAAAATTTAGAAATTTGCCCAATTCAAATGAAAATTAGTATATGTAATCACGGTATGATTCAAAATATGATGGAGGTCATTTCAAGGTCACCAGAGGTCAACCAAAGGTCAAAATGGGTCAAATTACAAAATTCGTCAAATTTAAATCTAAATTAGAATATGTAGTATTGATATGATTTAAAACAAAATGGAAGTCATTTCAAGGTCATCAGAGGTCAACAAAGGTCAAATTATTTTATTAGGTAGATTGTTATCAAACGTAATGCCAACATTTTTTATGAAAGGCAATTGTGTTCCAAATCTTTTCAAGGTCATAGAAGGTCACTTCAAGGTCACGGCTGGACTTCGCAGCCTTCTGAGGATGCAATATATCTAGTTCTTTAGTCCAGCCGAGCGGCGGCTGGACTCCTGTTTTTCAGTGGTTTCTTCTTCTTTCTGTCAACATTTGACATAATTGGCTCTAGCTCCCTAATTATTTGACCGATTTTAACCAAACTTGGGCAAAGGCTCCACTACCCCAGCCTTTACATTTGACATGACCCATTTGGGGTCAAATGTCACGCATGAGTAATTTTGGCTAAAAATGCGATTTTTACCAAAAATGCTTCTTCTTTTACAGATTACATGGTAGCGCAATGAGACTTGGTCATCGGCATGGACTATAGTTGGGGTCTATGGGGTAAACACAGATTTGGGGTCAAAGGTCATTAAGGGGATTTTTTCCAGCACATAACAAAATAACTTCAAAATGCTTCTTTTCCTACAGATTACATGGTACAGAGATACGATTGACACATATGCATTGACATTAGCTGGTGTCTATGGGGTAAACACAGATTTGGATTTCAAGGTCATGAAGGGGTCAAATAGGTTAGATTACTGAAAATTACCTTAAAATTCACTATTTGCTGCATATTAAGTGCTCTGATCATCAGAATAATGCCAGAATGACTATAACATTGGGTGCATATAGGGTTATAATCAGATTTGGCTTGAACATGGGGAGGGGTCTGTTTTGGGGTCAAAAGGGGTAAAATTCTCAAATTTGTCCAATTCGAATGAAAATTAGTATATGTGATCACGATATGATTCAAAATATGATGGAGGTCATTTCAAGGTCACCAGAGGTCACCTAAAGGTTAAAAGGGGTAAAATTCCAAAATTCGTCCAAATTAACTTTAAATTAGAATATATAATATTGATGTGATTTAAAACAAAATGGAGGTCATTTCAAGGTCATCAGAGGTCAACAAAGGTCAAATTGTTTTATTAGCTAGATTGTTATTAAACTTAATGCCTACATCTTTCACGAAAATGCAATTTTGTTTCAAATCTTTTCAAGGTCATCAGATGTCACTTCAAGGTCATGGCTGGACTTCGCAGCCTTACAGGGATGCAATATATCTAGTTCTTTCTTTCTTTCTGTCAACATTTGACATAATTGGCTCTAGCTCCCTAATTATTTGACCGATTTTAACCAAACTTGGGCAAAGGATCCACTACCCCAGCCTTTACATTTGACATGACCCATTTGGGGTCAAATGTCACGCATAAGTAATTTTGGCTAAAATGTGATTTTTACCAAAAATGCTTCTTCTTTACAGATTACATGGTAGCGCAATGAGACTTTGTCATCGGCATGGACTATAGTTGGGGTCTATGGGGTAAACACAGATTTGGGGTCAAAGGTCATTAAGGGATTTTTTTCTGCACATAACCAAATACTTTCAAAATGCTTCTTTTCCTACAGATTACATAGTACAGAGATGAGATTGACACATATGCACTGACATTAGCTGGTGTCTATAGAGTAAACACGGATTTTGAGTTCAAGGTCATGAAGGGTAAAATAGGGTTGATTACTGAAAATCACCTTAAAGTTCACTTTTCCTGCATATTAAGTGCTGTGATCATCAGAATAATGCCAAAATGACTATAGCATTGGGTGCATGTAGGGTTATAATCAGATTTGGCTTGAACATGGGGAGGGGTCTGTTTTGGGGTCAAAAGGGGGAAAATTTTGAAATTTGCCCAATTCAAATGAAAATTAGTATATGTAATCACGGTATGATTCAAAATATGATGGAGGTCATTTCAAGGTCACCAGAGGTCAACCAAAGGTCAAAATGGGTCAAATTCCAAAATTCGTCAAATTTAAATCTAAATTAGAATATGTAGTATTGATATGATTTAAAACAAAATGGAAGTCATTTCAAGGTCATCAGAGGTCAACAAAGGTCAAATTATTTTATTAGGTAGATTGTTATCAAACGTAATGCCAACATTTTTTATGAAAGGCAATTGTGTTCCAAATCTTTTCAAGGTCATAGAAGGTCACTTCAAGGTCACGGCTGGACTTCGCAGCCTTCTGAGGATGCAATATATCTAGTTCTTTAGTCCAGCCGAGCGGCGGCTGGACTCCTGTTTTTCAGTGGTTTCTTCTTCTTTCTGTCAACATTTGACATAATTGGCTCTAGCTCCCTAATTATTTGACCGATTTTAACCAAACTTGGGCAAAGGCTCCACTACCCCAGCCTTTACATTTGACATGACCCATTTGGGGTCAAATGTCACGCATGAGTAATTTTGGCTAAAAATGCGATTTTTACCAAAAATGCTTCTTCTTTACAGATTACATGGTAGCGCAATGAGACTTGGTCATCGGCATGCACTATAGTTGGGGTCTATGGGGTAAACACAGATTTGGGGTCAAATGTCATTAAGTCGATTTTTCCAGCACATAACAAAATAACTTCAAAATGCTTCTTTTCCTACAGATTACATGGTACAGAGATACGATTGACACATATGCATTGACATTAGCTGGTGTCTATGGGGTAAACACAGATTTGGATTTCAAGGTCATGAAGGGGTCAAATAGGTTAGATTACTGAAAATTACCTTAAAATTCACTATTTGCTGCATATTAAGTGCTCTGATCATCAGAATAATGCCAGAATGACTATAACATTGGGTGCATATAGGGTTATAATCAGATTTGGCTTGAACATGGGGAGGGGTCTGTTTTGGGGTCAAAAGGGGTAAAATTCTCAAATTTGTCCAATTCGAATGAAAATTAGTATATGTGATCACGATATGATTCAAAATATGATGGAGGTCATTTCAAGGTCACCAGAGGTCACCTAAAGGTTAAAAGGGGTAAAATTCCAAAATTCGTCCAAATTAACTTTAAATTAGAATATATAATATTGATGTGATTTAAAACAAAATGGAGGTCATTTCAAGGTCATCAGAGGTCAACAAAGGTCAAATTGTTTTATTAGCTAGATTGTTATTAAACTTAATGCCTACATCTTTCACGAAAATGCAATTTTGTTTCAAATCTTTTCAAGGTCATCAGATGTCACTTCAAGGTCATGGCTGGACTTCGCAGCCTTACAGGGATGCAATATATCTAGTTCTTTCTTTCTTTCTGTCAACATTTGACATAATTGGCTCTAGCTCCCTAATTATTTGACCGATTTTAACCAAACTTGGGCAAAGGATCCACTACCCCAGCCTTTACATTTGACATGACCCATTTGGGGTCAAATGTCACGCATAAGTAATTTTGGCTAAAAATGTGATTTTTACCAAAAATGCTTCTTCTTTTACAGATTACATGGTAGCGCAATGAGACTTTGTCATCGGCATGGACTATAGTTGGGGTCTATGGGGTAAACACAGATTTGGGGTCAAAGGTCATTAAGGGGATTTTTTTTCTGCACATAACCAAATACTTTCAAAATGCTTCTTTTCCTACAGATTACATAGTACAGAGATGAGATTGACACATATGCACTGACATTAGCTGGTGTCTATAGAGTAAACACGGATTTTGAGTTCAAGGTCATGAAGGGGTAAAATAGGGTTGATTACTGAAAATCACCTTAAAGTTCACTTTTCCTGCATATTAAGTGCTGTGATCATCAGAATAATGCCAAAATGACTATAACATTGGGTGCATATAGGGTTATAATCAGATTTGGCTTGAACATGGGGAGGGGTCTCTTTGGGGGTCAAAAGGGTAAAATTCTAAAATTTGTCCAATTCGAATGAAAATTAGTATATGGGATCACGATATGATTAAAAATATGATGGAGGTCATTTCAAGGTCACCAGAGGTCAACCAAAGGTCAAATTATTTTATAAGCTAGATTGTTATCAAACTTAATCCCTACATCTTTCACGAAAATGCAATTGTGTTTTAAATCTTTACAAGGTCATCAGATGTCACTTCTAGGTCACCGCTGGACTTCGCAGCCTTACAGGGATGCATTATATCTAGTTTCTTTGCACAGCCGCCATCGGCTGTTCCAAAATTCGTCCAAATTAAATTTAAGTTAGAATATATAATATTGATATGATTTAAAACAAAATGGCGGTCATTTCAAGGTCATCAGAGGTCACCAAAGGTCAAATTATTTTATAAGCTAGATTGTTATCAAACTTAATCCCTACATCTTTCACGAAAATGCAATTGTGTTTTAAATCTTTACAAGGTCATCAGATGTCACTTCTAGGTCACGGCTGGACTTCGCAGCCTTACAGGGATGCATTATATCTAGTTTCTTTGCACAGCCGCCATCGGCGCTGTGCCTTCTTTTTACCGCGTTCTTCTTCTGAATCTTCTGTCAACATTATGATCAGCCATCGTAGCCACATGCTTTCAGGCATGTTGACCATACTTGGTCAGTAGAACCGTTTGGTGGTGCCACAGATGTCACATGATCAACTTCCGGTCAAATGTCATCCACTTCCGGTCAATGGCCAAAACTTGGATTTTCACTAAAAATGCTTCTCCTCCCACATATTACATAGCATCGTGACGTCACTTACACACATGCATCATCTATATCCAGTGTCTAAAAGTTGTTCACAGAATTGGGATCAAAGGTCATTAAGGGGTCACTTCCGGTAAAAGTCTGACAAATTTGTAAAAATATTCAAAAAATCACTGTCTTTACAAATTACATAGCAGAGAGTCGCCATTAGCACACATGCATCGCTACTAGCTAGGGTCTTTAGGATGCCTACAGTTTTGGGGTCAAAGGTCATTAAGGGGTTACTTCCGGTCAAAAACCAAAATTATCAAAAAAGTTTAAAATTTTTTATCTCAAAATGTAAACAGACCAGAGTAATATAATCATCATACATGAATCAGTGTTACTTGATGTATGCATGGTATTTTTATTTTGGGGGTCAAAGGTCATTAAGGGGTAACTTCCTGTTTTTAGCTAAATATTTTTAAGAATTTTTATCTCGACAACTAAACAAAGTAGAATTTTTTAATTAAAATTGGAACAATGCATTTTGTCGGTGTATATGTGTTTTTTCCATTGAGGTCAAAGGTCATTAAGGGGGTCAAACGGTCAATCATAAATTTAAAAAAATTCTTCTTCTTGCACAGCCGCCATCGGCGCTGTGCCTTCTTTTACCGCGTTCTTCTTCTGAATCTTCTGTCAACATTATGATCAGCCATCGTAGCCACATGCTTTCAGGCATGTTGACCATACTTGGTCAGTAGAACCGTTTGGTGGTGCCACAGATGTCACATGATCAACTTCCGGTCAAATGTCATCCACTTCCGGTCAATGGCCAAAACTTGGATTTTCACTAAAAATGCTTCTCCCACATATTACATAGCATCGTGACGTCACTTACACACATGCATCATCTATATCCAGTGTCTAAAAGTTGTTCACAGAATTGGGATCAAAGGTCATTAAGGGGTCACTTCCGGTAAAAGTCTGACAAATTTGTAAAAAATATTCAAAAAATCACTGTCTTTACAAATTACATAGCAGAGAGTCGCCATTAGCACACATGCATCGCTACTAGCTAGGGTCTTTAGGATGCCTACAGTTTTGGGGTCAAAGGTCATTAAAGGGTTACTTCCGGTCAAAAACCAAAATTATCAAAAAAGTTTAAAATTTTTTATCTCAAAATGTAAACAGACCAGAGTAATATAATCATCATACATGAATCAGTGTTACTTGATGTATGCATGGTATTTTTATGTTGGGGGTCAAAGGTCATTAAGGGGTAACTTCCTGTTTTTAGCTAAATAACTTTAAGAATTTTTATCTCGACAACTAAACAAAGTAGAATTTTTAATTAAAATTGGAACAATGCATTTTGTCGGTGTACATGTGGTTTTTTTTTCATTGAGGTCAAAGGTCATTAAGGGGTCAAACGGTCAATCATAAATTTAAAAAAATTCTTCTTGCACAGCCGCCATCGGCGCTGTGCCTTCTTTTTACCGCGTTCTTCTTCTGAATCTTCTGTCAACATTATGATCAGCCATCGTAGCCACATGCTTTCAGGCATGTTGACCATACTTGGTCAGTAGAACCGTTTGGTGGTGCCACAGATGCCACATGATCAACTTCCGGTCAAATGTCATCCACTTCCGGTCAATGGCCAAAACTTGGATTTTCACTAAAAATGCTTCTCCTCCCACATATTACATAGCATCGTGACGTCACTTACACACATGCATCATCTATATCCAGTGTCTAAAAGTTGTTCACAGAATTGGGATCAAAGGTCATTAAGGGGTCACTTCCGGTAAAAGTCTGACAAATTTGTAAAAAATATTCAAAAAATCACTGTCTTTACAAATTACATAGCAGAGAGTCGCCATTAGCACACATGCATCGCTACTAGCTAGGGTCTTTAGGATGCCTACAGTTTGGGGGTCAAAGGTCATTAAGGGGTTACTTCCGGTCAAAAACCAAAATTATCAAAAAAGTTTAAAAAATTTTTATCTCAAAATGTAAACAGACCAGAGTAATATAATCATCATACATAAATCAGTGTTACTTGATGTATGCATGGTATTTTTATGTTGGGGGTCAAAGGTCATTAAGGGGTAACTTTCTGTTTTTAGCTAAATAACTTTAAGAATTTTTATCTCGACAACTAAACAAAGTAGAATTTTTTAATTAAAATTGGAACAACGCATTTTGTCGGTGTACATGTGGTTTTTTTTTTCATTGAGGTCAAAGGTCATTAAGGGGGTCAAACGGTCAATCATAAATTTAAAAAAATTCTTCTTGCACAGCCGCCATCGGCGCTGTGCTTTGTTTTTACCGCGTTCTTCTTTCTTCTTCTTCTTCTGTCAACATCATAATCAGCCATCGTAGCCACATGCTTTCAGGCATGTTGACCATACTTGGTCAGTAGAACCGTTTTGCGGTGCCACAGATGTCACATGATCAACTTCCGGTCAAATGTCATCCACTTCCGGTCAATGGCCAAAACTTGGATTTTCACTAAAAATGCTACTCCTCCCACATATTACATAGCACCGTGACGTCACTTACACACATGCATCATCTATAGCCAGTGTCTAAAAGTTGTTAACAGAATTGGGATCAAAGGTCATTAAGGGCCACTTCCGGTAAAAGTCTGAAAAATTTGTAAAAAATATTCAAAAAATCACTGTCTTTACAAATTACATAGCAGAGAGTCGCCATTAGCACACATGTATCGCTACTAGCTAGGGTCTTTAGGATGCCTACAGTTTTGGGGTCAAAGGTCATTAAGGTGTTACTTCCGGTCAAAAACCAAAATAATCAAAAAAGTTTAAAAAATTTTTATCTCAAAATGTAAACAGACCAGAGTAATATAATCATCATACATGAATCAGTGTTACCTGATGTATGTATGGTATTTTTATTTTGGGGGTCAAATGTCATTAAGGGGTCACTTCTTGTTTTTAGCTAAATAAATTTAAGAATTTTTATCTCGACAACTAAACAATGTAGAATTTTTTAATTTAAATTGGAACAATGCATTTTGTCGGTGTACATAAGGTTTTTTCTTCATTGAGGTCAAAGGTCATTAAGGGGGCAAAAGGTCAATCATATTTTTAAAAAAATCAAAATCCATGTATGAGTTCCGATTAAGCTGAAATACACAAGGAATATTCCTTATGACATCCTAAGCACTATGTAATATTTTTGCGGGGTCAAAGGTAATTAAGGGATCACTTCCGATTCTCACAGATTCGGGGTCATAACTCATTTGTCACTGCTGGCTGTGCATGCTCGCGGTCGCAGGCGAACGCAATCAGATCTCGTTCTTCTTGCACATCCGCCATCGGCGATGTGCATTCTTTTACCGCGTTCTTCTTCTTTCTTCTGTCAACACTTGCAGACCCCCCCTCTTGAAATTTACAAATTGCTCTAGCTCCGACATACTTTCATGGATTTCAACCAAACTTAGACACACTCATCACTGGCACTTGCTACAAATGTCACATGATCAATTTCCGGTCAATGGTCATCCACTTCCGGTCAATGGTCAAAAACGTGATTTTCACTAAAAATGCTTCTTCTTCCAAATATTACATAGCATCGTGACATCACTTGCACACATGCATCATATATAGCCAGTGTCTAAAAGTTATACCACAAAATTGGAATCAAAGGTCATTAAGGGTCACTTCCGGTAAAAGTCTGAAAAATTTGTAAAAAATATTCAAAAAATCACTGTCTTTACAAATTACATAGCAGAGAGTCGCCATTAGCACACATGCATCGCTACTAGCTAGGGTCTTTAGGATGCCTACAGTTTTGGGGTCAAAGGTCATTAAGGGGTTACTTCCGGTCAAAAACCAAAATTATCAAAAATGTTTAAAAAATTTTATCTCAAAATGTAAACAGACCAGAGTAATATAATCATCATACATGAATCAGTGTTACCTGATGTATGCATGGTATTTTTATTTTGGGGGTCAAAGGTCATTAAGGGGTCACTTCCTGTTTTAGCTAAATAACTTCAAGAATTTTTATCTCGACAACTAAACATAGTAGAATTTTTAATTAAAATTGGAACAATGCATTTTGTCGGTGTACATAAGGTTTTTTTTTCATTGAAGTCAAAGGTCATTAAGGGGGTCAAAAGGTCAATCATAAATTTAAAAAAATCAAAATCCATGTATAAGTTCCGATTACCCGCATATTTTACATTATTGATTTTTATTTAGGGTCAAAGGTTATGAGGCGTCACTTCCGGTGTTAAACAAAATACCTTCTAAAATACCTGGCGGTTGTGCATGCTCGCGGTCGCAGGCGACCGCAACCATATCTAGTTCTTTCTTTCTTTCTTTCTTCTTCTTCTTCTGTCAACACTATGATCAGCCATCGTAGCCACATGCTTTCAGGCATGTTGACCATACTTGGTCAGTATAACCGTTTGGTGGTGCCACAGATGTCACATGATCAACTTCCGGTCAAATGTCATCCACTTCCGGTCAATGGCCAAAACTTGGATTTTCACTAAAATGCTACTCCTCCCACATATTACATAGCACCGTGACGTCACTTACACACATGCATCATCTATAGCCAGTGTCTAAAAGTTATACCACAAAATTGGAATCAAAGGTCATTAAGGGTCACTTCCGGTAAAAGTCTGAAAATTTGTAAAAAATATTCAAAAAATCACTGTCTTTACAAATTACATAGCAGAGAGTCGCCATTAGCACACATGCATCGCTATTATCTAGGGTCTTTAGGATGCCTACAGTTTTGGGGTCAAAGGTCATTAAGGGGTTACTTCCGGTCAAAAACCAAAATTATCAAAAAAGTTTAAATTTTTTTTATCTCAAAATGTAAACAAACCAGAGTAATATACCCATCATACATGAATTAGTGTTACATGGTGTATGCATGGTATTTTTTATTTTGGGGGTCAAAGGTCATTAAGGGGTAACTTCCTGTTTTAGCTAAATAACTTCAAGAATTTTTATCTCAACAACTAAACAGTAGAATTTTTTAATTAAAAGTGGAACAATGCATTTTGTCGTTGTATATAAGGTTTTATTTTCATTGAGGTCAAAGGTCATTAAAGGGGTCAAAAGGTCAATCATAAATTTAAAAAAATCATAATCCATGTATAAGTTCCGATAAAGCTGAAAATTCACCAGGAATATTCCTTATGACATCCTAAGCACTATGTAATATTTTTGCGGGGTCAAAGGTAATTAAGGGATCACTTCCGGTTCTCACAGATTCGGAGTCATAACTCATTTGTCACTGCTGGCTGTGCATCCTCGCGGTCGCAGGCGAACGCAATCAGATCTCGTTTACATTATTGATTTTATTTAGGGTCAAAGGTTATGAGGGGTCACTTCCGGTGTTAAACAAAATACCTTCTAAAATACCTGGCGGTTGTGCATGCTCGCGGTCGCAGGCGACCGCAACCAGATCTAGTTCTTCTTCTGTCAACATCATAATCAGCCATCGTAGCCACATGCTTTCAGGCATGTTGACCATACTTGGTCAGTAGAACCGTTTGGTGGTGCCACAGATGCCACATGATCAACTTCCGGTCAAATGTCATCCACTTCCGGTCAATGGCCAAAACTTGGATTTTCACTAAAAATGCTACTCCTCCCACATATTACATAGCACCGTGACATCACTTACACACATGTATCATCTATAGCCAGTGTCTAAAAGTTATACCACAAAATTGGAATCAAAGGTCATTAAGGGGTCACTTCCGGTAAAAGTCTGACAAATTTGTAAAAGATATTCAAAAAATCACTGTCTTTACAAATTACATAGCAGAGAGTCGCCATTAGCACACATGCATCGCTACTAGCTAGGGTCGTTAGGATGCCTACAGTTTTGGGGTCAAAGGTCATTAAGGGGTTACTTCCGGTCAAAAACCAAAATTATCAAAAAAGTTTTAAAAATTTTTATCTCAAAAAATAAACAGACCAGAGTAATATAATTATCATACATGAATTAGTGTTACCTGATGTATGCATGGTATTTTTATTTTGGGGGTCAAAGGTCAATAAGGGGTCACTTCCTGTTTTTAGCTAAATAACTTTAAGAATTTTTATCTCGACAACTAAACAAAGTAAATTTTTTTAATTAAAATTGGAACAATGCATTTTGTCGGTGTACATAAGGTGTTTTTTTCATTGAAGTCTAAGGTCATTAAGGGGGTCAAAAGGTCAATCATAAATTTTTTCTAAAAATCAAAATCCATGTATAAGTTCCGATTAAGCTGAAATTCCCCAGGAATATTCCTTATGACATCCTAAGCACTATGTAATATTTTTGCGGGGTCAAAGGTAATTAAGGGATCACTTCCGGTTCTCACAGATTCATTTGTCACTGCTGGCTGTGCATCCTCGCGGTCGCAGGCGAACGCAATCAGATCTCGTTTAATACTGTTTTTTCATGGAATTGTGCATAGGCACTGCACATTAGCTGGTATTCTTCTTCATATCTACAGTGCAAAGTGTGCAGTAGTTTATACATGACTGTGGCATTGAAATGAAAAAGAAGTATACAGAGGAATTGCCATGGCTATACTTTGTATTTGGCTTATAATTGGTGACAATTAGGCTTAATTTGGCTTTTATTAATGCACACTCACACATCAATTAAGTCCCAACTTCAACATGCATAAATTCACATAAAGGCTCAAAAAAGAATTCTTTTGCCCTTTTCAACCAACACTAATCTAAACAAATAGGGTCACAGTTTTCCCCCATATTTGAATTTTCATATTATTTGGTATAAAATTCACAAAATGTTTTGCCTGTTTGTAATTTGTACCGCTCAACTCTGATATATTAAAAAACTGAGCCTGACAAACCTGATACATAATTGTTTACCATCGCAATTGTGATTATAATATTGCATGTGGCAAAATATTTTCAAAAAAATTACAGACCGACCGACCCTAACTTTGGAGCTTTTAAAGGACAATAAAAACTCCCTTTTTTAAGGCCTAAGTGCACATCATTGCTCAATACGCAGCTAGCATAGGTTATGCATCCAGGTGTGTGCACACCATTCTATATCAAACCCATCAAACCATATGAATATATTTAACCTTCACAAAATAATTGAGGCAATCCCAAGAACTTGGAAGTTACAAATTAAGGAAAAAAGGTTACATTCTTGTGAGAGAATTCCCAGTTCATTAGTTGAGTTAAAAAACAAGAAAGTTAAACATATTTCCTTACTCAAAACAAAAGAAATATATAATATTTTAAGTACATGTTTCGAGAAACCAGTTTGCATCCAATACTGGGATAAACAATTAAAAGTTGTAGACAAGCCGTGGAATAAAATCTTTTTATTTAAAATCCGAAATAGACTGATTAATAAATTAGGGCATTTTCAATTCAATGTCCTTTATAATCTCATTCCATGTAGAAGAAATCTCCACAAATGGAAACTTAATGACATTGATATTTGTGACTTTTGTAATTGTACTGACAACTATGAACATTTCTTTATAACATGTTCAAAAATAAATCGTTTTGGAAGCAATTTTCAGCCTTTATATGCCACATTCAAAATATTAGAGTGTTTAATATATGTTTAGAAAAAGTTATTTGTGGATGGCATATTGACAAATCTGAATACAGTTTATCAAATATTTTGATTATTTTAGGCGCTTATTCAATTTATAAATCAAAAATCATATATAACGATACGAAAAAAATCATTCCAATTTCGAGTTTATTTATTCAAGAAATTAAAAACATTGACCAAATAATTTCAAACACGAAAAGAAAGTTAAGAATCGACATTGATTCAAATGGTTGGCAGTACGGTAAAGTGTACTGGAATGTTATGTAATCTGGTCTTAAACTATGAGGTTCTAATATGTAGAGACCTGTAAAATGATAACAAGATGTATTGAACATGTAATCCCAATCAAAATATTGTATGCCCATTATGTAAGATGATAACATGATGTATTGAACATGAAATCCCAATCAAAAAATAGTGTATGATAATAATACATGTAGGCCCAATATATGCCTGTAAGATTATTGAACATGAAATCCCAATCAAAAAAATATTGTATGATAATAATACATGTAGGCCCAATATGTAGAGGCCTGTAAAATGATAACATAATGTATTGAACATGAAATCCCAATCAAAAAATATTGCATGATAATAATACATATAGGCCAATATGTATAGGCCTGTAAAATGATAACATGATGTATTGAATATGAAATCCCAAATCAAAAATATTGTATGATATTAATATGAAAAGAGAAAATAACAAAGAAATAAAGGCAATTTGCCTCACCTCTTTGAGGTTAAAGATAAAAAAAAAAACCCCATCAAACCAGAGAAGAAGAGAATTCTCATCTTCTCTGATCAACCACACAGACGCAAATGCAGGTTATTGATATCTTATAATTACTGTGTCTTGGCGTCTTGTGACATAGTAAATTAGGGTGTTAAAAGAGACGGTTATTTATTCTGTTCACAACTTAATTTTTAGCACCATTATGTCTGTAAAAAATCAAAACATTTTGCTTTAGTTGCTATGCCCTTTTTTAAATTGTTCACAATGCCCTCGAAACAACTAATACACAATTATACCTCTATTACATGGATCAAGATATATCATTTTGTTAATTATGGTAAGATTGTTATAATCTAAATGAACTTACCTTGGTAGCAGCTGGCAATATCTGCCAGGATTTCTACATTTTCATTGTTGTACATTTTTACAATGCACACCATGTCATCTATGATACTGTCATCTAAGAAAAAGAAGAAAAAAATCCCATCTATATTAATTTTTAGCAAATGTTAATGATATGTTTTTAGTAGTTGCAACTGTGCTGTGACTATCATGGGAGGAAAGTGTAGTAAATAAATTTGCACGGTCATCTGAAATAAAGGTTTTACCCACAATGTGTATTGTGTGAGCATACACTTTTCAAATACATGCTTTTAATTATACCATGTATGCTTTGTGTGAAAAACAAAAAGGCACTGTTTGTGCATGTGTTTACATGCAGGGACAACATTATTTTGGCGGGCATTTTGGAAGCAAGATGGCGGATCTGTGCAAGGGGTCAATAGTGGGACAGACTTAACGGGTCACTTTGTGATCTACAGCCTCATCTTACTCCAAAAAAGTTGGAATTTTATACCATCAGAGACCTATAGGACTACATACTGTTTGTGTACATAACTTACTTGCAGATTTGGTCGTTTGACAAAGAAATTACAACATGGCGCCTAAGGGGCACTTTAATATATGTAATTATGCATAACTAGCAAATCCAATGTCAGAATGAACTGAAATTAAATATTATTTTGACCAAAACCTACACATGTTTATAACATAAGTCATTTAAAAACGTTGTGTTTGCTGGGTACATTGCATGTTAAATTTGCAGGAATTTTTGGACAGTGGTGTAAGTACTGGCACATGCAATTTACGTCATCCTTTTTCCCTGTTTATTATTTTATATAGTTATTCTTGATTTTTATTTCAGCAGTTGTCTTTTTCTTTATTGCTATAGACTTGCCAAATAGATAGATTGCATAACTTAATTTGCAGCAATGTAACACTTTAAACAAAACAGCAAAAAAAAATTTAAAGCATGGTTTGATGTTATTTTCAGTACCATCTATAACTTTCAATACCTTTCTATTCAAATTAATCTCCACTTATTTATGTTGACAACAAGACTGCAATTTTGTTATATAACTATGCTACACAGAATTATTATTTTCAGATTTGCAGCCTTCATTATCATAATTATTGTTTGTGACAACTAAAACTGAAAATTGCCACAAAAGGCAATCCTGCTGGGCTATGCAGCCACAGACTACTACAGAGTACAGACCATATATGTATTAGATAAAGGATAAAGGGTGAGAAACAGACCATTATCAGAAATAATGGGCGTGTTGTTCATGTGGGTGAGATGTTAGTTGGTTTGAGGTTGAGACCCCGGTAGGGGTCGAAACCTCAAACCAACTAACATTGAGCCAGTCATGAACAACACACCCATTATTTCTGGTCATGGTCTGTTTTGAACCGTTTATCTTACATATACGGCGAGCAAAATTTAATTGTTTGCATCAAAATATGTAGATATAATAGTTTAAAAACTAAAAGACATTTAATGCCCAAATTTAGTTTCTTGAATTAAAAACACTAACACCTCAGACGCCAGCATTATCAAATCAATACAGTATTGATCTCAATTATTGACATCAGTATCACTTGCATAGTTAATCCGCTGGAGTGTATTCACCCCGTGATCATTGTTATTCAAATGATTAATGAATAATGCAAATGCAAGTTTTGTCAACGTTTGGACTACGATCAATTTCAACACCATGAAATTTTATATCTTAGAAAAATGTGATTAAGCTGATATTTGAAAAACCTATTAACGCAGTGTTCAATGGTACTCCCCATTATGGGTAGGTCACAGTGAGGCTTTGCACCTCCAGCCTCTTGACTTGTAATGAGTACCGCAGAAGCTCGCAGAGTAGTTGCGAAGCTCTCCTGGTCGGGTAGTATCCCGGGGGGTCCTTGCCTAGTAGCTAATTTGCATGGACCATTGAGCGTTTTTGGGTTGGGTAAGGATTAAGATTACCTTCTAAAAATCTAATGGCAAGTTTATATACATGTACTGAGTATACATTCAATGAATATTACTACTGTTATACGGATTGCAGTAGCCCTCTATCATTTTCTCTTGCCATGTAACATTTGCATATAAATCGAGCTATAAATGCATTTGTTCCGGCCGTAATTCTACCTGAGACTAGTATAACCCATATTATACATGTATGTTGTGATCCTTTCCATAGTGTTTCTAGAATGTCTTAGTATTCCTTTGGTTTAGCTCGCTGCCCGAGACCGTTATCTTGAGCTATTGTGTTAATAATGGTCTCTGGACAGCTAGCCACCGCCATTACTCTAGGTAATGGTCAGGGTAACGAACCTTGGAACAAAAGAAATACAATGGATAATCTGTGAATAGAAAAGGGCTAGACGTATATCATTGATATACGTCTAGCCCTTTTCTATTCACAGATTATCCATTGTATTCCTTTTGTTTAAGGTTCGTTGCCTCGACCACCTAGAGTAATTGAGGTAGCTAGCTGCCCAGAGACCATTATCAATACAATAGCTCAAGATAACGGTCTCGGGCAGCGAACTAAACAAAAGGAAACCATGGACATTCTAGAAACACTATGGAAAGGATCACAACATACATGTAGAATCTGAGTTGGTTACTTGTCTCAGATAGAATTACGGAACAAATACATTTACAGCTAGATTTAAATGCAAATGTTATATGACAAGAGAAAATTATACAGGGCTCCTGCAATCCGTAACAGTAATTCATGTAACATCACTGGTGCTCAGTTAAATTTATGCAAATTAAATTTTAATTAGCATAACGAAGTAAATATTCGTAAATAATAAGTAACCGTTTCATTGAATGTATACTCAGTACATGTATTTAAACTTGCCATTGGTTTTTAGAAGGGAATCTGTCTTTATCCTTGCCCAACCAAAAAACGCTCAACGGTCCATGCGAATTAGCTACTAGGCAAGAACCCCGGATAATACCCAACCAGGAGCTTAAAACTAACTGCGGTACTCATTACAGCCCTACATACGCGTCACCTCCAAAGTTGGAGTGCCCCCCCCCCCCGGGGGCATTTCATGGAACAATCGGCCCTCATTTTCGGGTGATGCTGAGATTTTGACTGTTTGTACGTACGCGGTCTGTTATCTTTTTCGTCCATGTATGCAGCAAATCTGTGTTTCTTTCCCCCCTTGCCCAAAAGGTTTGTGAATTTGAACTTGAAACCCGGGCTTGAAACAGGCTATCGTCACACCTATCATAAAGAATGCAACTATCTGGATCCAAGCATCAAATGTTTCTCTAAAATTATGGAAAAGTGTGTTATATGTTGGCGATTTTTTTCATATTTCTACAAATAGTTTGCTGGAACTATACCAATCTGCCAGCCTATATAATCACAGAACAGAAACTGCTCTTCTGAAAGTGAAAAAATTATATTTTATGTGCTCTGGGCAACAAAACAGCTGCCCTTACCAAAGTGAACAGCTATAATTAAGCCTTTACTAGGCTGTTACTCAGCAGTTGTAAGTTTGAACAGCCAGTAGCTTAGCTGCTACATGCTTGGAACAGCTATAATTTAGCCTTCACATTTTTGAACAGTTATAATTATAGCCTTCACATTTTTGAACAGCTATAATTTAGCCTTCACATTTTTGAACAGCTAGTTTAGCTATAGCTGTTCGATTTTTGAACTTGGCTTATATCTGTTAGCCAGTTATAGCCTTAGCCTTCACTTCCTCAGTGGTTGACCCAAGGGTCAAATAGGTGCATGATGGGAATATATATCTAACTGCCATTTTGAACTGGTGTGGATGACTGCAGATGGAATCTTAGTCCTTTGGATGTTTCCAGCTTTATTTTATAGGCCTTGTTTTTCACTTTTTACATTTGGGATGCATGTTATGTGGACAATATCATATGTAATGCATGTAGTTATCTTTGTGTGCAATAATATATGCCGCATCATGTATAATGTAAGTATAGTTAAGCTTAAATATCACTAGCTGTTATGTAACAGCTAGTGAAGGCTTGCGCTAGCTGTACCTAATTTACATAATTCGTCGGCTTAATACATGCTAAATGAAGGCTATAATCATCGAACAGCTAGTGAAGGCTATTATTGAACAGCTAGTGAAGGCTAGTGAAGGTTGTCACTAGCTGTACCTAATTTACATAATTCATCATTTTGAAGGCTTAGTACATGCTAAATAACAGCTACTATCTAAAGGCTAAATTACCTGTTCAGTGAAGGCTTTCAAACAGCTGATTGAAGGCCTTCATTTCAAACAACTGATTGAAGGCCTTCATTTATGGTGACGGTGTTTATCTTGTGTTATTAGATCTAATTGAAGCATTTGACACTATTGAGTTTGATATTTTGAATGATAGGCTTGCAAAATCTCCCGGCATTAATGGAGCCATCCAAACCTGGATTACTTTCTTACCTCAAAGAACGCAACAGCCAAGTTTGCAAAGCTGGTGATATTTCTAAGACTCATGGAATTTAGCCTACGGATCAGTGGTAGGTCCTGGGATGTTTAGTTACTACACATATACCCACTTGGAAAAATTATCCAGAAATGAACACAGATTAAATTATCACATACGCAGACGATACTCAAATATATATGACCCATTCCATGTCAACTCCAGGGATGTGCACCGCAGCACCTGTTCAATTTTTTTCTTTTTCTGTGTGGTGGTAGATATTGATGAGAAAGTAAAATTCCGAAAATTTGAGCTTCATACTCCATTTTTGTTTTCCATGTGGCATCAATTTGAAATTTAGGTCAGCGTAAAAATGTGTCGAACGCAAACAACGTTTGAGGTCCATAAATGTATAAAGGGAACCATTTACATGTATTCCATGGGGTACTTATTTACCTGAAATTCAAATCTGGCATCAAAAACTTGTAACTCTTTACTTTGGATATAGGGCCCTCAAAATGCAACTTCGTCCATCCAGGACCAACTTTGGGGTCAAAACTCCAAAAGTAAAAATAATTTTATTGTCCATTTTTTTGCCAGTCAGAGCCCTTTGGTAGGACATTACTCTTATCTCAATATTGAGCCTATTAGAATACTTTTAGCTGAGGGCTATTACCCAAAAAACCACAATTGTACATTTTTTTACATTTTGACCCCCCTGAAAACCAATGTCAGACATTCTGATCCACCATCAACTTCAGGTATGTTGAAAATATGTCCTTGGACAACATTTCTGATGATATTGGCAGATCTCGATGAATTCAACACAAATTAGTTAGGTTAGCCTACTCCATAGAGTTGTACACATTTTGATTTCAAAGTTGTAAATGGTGCAAACCTTACTTTATACATTCATGGACCTCCAACATCGTCTGCGTTGCGACACATTTTTTACGCTGACCCTCTAAATTTCAAATTGATGCCACGGGAAAACGAAATGAGTATGAAGCTCAAATTTTCAGGATTTTACTTTCTCATCAATATCTACCACCACACAGAAAAAGAAAAAAATTGAAGAGGTGCTGCGGTGCACATCCCTGGAGTTGACATGGAATGGGCCATATATAATTTAACTTTTGCATACCTGGAGTTAGTGGAACTGCTCTTTTCAAATTGGAATGATGTATTGCTGAAATCAAGAATTGAATGAATGTAAATAAGATAAGCTGAATGAAGTTAAAACAGAATTCTCTGTTGCTAGCTCTGTATATTACAATCATCAAACCATCTGATTATGTACGCAACCTTGGAGTTCTCTTTGATTCAACCGTGTCTATATCATCTTTAATATCTGCTGTCTCTCACTCTTTAAATTATCATCTTCGTAATATATAGGACGCATTCGCTGTTACCAGTATATTAATAAAGATACTTGCAACCATGCTGTCCTCTCACTATTTATTTCTCAAACTGATATGGAATAACTGTAAAACACACACCCACACACCCCCATACCCCCCACACACACACACCCCCACACACAATTACAAAAGCCAGACTTGTTTTCAAGGCAAACCGAATGGAACACACCACTCCTCTGCTGAAAGAGCTCCACTGGCTACCAGTAAATGAGCGAATTACCTACAAACTACTCACATTTGCTTATTAAAGTAGACATGAAACAACACCACTGTACATAAAAAATCTCCTACTAGCTCACACATTTTCTGATGATGTGTTCCTACAATCACATGCTGATATGGCAGTCTGCTGGAGTGTAATAGAACTCACACAACATATGGGGATAGTGCCTTCTGCAAGTCTGTACCAGCTCTCTGGAACCAATTACCTGTAAAACTTTGTACTTCACCTGGTCTTGCCATTTTTAAATAACCTAACCTGAAAACCCATTTGTTTCCAAAGTAATTGATCTGAAGTTTTTTATTTTTAGTTAAGTTGTACATTAATTGTAGCCTAAGATGTACGGTAGTGTAAGTTGTACTTTTAAGATCATTGTAAAGCTTTTTTTGTTCATACTATCTTATGCGCTATATAAATTCCATTTATCGTTTATCGTTAACTATTAAGCTTATAAGGACTACATACCTTCAGTAGTACACTTGTACCTGCTTGGACAGCACAAACCTGGGTGCGGTATAGGAGTACAATTTGGTAGAGGAGCCTCACAAGGACTTGTTGCACATATTATCTCAGAATTTTCTTGACAGAAGCAATGAATGCAATTGACCCCTTCCCATGCAGAGCCAAATGCATGAACTTCAGCATTAGTGTCGATGCACCCTTCATCATCTGTGATATAATAGATATAAAAAGAAATACTGAACACATTACACAACAGTTAAAGCAGGGACGGTGTATGAAGGGACTGGACATAGCTTCCACTCATTGTAATATTTGAGTTGCGGGGGAATACAAGCATGTCATAATACGTTGATCGATTGAACCTGGTACTTGGCTTGTCTTGCACGATCCAAAGGAGCCTACATGTTTGCCTATGAGAGATTCTAGAAATGTCAACATAAATCATCAAAGAACATCATTTTAAGAATTATTTCAAATATTTCAGTATTGAAATCAACTAGGAACAGAAAGAGTATGGTGTACAGTGTACACTGAAAAAATTCCAGGAAAATGTTAAATTTTTTTGTTCTAGCATTCTACATTTCCATAAAATTATCACATATTGTCTCCAAAATTCTATTTCAATGATTCGCAACACTATACAGAAATTATGTTCAAAAAATCATTTTACACAATATGACAACTTATCTTGCTGAAGGGCAATTTGTAAATATAGTAAATATTTAGAAATCAAACATCGCACCCTCAGCGCAACTCACATGTAATCGAAGGTCGTAAATAATCCGATAACAATAGTTATCAATAAGCCGTTTCCAGTCCCTTCATACACGGTCCCAGGTCAAAGTTGTTTGATGTGATCATTTATTCATGTTTCTAACAAAACATTACATAGTTTTCAATTCTACACCTTTCTAAACCTCTACGATACCAACAGCTATCACACTAATATACATTATATTTTTAGCTATATTTAATTTAGATTTTCTTTTCATCTTTTTCTGCCTTTTTGTGGTAATTTTTTTATATTCTATAAACTGTATAAATTTGTGTGCAAATTGAGGGCACTATTTACAACACTATACAGAAATTATGTTCAAAAAATCATTTTACACAATATGACAACTTATCTTGCTGAAGGGCAATTTGTAAATATAGTAAATATTTAGAAATCAAACATCGCACCCTCAGCGCAACTCACATGTAATCGAAGGTCGTAAATAATCCGATAACAATAGTTATCAATAAGCCGTTTCCAGTATAAATTTGTGTGCAAATTGAGGGCACTATTTACATATATGCACTATTTAAATATAATCCATCGCCTATTGACAAGACTCCACAACAAAATGGGAATTCGGACTTTTCCTCGCAATCAATTTTTTGTAGTCTTTGGGCCAGACTGCATGTGGTTATTGTAGGAACGACGGATGGTCGGGTGTTAGCTGGACCTACTGAAACCGGCTATGAAGGCATTTAGCCAATTTGTCCCAACTCAACCACTATAGACGAATCTCACGAGCCAAGTAATGGTCAGGATTTGGTCGACCATGACTGGGTCCCCGCTGCACCAAACAGGTGTTGTGACTGCCCAATTGGGTGAATTAAAGCCGCTTAAGGGGGTACTACACCCATTGCATTTTTTTTGCATTTTTTTACATTTTGTGAAGAAATGAGAAAAAAAAATTGGGCAAAGTGGTATGCAAAATGAAGGGGCAAATCTTCTCGTTCAATTGGTGGCATCGGTATCAATGAAGCGTACATGATGCTTCTAATGGTATAAGCCAAAAGGTGGTACATCACTGATGTTTTAAATTCACTTCATTTTGGAAAGCTTACCATCAACGGATTTCGTTAAAATTTTGGATATGTGTTGCTAACACATTAGGGAAATAATGTTGATATATGTAAAATGGGAATAAGTGGTTCCTGATTTCTTTCATGACTTTATGAACTTGGTGCTCCACAACTATCAAAAAACGAACCGGTTAAAATGCTTCTATTTTCAATGTTGAGCTATATTTTGTATTTTTAACTTGCGACATTATTTCACTGAAACTTAATTAAGCCATAGGTAACAGGTTACCACAACCACACTATAGCAATGTTGAAAAAGATTGTATTTTTTGTCACAATCAAAAACCCTCTTGTTGATGGGGACAATTAGCTTGTATCTCTATAGAATGATTGCATAGCCCTTGTGTTGGCATTTGAAAGCATGATTCTTGTCAGCTACCATGAAAGTTGAGAAAGTTCAACTTTCCCAGTAACATTCCTAAACGTTTGGAGTGACTACCACTTGAGATTCCTACATTGTAGCTGTATGTAAAAAGATATGAATGTAGAAGCCAAAAAGTGTATCATAATACTTGTATATCATATAGGCAAGTGGGTGACACTCTTATTATTTATTATAGGTTTGTCAATTCAATCGCCACGATCCGTTTTGCAATAATATAAAAATAACTACGCCCTAAACTGATGGAGTAGTGGCCCATCAAAAGAATCTCTCCATACACAAATGAACAACTACAATAGGACAAGGCCATCACATATGACCTGCTTAGTGACATGTTATTTGAGGTCTTCTAAAGCTTAATAGAGAGTTTGCGAAATGAAGTTTGAAACTTTACTTTAACTGGAACCACAACTTCAGAAATATCGATTAGATTTCTTGCTCAAATTAACTCCAACGCGAACGTATGATTGGTTACTGCACCAACAGCGTCTTGTCGCTTAAACTCGGGACATGTGTATCAATGTGCGTTCAAAAGAAGGGCATGTGCAAGAGCTTGTAACCGACTGCATCAAAATGTATCTCTTTTGTTTGGTCAAGTGGTTATTAGTCCCACTTCAAGACAAAAGACTCTTATCTCAGGCGCTTCTCTCCGTATCATATTATTTTGAAACTAGCTATAGACGAATCCAACGAGCCAAGTCATGGTCAGGATTTGGTCGGCCATCTTTGGGTAGCCGCTACCACCAACCTGGTGTTTTGAGCGCCCCATTGTGCAAATAAAAGCCGCCTAACACCTAGAGAAGATGCAAGGACGAGGAAGGTTAATCGTTAATAGAATATTTATATAGACGAATCCAACGAGCCAAGTAATGGTCAGGATTTGGTCGGCCATCTTTGGGTAGCCGCTAGCACCAACCTGGTGTTCTGAGCGCCCTATTGTGCAAATAAAAGCCGCCTAACACCTGGAGAAGATGCAAGGACGAGGAGGGTTAATAGAATAATACAATATGATAATTCCGCAGGTAATCCCGTCGCATCTATTCATACATAGTCCTTTTATTCGCAAGTACATCCATTTGTAGCGTTTGATATGGTGAAGTTAATCCGATTATTACCCCGGTATGTCACTTCAACAGCGGATAGACCATGTAGAAGCTGTGTGTTTTGCCAAAGGGAACTGTAGGGCCTATTGTGTTGTAAACTTTAATCATTCTTTTGTCTACCTGTGTTTTCGCGGAAGGTGTAAAACGGGTGATGGAATACAGTTTAAAATTTCCGCCAAGGCCGAATCATTTCACATTTTGGGTGCATTGTAGCCGACGGGTACCCTACTAAAGGCTGTTAGTCAGGTGTAGGAATGCGTGGATTTGGATTCGTCTATACCCGATAAATGTTGGAGTTGCCTATAGCCTATATGTTTAGAATTCAATTTGCTACAGCCGTGTGGTCCACTATAGGTTTGTCAATTCAATCGCCACGATCCGTTTTGCAATAATATAAAAAGAACTACGCCCTAAACTGATGGAGTAGTGGCCCATCAAAAGAATCTCTCCATACACAAATGAACAACTACAATAGTACAAGGCCATCACCTATGACCTGCTTAGTGACATGTTATTTGAGGTCTTCTAAAGCTTAATAGAGAGTTTGCGAAATGACGTTTGAAACTTTACTTTAACTGGAACCGCAACTTCAGAAATATCGATTAGATTTCTTGCTCAAATTAACTCCAACGCGAACGTATGATTGGTTACTGCACCAACAGCGTCTTGCATTGTCGCTTAAACTTGGGACATGTGTATCAATGTGCGTTCAAAAGAAGGGCATGTGCAAGAGCTTGTAACCGACTGCATCAAAATGTATCTCGTTTGTTTGGTCAAGTGGTTATTAGTCCCACTTCAAGACAAAAGACTCTATCTCAGGCGCTTCTCTCCGTATCATATTATTTTGAAACTAGCTATAGACGAATCCAACGAGCCAAGTCATGGTCAGGATTTGGTCGGCCATCTTTGGGTAGCCGCTACCACCAACCTGGTGTTTTGAGCGCCCCATTGTGCAAATAAAAGCCGCCTAACACCTAGAGAAGATGCAAGGACGAGGAAGGTTAATCGTTAATAGAATAATATATAGACGAATCCAACGAGCCAAGTAATGGTCAGGATTTGGTCGGCCATCTTTGGGTAGCCGCTAGCACCAACCTGGTGTTCTGAGCGCCCTATTGTGCAAATAAAAGCCGCCTAACACCTGGAGAAGATGCAAGGACGAGGAGGGTTAATAGAATAATACAATATGATAATTCCGCAGGTAATCCCGTCGCATCTATTCATACATAGTCCTTTTATTCGCAAGTACATCCATTTGTAGCGTTTGATATGGTGAAGTTAATCCGATTATTACCCCGGTATGTCACTTCAACAGCGGATAGACCATGTAGAAGCTGTGTGTTTTGCCGAAGGGAACTGTAGGGCCTATTGTGTTGTAAACTTTAATCATTCTTTTGTCTACCTGTGTTTTTGCGGAAGGTGTAAAACGGGTGATGGAATGCAGTTTAAAATTTCCGCTAACAGTCAACATTAAGAGGTAAATTTTCACGGGAAAATTTTCTGGACATGTGACCAATGCGTATCAATGTGAGTGAGTGTAACCTCGAGCATGATCTCTGACCCCCGGGGGTGACCTCGCTATTCAAGTCTTAGTAATTTTGAATTGGAATAGTATTTTTGAACGCAATTTTGATAGAAATTTGTGCATTGCAAATTTATTGAATATTATGTTATCTTAATTTTTTCACAATATCATCAAAACGTAATTTCAAAATTATCTATCTACGGAAAAAAATATTTATCTACGGAAACTCTTACCATAACATTATTAACTTGCGACAAGTAACTTATTTTGCCTCAAAGGAAGAATTCTTCCTATTCAAATACATTGGAAGAACACCCGATGTGCTCGGGGTCACATTCCGTAATGCTAATATTTCTGCGCCCGTGGGTGTCACATGTCCAGAAAATTTTCCCGTGAAAATTTACCTATTAATTCTGACTGGCTAAGGCCGAATCATTTCACATTTTGGGTGCATTGTAGCCGACGGGTACCCTACTAAAGGCTGTTAGTCAGGTGTAGGAATGCGTGGATTTGGATTCGTCTATACCCGATAAATGTTGGAGTTGCCTATAGCCTATATGTTTAGAATTCAATTTGCTACCAATAAGCCGTGTGGTCCAATGGATTAGCGCGCTGGGCTTTAGTATTCTGTATGTAGCCGCCGCGGCGTAGGTTCGAGGCCCACCTCTGCCAAACTGAAATTCCTTTTTTTTTAAATATCATATTATGGGACTGGGCGAATTTATGTATGACGTAGGGAGGATTGCATGCAAAACAATTCACCAGATGACTGACTATAGGACATAGCGCCACCACACGAGCGTTGGTTAAGTATATGGCCTCACTGCGATGCATAGCTACGTAAAACCGTACGTATTAACGTACGTGAAAACATACGGTCAACGTCTACGTTTGGAAAATCGCAATCTCTCTATTGTTCCTTTGTATTGATTGATCAATAAATTTTCATTCAAATGAAATGTTGTCTATCAAGAAAGACCTTTACGAGTGTGTTGGGCGAGGCAGGATTTAAGTTAAAAACACAGTTTTTTCTCGTCACCATAAATGTTTCAAGTAAGATTTATGTAGATAAAGATCCTTTAAATTTGCTAATTCTGAGTGTGCAATGGTTTACCCTTACCAAAATTTAAGCCATATTTAAGCAATATACCTAGCAATATATTAGGCTTCAAAGCCTTAATATCCATATGCCTTATAAGCAATATTTAAGGCATATTTTTAAGGCATACAGCATACCTTAGGCATACTTAAGCAATATTTTAAGGCTTCGTTTCTGATATTTAGGCATATATTGCTTACACAAAAAACCAATATATTGCTTACAAAAATAGGCAATATATTGCTTACACTAAGAAGCAATATACATGTACATGTATTGCTTTTGTGATCCAACACATGCTTTAGATCTAGTCGAGAGAATATAGTGTTTTAGTTACCTTCTGACTTTGAGCAACATAGTTTGCGCACACATCAGATGATACAATACTTTTTTGTACATTAATTAAATTGCATCTACTTGAACATAAAATATAATTTAATGCAAAACTGTTATAAAAGTCTTAACAGTGTGTTGTACATTTTTCTACCACAGCATTAAGCTAGAAAGTCACTATAGACATTAAGTTATGATGTACTGATGATGCCCCAATATACTCCTCCCTCCCTTGTACTTGGTCATTCCATGTTTCAAGAAATGCATGCCTAGCTTTCACAGCACCTGAATATACTTAAATCAATCGTGTATATTTTTAAGCTTACCTATATACTTGTCCATGCATGCTAATAACACTTGGACACTTCCAAGCAGTAACAACTTTTATAGCTACATGGATCACATATACATTGATTGTCAAATAACATCACAATGTTAATGAACAGAAGGCATTTCATAGCTGAAAACATCAAAAAAACAAGAAGCTTCCATCATCTCTGCAGTTGAAACGGTATTGGTAAATCAAATCAACACATAATATTATTTTCAGGTAATTCCCATTTCATTTTCCTACCCCCAAGTCGCGTGTATCCCTTTAAATTGGATTTCTTGTACGGAGAAATGAAACCCGTATATTTATGGTCGCTCTGCGCATATTCGGTTCAATTAATTATCACCCGCGCTTCTGCCCATGTGCGGTTCAATTAATTATCTCCGTCAGCCAATTAGCGCGCCGTACGTATTCAATCAATTATCTCCGTCAGCCAATCAGCGCGTCCGACACGCTGGCTGGCCGGGCGACCGCATGTCATTCTCATCCTTGCTGTCAGGAGGTGCTAGCTGTATAGTACTGCAGAGGTAGTTGTAGGAGTAGGAAGCTAAAGTGTAGGATAGGGGTGTGGCTGAGTATTGCATGTTATAGTCTGGAGTAAATAAATTACTGTTGAAGTTAAAAAGGAGAGCGACTACGTGATGATTATTTAGATGTACTTCTGTTTGTAAAAGAGACTCTGACAGTGGGGTTCTGCCCCCACGACTTGCCCAAGCCTCGTGCAAAACTTTTCGTGTTCCCATTTTGGGAACTGGTGTCAACCCGGCCACCTGACTTTCATAATCAAATTCCAGTCAAACCAGGTATCTATTTAAAAACCACATTGAGACATTCGTGTTCCCCGGGCAATCGGCCGTCCCGCCACAAATTGGTGTCAGAAGTGGGATTTGAGCATTGCAAACAGACCTATAAGTGCAGTCAATATGTCTGGGAGAGTAAAAGAGGAAGGTAGAGGTGGAGGTCGTCGTAAGAGAAGATTGGGGAGGAGAAGTAGGAGGAGGCACCAGAGGACTTCGAGTAGCCATCAGGGGTGCAAACTTGAGAGGATAGGTAGAGAGGGAGAAAGTGAGGAGATGCCACCAGGAGTAGAGGAGGACTTTGGGCGCCATTTGGAGCGCAGTGACGGGGAGGACAGTGGCATATATCTTTCAGAGGGCATAGGAGTGGATATTGTGGAGTGGAGTAAAATAGGAGAGGCAGAGGAGATAAGGCTGAGAGGATATGTGATGGTGCTGAGGTGGCTGGGAGCGCGGCTGGCCCTGGTGAAGTTGGATCATATGTGAGGCCATTGAATGACGATGATGGTCCGGATTCTGGTGGTTGTAACGTGGGTGGAGAGGTGGACCACCAGTTAGCACTTGATGATGTTGTGAGGGAGGCACAAGATAAGATCAATGTTCAATTAGAGATGTTGCATGCGATGAAGAGAGAGCATAAGATGGACGTAGTATTGTGGGAGAAGAGAAACGTAGAGGAGAGAAGGGAGGTTTATGAACAGATGGTGTATAACCAGCAACGAAGACAAGAGTTGGATGAGAGGGGAAGTGCTCTGTCTGACAAGAAGGCCAGTATCGAAGAAAAAGAGAGAGAGTGGGAAAGTAATAGGGAACTTGAGGCAGCTGGGCTGGAGGAGCGGCGAGCTGCTTTTGATTCGCAGGTGGAGGCCTGGGAAACGAGTCTGGCTGAAAGGAAGGCCAGGATTGAAGAAAGAGAGAGGGAGTGGGAAGTTGAGAGGGCACGTGAAGTGGCTGAATTGAAGAAGTTACGAGGTACCGTTGATATAGAAGCGAAGACGTGGGAAGAAAATAAAAGCAGTGAGAGTGGTAGTGTCCTGTCTGACAAGAAGGCCGAGATCGAGGAAATGGAGAGTGCCCTGTCAGTCCGGAAGGCCGAGTTCGAAGAAAGAGAGAGAGAATTGGAAGAGCGACGAGCGGCCTTTGAGAAAGATTATGTACGTTCTCAACATACAAAATGATAGACGGGAGTGGGAGCTAGGTAGGAGACTTAGTGCTTTGTCCGATAGGGAAGCTGAGATAGTAGAAAGAGAGAGGACATGGGAGATTGAGAGAAAGCTAGGAATAGCTAAGCTGGAGGAGCAACAAGCTACTTTTGGTGGGAGAAGTCTAAAAGCAGTGGAAGATAGATGCTAAAAAGGAAAGGAATAAGGAGAAATTTAGAGAGAGGATAGCAGAGATACATGATAGGGAGGTGAGGCGTGGACATGAGAGAGATGAGTGGGAAAGAGGAGTGAAGGTGTGGGAGGAGACGAAGAGTAAAGAGATAGAGGAACTTGATGCCCAGAAGGCAGAGTGTGTTGCACGAAGTAGAGCGTTAGAAGGTAGAGCTGCTGAATTAGATATAGAAGCAGCTAAGGTCGAGAGGCGGCGGGAGAAGTTTAAAGCAGAGAAGGGGGTTTGTGAACAGGTTTTCAGAGAGAGGCAGACAGATTTAACGAAATGGGAGGCAGAGTTGAAGGAAAGGGAACGGGGACTGATAGAATTGGAAGCCCAAATAGAGGAGAGAGAGAAGTTGGTAGAGGGCCCATGTTCTCCTGCTGTACACGGTGATGGGGAGTCTAGCGATTGTGGAGTCGAGGTAAGGCCAGAGAAAAGGCCATTAGAGTTTGACGGGAAGACCCCCTGGAAGGATTTTATTATCCACTTTGATGCGTGCAAGGCATATAACCGGTGGACAGAGGAAGCGGCCAGGTATCAGCTATTCACCTGCTGTAAGGATGATGCCTTAGCGATTTTGAGCGTCAATGATATAGATTCGAGAGAGATATCCTATGAGGATCTAGTGGCGTTGTTGCAGAAGGAGTTTGGGCCTAGGGAGAGTGAGGAGAGTTATTTCCAAAAATTATCCAGACGGGAACAGTTACCGGGGGAGACATTAGCTGCCATAGGGCACGAGATGAAGAGGTTGACGGCACTTGCCTACCCAGGGACAGAGAAACTGGAAAGAGACAGAATTGCGAGGCGTCATTTTAAGAACAGGAACTGCGTGCGGAGTTGTTTCGAGGTAGGCCGGATACGTTAGAAGCTGCCGTGTGTATAGCTGAGGAGGTAGAGTCATTCTTGAAATTAGAGAAGTCAAGAGGCTGCGGTAAACTGGGTTATAGCCATGTTGCGGGAACGGAGGCGGTGGATAATAAGGTGGCAGAGATGTAAGCGAGAATGGACTCGATAAATACCTCACTGAAAGTAGTTGAGAAGATGATGCGGGATACTGCCCTAAAGAAGGTAGAATCCAAAAGTCCACGGGCCCCTCAGACAGCTGATAGACCACCAAGGGGTTCGGTGACTGCAGGGGTCTATGTAAGGCAGAATAGGGGAGGAGGACAAGCAAGTGATGGAGCATATGGCGGACGGTGTGTGTCCCGGCTGTTGACCGTAGAGGGGGATAATAGTGTCAGAGTTGGGCCTATGGAGGGGCAGCGAGTTGGGGAGAACGTACAGGAGGGTATGGAGGACGCGACGGAGGTAGTTGGAGATAGTCAGAGCAGTAAAGGAGGTGCACGAGGTGATGGGAGATTGTGGAGAGTAGATCAGGACTGGGAGGGGGGCTGTAGTGGAGGAGGGGTGAGAGGAGTTACTTTGGAGAGCATATAGTACAGGAGCAGCAACCTCAAAAAAATGACTTCGTTCACCCTCCACTACATACAAGGTTTGACACCATAGGTAGTTAGTATGGACCCTCTAGATCACTGCTAGGTAGGTAGTGGACTCAAATTGTGGTATCACTTTTTTTTTACAGGTCATTTTATGTGTGGACGTATAATCGCATAAAATCACCAAAAATAGGACAAAATTAAAGGGTAGGGGAGATATAAATTCTCATAACTCAACTTTTACTCATAATAATGAATTTATTTTGGTATGAATATGTAGCTAATTGATTGTTCTAACTGCCTAGTATTATTTGAAAGCAAACCTAGGTTTCATTTGATCATGATTGGAAGTGGCCAGTCCATACACTAGTGAAAAATCAGATTTTTCACAACAATGCGCAGGGTGGGTATTTTTGTGACATTGGCTTCAAATTTTACTATTGTGCCAATTTCTATTTTCAAAATTAATTAAGTTTCCTTTTTTTAATTTTGTTTTTAATATCAAGCATATCTAGGCAAACTTTGATGTTCTGGTTCAAATATTTATGTATGTGCATGTTTGCTTGCATGTTGGTTTGTGTTGTGTGGGTTTGGGGTAGGTGTGTGGGGGTATGTGGGGTGGGTGCGGGGTGTGTATAGGGTTCAGGGTTGGGGTGTTTTACATGTTTTAATATGTCACTCAGCTGAACTATATAAGTCCTATTAACAAAATTTGTTTGTTAAGTTGCCATTCATGTAATATTTTGAATATTTATATGTGTGGGGTGAGATCAACCGCTGTTTGTCAGGAAAATAGACTGAAAATGTAAAAAAATAGTTACTTTTCCACATGTGGCAGCGTGTGTAACAATATTAAGGGGTAGGGGAAATATAAACCATCATAACTCAACTTCAACTCATGATAATGAATTCATTTTGGAATTAATATGTAGCTAATTGATTGTTCAAACGTGTTAGTATTATTTTAAAGCAAAGCAAACATTAATTGTCAGGTAGATAGCCATAAAATGTGAGAAAAGGTTACTTTTCTATGTATAACCATGTCAAATATGGCATTATTAAGGGGTAGGGAAATAAAACCACCATAACTCAACCTTTACTCATAATAATGAATTCATTTTGGTATCAACATGTAGCTAATTGATTGTTCTAACTTTCCAGTATTATTTTTAACAGAAAAACCATAAGATAGACATAAAATATGATAAAAATGTTAATTTTCCAATGTGTAACAGCGTAAAATTTGACAATATTAAAGGTTAGGGGAAGTACAAACCAACGTAACTCGACATTTATTCATTATAATTCATTCATTTTGGCATTAATATATAGCTATTTGGTTGTTGTAATCTTTTAAAGCAAAATAACCATTAATTGTTAGCTGGAAAGACATAAAATGTTAAAAAAATGTCAACTTTTCATGTGTAGTACCGTAAAATATGACAATATTAAGGTGTAGGGGACATTCAAATCACCAAAACTCAAGTTTTACTGATGAAAATGAATTCATTTTGGTAACAATATGTAGTTAATTGTTAGTTCTAACTTTCTAGTATTATTTAAAAGCAATTAAACCATTAGTTGTAGGTAGATAGACATAAAATGTACGAACATGTTAATATTCAATGTCTAACAGCGTAAAATATGACAATATTAAGGGATAAGGGGACATACAAATCACCAAAACACAGGTTTCACTGACGAAAATGAATTCCATTTTGGTATCAATATGTAGCTATTTGATTGTTCTCATTTTCTGGCATTATTTTAAAAACAATTAAACCATTAGTTATCAGGTAGTTAAACATACAATATGAGAAAAATGTTAATATTCAATGTCTAACAGCGTAAAATATGACAATATTAAGGGGTAGGGGACATACAAATCACCAAAACGCAAGTTTTACTGATGAAAATTAATTCATTTTGGTATCAATATGTAGCTATTTGATAGTTCTAACCTTCTAGTATTATTTTAAAAGCAATTAAGCCATTAGTTGTCCGGTAGATAGACATAAAATGTATGAAAATGTTAATATTCAATGTCTAACAGCGTAAAATATGACAATATTAAGGAGTAAGGGGACATACAAATCACCCAAACTCAAGTTTTACTGATGAAAATGAATTCATTTTGGTATCAATATGTAGCTATTTGATAGTTCTAACTTTCTAGTATTATTTTAAAAGCAATTAAGCCATTAGTTGTCCGGTAGATAGACATAAAATGCATGAAAATGTTAATATTCAATGTCTAACAGCGTAAAATATGACAATTATTAAGGGTAAGGGGACATACAAATCACCAAAACTCAAGTTTTACTGATGAAAATGAATTGATTTTGGTATCAATATGTAGCTATTTGATAGTTCTAACTTTCTAGTATTATTTTAAAAGCAACTTAAAATTCATTAGTTGTCCGGTAGATAGACATAAAATGTATGAAAATGTTAATATTCAATGTCTAACAGCGTAAAATATGACAATATTAAGGGGTAAGGGGACATACAAATCACCAAAACACAAGTTTCACTGACGAAAATGAATTCCATTTTGGCATCAATATGTAGCTATTTGATTGTTCTCATTTTCTGGCATTATTTTAAAAGCAATTAAGTTTCCCACGAGGGGTTGAAGGTCATAATGGGGCCAATACTAAAAATTATCCTATCATGTTGTAATGTTGTAATCTCAAATTGTCCTCTCATCGCTAAGAATTTTAAAAAGGCAATTGTCATAGTTCTACGAAGCTTAGTTCAGGGGTTATAACGTCGAATATATCAATATCATAAATAAAGGTCAAATTTTTAAAATGGCCCAATTGCACCAATTAACGTAAGAAACCTCAATCGTATACTAGGCTACATTCAAATTTTGGTGCAACGATTTGTATTCCTGTGTTCCCCTTCACAGTTAATGCAGCCAAAGTTGAGTTATGGTAATATTTCCCCTACCCTTAATATGATCATATTTGACACTGTTACACATGGAAGTTTTTTTCACATTTCCTTTGTATCTACATAACAACTAGTGATACCAGAACGTTCGATGAATTCATTATCAAGAGTAAAAGTTGAGTTATGGGAGTTTATATTTCCCCTACCTTGATATTGTCATATTTAGGGACCGTTCACAAACACTTGTAAGGGGGACCTGATGCAAAAGGGGTCTGACATTTTTGACCCTCCTAAGGGGGCGCACTGAAAAAAAAATGATCAAAAATTTTCCTGGAAAATTGAGTTTATATGATTTTCTATGGGTTGACCCATAATTTTCATGTCAAAAAGGGGGCCCTACAATTTTTGAGGTCTGTAAAGGGGGGGGTTCGAAAGAATATTTTGCGATGAAATTTTTTTTGCATCAGGCCCCTCCCCTTAAAAGTGTTTGTGAACGGTCTATTACGCTGCTAGATATAGAAAATGACTTCTTCTGACAGTTTCTGTGTATCTACCTGACAACTAATGATCGCTTTGTTTATAGAAAGTTAGAACAGCCAATCAGATACATTTTGATACCAAGATGAATTCATTTTCATGAGTAAAAGTTGAGTTATGGCAGTTATATATTTCCCTACCCCTTAATATTGTCATTTTACGCTGTTAGACATAGAAAAATTACCTTTTCCTCACAGTTTCTGTATATACTGCCTGACAAATAATGGCCGCTTTGCTTTAAAATAATACTAGAAAGCTAGACCAAATCACTTGGATATATTTTGATACCAAGATGAATTCATTTTCATGAGTAAAAGTTGAGTTATGGCAGTTTACATTTCCCCTACCCAATAATATTGTCATATTTACGCTGTTAGACATAGAATATTTACCCTTTCCTCACAGTTACTGTGTATCTACCTGACAACTAATGATCGCTTTGCTTTGAAATAATACTAGAAAGTTAGAACAATCACTTAAATACATTTTGATACCAAGATGAATTCATTTTCATGAGTAAAAGTTGAGTTGTGGAAGTTTATATTTCCTCTACCCCTTAATATTGTCATATTTATTTATGCTGTTAGACATAGAATAGTTAACTTTTCCTCACAAATACTGTGTATCTACCTGACAAATAATGGTTGCTTTGCTTTAAAATAATACTAGAAAGTTAGAACAATCACTTAGATACATTTTGATACCAAGATGAATTCATTTTCATGAGTAAAAGTTGAGTTATGGCAGTTATAAATTTCCCCTACCCCTTAATATTGTCATTTTACGCTGTTAGACATAGAAAAGTTACCTTTTCCTCACAGTTTCTGTTTATCTGCCTGACAAATAATGGTCGCTTTGCTTTAAGATAATACTAGAAAGCTAGACCAATAACTTGGATATATTTTGATACCAAGATGAATTCATTTTCATGAGTAAAAGTTGAGTTATGACAGTTTACATTTCCCCTACCCCGTAATATTGTCATCTTCACGCTGTTAGACATAGAAAAGTTACCTTTTCCTCACAGTTTCTGTATATCTGTCTGACAACTAATGGTTGCTTTGCTTTAAAATGATACTAGAAAGTTAGAACAATCACTTAGATACATTTTGATACCAAGATGAATTCATTTTCATGAGTAAAAGTTGAGTTATGGCAGTTTATATTTCCCCTACCCCTTAATATTGTCATATTTACGCTGTTAGACATAGAAAACGTACCCTTTTCTCACAGTTTCTGTGTATCTACCTGACAACTAATGGTCGCTTTGCTTTAAAATAATACAAAAAAGTTAGAACAATCAATTAGATATACATATTAAATTGAATTGAATAGAATTAATACCAAGATGAAGTCAATATCATGAGTAAAATATTGAGTTCTGATGATTTATTTTCCCCTACCCCTTAATATTTTTCTATGTTATGCTGATATACGAGGGAAATCAACATCAGTTTTTGTTGGGTTTTTTTTGTTTTTTAAATATTTTTTGTCTTTTTTCTAGTGGTTACTCATGTCCTACACATAAATATTCACATCAATGGAAACTTAACGGATTTTGTAAATGGAAGTTGGTGCAGTGAAGTGACATATTAAGACATGTACACACACATTCATCCCCCCCCCCCCACATACCCTATGTACACCCAGCACCCCACCCCCACACACACACACACCTCGTCCCACAGACACCCCAACGAACTCATATTATAATGATTGGAACTGTTACAATAATGTTTCCCTTGATATGCTTAACATTAAAAACAAAATTAAACATTAAAATTTAAATTAAAAAATTAAAAATGGAAACTGAATCAATTTTGAAAATATAAAGTGGTATAGTTGTGAGATTTGAGGCCAATGTCAAACTTTACACATATGGTTTAAAAAATCAGATTACCACTCATTTATGGACTATATACTTCCAAATATGCTCAAATGAAACCTGTTTTTGTCTTAAAATAATACTAGAAAGTTAGGAAAATCATTTAGCTACATATTGATACCAAAATGAATTCAAAATCACGAGTAAAAGTTGAGTTATGGGAATTTATATCTCCCCTACCCCTTAATTTTGTCCTATTTTTGGTGATTTTATGCGATTATGCGTCCATACATAAAATGACCTGTAAAAAAAAAGTGATACCACAATTTGAGTCCACTACCTACCTAGCAGTGATCTAGAGGGTCCATACTAACTACCTATGGTGTCAAACCTTGTATGTAGTGGAGGGTGAACCAAGTCCTTATTTAGGCCCCCTGTGGGATCTTGCTCCTGTACTAATAAGGGACATGCAATTACGAGATAGGGTGATTGGCCCTATGTTGAGGGGGAAGATAGAGGGCAGAAAACCAGTGTGGAGAGTAGTGCCGCAATGTTACATGAGACAGTGGGAGGTATTGAGTGTGAAGGAGGGGGGCTTTGGTCCGGAAATGGGAAAGTCAAGATGGCAAGATGGTTGATTGTGTTACCACGGGGACTACAGGAGCAGGTGTTGGAGGAGTTGTGTGTAACGGGGGCTGGGGGAGGATTAAGAACTAGGAATGTATTGGCTGTGGTGAGGCAGAGTTATTATTGGGTGGGGATGGGTGATGACGTGAGGGATTACTTACAGTACCGGGGGTTTGACTTGGATGATGTGAGGAGAGCTGCAGTGTCGCATGATCGCAGTGTGGTAAATAATGGTCTGAGACCAAGATTACCAGGTGTTCATGTCAAGCCTGGGGACTTTGTGTGGGTGTGTGGTAACCAGGTACCGGGGAGAGTTGGTGGAGATTCCGGTGGGCCTTACATGGTGTTGGCTAACCTAGCGGGAGGTGCGGTGCGTGTACAGAGGAGTAGGGGTAGTAAGCCAATGGTTGTTAGTGCCGGACGGGTGACAGTATGCGAAGGACTGAATTTGGAACCTTGGAAGTGTGGGGTTCCTGTGATGGAGCGTGAGCTGGGGCCAATGGTGCATGGTAGAGCAGTGAGTACCGGAGGACCGCGGAGTAGAGGGGTAGAGAGTAGAGCTAACTAGAAGTCAGCAAGCTTACAGAGTAGTCAAGAGGTGGAGGAGTGTAAATAAGTTTTGTTGCAGTTTTCAGTGTGTGTTAAGTTGTGTTGAAGTTGTTGCGTATTCAAGTAAATTAAGCGTGGGGTCGAGGTAGTTCGAGAGATGTCTTCATCAGTGATTTATGTGGCTGTGTGTGAAGGGGGAATTAATGATGTGACTGCATGGTAATAATGTGTTTCTACGGACGAGACAGGGAGACTGTACTTTGGGACTTGTCACACTTATTTCCTTATAGGATTATGGAAATGTTGTCAGGACAACGGGGAGTCAGTGATAGTTCCAGGAGTTATATGCTATGTGTTGTGCCAAATATAGATGGTGGAGATGTCTGTACGTCACCGGACTCCTTGGTAGCGCCTTGAGGACGATAGCTTGGGAGAGTCAAGGACACTGGTTCGGAGTGAAGGTCCAAACCGTCCTATTACCAATGCAATCAAGTAGAGATGAGCTTACCAACCAAACTCCCATGACCATGACCATGAGATTCTGGTGGTACCCGCATGTTAGGGTGATAGGCTGGTCCTTTACCAGAGCGAGGGGACAAGCTCCCTCCACCGCCTTAGCCGTCTTTGTACTGCACCTTCTGCAGTACCCTTTATTATGTTGTTTTTCTCTCCGACTGACGTTTGGTATTAGCAGTAGTTTCTTGATTTTATTAATCACAAGGAGGAGTGTTCAGAGCACTAGATTATTCTAAACGTATATGTGTGGCTGCTAGTGTGAGGATACTTGTCAGAAGAATAGAGAGTGAAGACACTTATAGGTGGAGGGACCACAGACTCTCATTCCAACAGTATGGCGATAACTTGGTAGGGTGAAGGCTACTACCAAACCGTCTCTTCTTCCAATACCTTTCTAGCCGTAAATCAGCTGACCAACCATTTCCCCACGACCATGGCGTACATACTCACGAGGATGGTAGCAGTTAGACATTCGAGTGGTTAATGATGACGGACAACCAGCATCGCAGATGTTAGAACTGACAGACTGATACAGACGATATCCATGAAGACCGCAGTGCAAGATTGAAGACTTAGGCCATTTCCATGTAGCTAGGAGTAGAGTAGTTGTAGTACTAAGATAAGGCAACATTTACCAATGCCGTGGGTTTTTTTTGCGTCCATGTGCCAGGGACGGCACATTGTGGGAGGGGGGCTGTGAAACGGTATTGGTAAATCAAATCAACACATAATATTATTTTCAGGTAATTCCCATTTCATTTCCTACCCCCAAGTCGCGTGTATCCCTTTAAATTGGATTTCTTGTACGGAGAAATGAAACCCGTATATTTATGGTCGCTCTGCGCATATTCGGTTCAATTAATTATCACCCGCGCTTCTGCCCATGTGCGGTTCAATTAATTATCTCCGTCAGCCAATTAGCGCGCCGTACGTATTCAATCAATTATCTCCGTCAGCCAATCAGCGCGTCCGACACGCTGGCTGGCCGGGCGACCGCATGTCATTCTCATCCTTGCTGTCAGGGGGTGCTAGCTGTATAGTACTGCAGAGGTAGTTGTAGGAGTAGGAAGCTAAAGTGTAGGATAGGGGTGTGGCTGAGTATTGCATGTTATAGTCTGGAGTAAATAAATTACTGTTGAAGTTAAAAAGGAGAACGACTACGTGATGATTATTTAGATGTACTTCTGTTTGTAAAAGAGACTCTGACAGTGGGGTTCTGCCCCCACGACTTGCCCAAGCCTCGGGCAAAACTTTTCGTGTTCCCATTTTGGGAACTGGTGTCAACCAGCCACCTGACTTTCATAATCAAATTCCAGTAAAACCAGGTATCTATTTAAAAACCACATTGAGACATTCGTGTTCCCCGGGCAATCGGCCGTCCCGCCACACAGTCATCACAACTCAAAATGACAGTTGGAAATATATTCCCATAATGCACCATTTGACCCTGAGGTCATATTGCTAAATATTTTATATTGCTAATTTTATATTGCTAAATACTAGTTGTTAACAGTATATTGCTTGAAATGTTTATATTGTTTATTTAGTTTTATATTGCTAATGGACATTGGTGCAGGTAACAATATATTGCCTAAAATATATATATTGCTAGCAATATGCTTCAACACTGCTTGTGGTATTGCTAAAATAAAGCATATTTTGTTTATTGCTTGTGATATTGCTTAAATATTGCTTAATAAGGCTTCAACATTGGTAAGGGAATTTGCCATGGTAAACACTGCTTGAAATGTACTGAACTTTTCAATATGGTACGTACCTACAGCATGTTCAGCAGGACAATCGTAGTTGCTTGGACAGCACACATCTGGGTTCGGTATAGGAGTACAATTGGGTGGAGGAGTCCCACAAGTCGTTTTAACACATTTCATTGACTCAAAACCTTCCATACAGGAGCAACGGGTGCAGACATCTTGATCCCATTCAGAGCCAACTGCATGAATTTTACCATCATGACCAGTACATCCTTCAACGAGAAAGAAGTCAACATTACACAACAGATTTATACAGAATATAGGCCTACATATACAAATAATTTGCCTTGCAGCTCCATTACTGAATTGATCAGTGGGTATAAATAGTTCACATGAATTTTCATAAAGTTATTAATTTGCAAATATATTTTGGCCTATTGATCTTTACTAATTGCCTAATAAAATCGCGGTCAACCAAGGTCAAAGGTCATCACGGTGGGTTCAAATTACAATTTTGTCCAATCGGGCTCAAACTTGGTGGGTGGAATCCTTGATACGAGGGGAATATATGCGCGAAATAAAGTTGAGGTCAACCGAGGTCAAAGGTCATTACGGAGGGGGTCAAATTTCAAACTTTGTCCGATCCGGCTCAAACTTGGTGGGTGGAATCCTTGATACGAGGGCTTAAAGGTGCTATAACGAATTCTCAAGACGGCGGGAACAGGAAGATTTCACAACTCCTGTGAGAACCGCAATGTCTTCCCAGCATTCATAGCTGAAAATGATTTCTAAATTTCAAATGGATCAAATAAAACTGAGGTCATCAAAGGTCATCAAGCCAAGTTCATCTAGGGTCAGAGCTCATATGGGGTCATTGGGGTCAAACAGCATCTCTATCATGCTGGTGGTGCTCTCATGTACAGCTACAGTGCCCTCACAGCTGCAGGTGCCCTAGTATTAATAAAATCATAAGCTCTGTGCGGCGAAACGCATAGCCGGACAGACGTCCGGCTATGCGTTTCGACGCACTTTGACGCATCGTTCCAATATATCAGACATACATGGGTACCGCGTGTGCGCTGTTTACCGGGTAGTTTTAAAGGTCATCGGAGGTCAAGGTCATTTAAAATTTGTCCGATCAGGCCCAAACTTGGTAGGTGTAATCCTTGATACGAGGGGAATGTATGCCCGAAATAAAGTTGAGGTCAACCAGGGTCAAATTTCAAATTTTGTCCGATCGGGCTCAAACTTGGTGGGTGAAATCCTTGATATGAGGGGAATATATGTGCGAAATAAAAGCGCGGTCAACCAAGGTCAAAGGTCATCACGGAGGGTTCAAATTTGGTGGTTTAAATCCTTGATATAAAGGGAACACGCAAAAATATAATCGAGTTTTAAAGGTCATCCAAAGGTCATTCAAGTTACCCGAGGTCAAAGGTCATATAAATGAGGGTCAAACAAAAAAGTACGCCCAATTGGGCTTAAAAATTCTGAATGTGACTGGAACATAGTCAAAAGGGTCACCAAGGGTCAAACGGCATTGCTATCACAGGAACAGTATCACTGTCGTGGCTACAGGTGCTCTAATAGCTACAGCTACACTAGTTGGTATAAATTAGTTTGCCTAACTGCTCCACTGCTATGCTATTATTGCTCAGTGTGCAACACCATGGTAAATCCGAAGGCACTGTGACTGACAATTGCACAAATAATCTACAAAAAGAAAGAGCAAATCAAATTGCAATGTATAGACTTAAGAAGTGTAATTTATTTCAGAAAAGAGTTCAGTATCTTGGCCACCTTTGACAAGACAGGTATCTCAACAGGTAGTTAAAGCTGTAAAAGTATGACCAACTCCAAGGAGTCCTTATTCAAGTCAGATCCTTCTTTAATATAGACTATGCAGTTATGCGTTAGTAGATGTAGAAGGGGTCTACGAACACAGTTTGAACTCTATCTCAATTTGGGGAAATTAAAATCCTGTCAAAAGCTCACCACCCCCACGGATTACGGAACATCCCTGTCAAGTCCAGGGGTGCAAATTGTGATTTCTTCCTCAGGAGCAAGGTTTTTAGGCTCAAGATTTCCTCAATCATACCATGCATAAAATCGCACTTCAAATCTGCACTTCAAAAGATGAGAATGTTAACACAGCGTTTATTTTTAGACCGACTGTGTGTTAGGTCTTCGAGCTTCCAAAAGAAGAATTACGATGACAATGTGCGCGCGCATAGCGCGCAAAAGTTTGGTATTTTACACTAGTTTGGGGTCAATTTTGATCGGACAGAGGCTCCTTTCCCCTTTTATTTTCCTTTACCCCTATTCCTCTTTCATTTTTTTGTTTTTTGTTCTATATGTTCTTTTTAAATTTCCTCAATATTTTCCAGTTTGTCCTCTTCTCGGTGGCATTAGTATTGATACACTGAAGTCCTTCATGACTTATGTTCCCATAAAATCCTCATTGCTGCCTCTCTATGAATTTCCTCAGATATGATTGCTGCCTCTCTAAATTTCCTCGGATATGAGCTCTGTTTCCACCTGTCTTCATCCAACTTCTTTTTTCCTGTTAAATTACATTGAATGCCTCCTATGGTGATGAATTGTAAATTTCCTCATATCCCATTTCCATATTCTAACACTAACACCTTCCTCTTTTTTGCTCTTATTTCTTGAACAATAATGTGTATTCCTCCAAATTTTGCACAACCAGTGTCTTTAAAGATTTCCTCTCTTCCATTCAGTAGCTTCACTTCCTCACAGCCATCCCCTATTATCTTGTACCTCACTCTTCTTCTTTTTCTTTTCCCTTTTCCTCTGGTCTTTTCTTTTCTTCTCTCTCCTCCTTTTTCCTCTCTTTCTTTTTTCTTCCCATGGCATTATTTCCTCAATTTTTCCTCTCATTTCCTAGGAGCGGTGCTCCCAGCTCCCGCACAATTTGCATCCCTGGTCAAGTCAAGCAACGAAAATGCGCACGCGATATTTCCTGCGATAGTTATGAGACTTTTCTCGCAAACTGTCGAGCCCCTTTTTTTCTTCAATGGCTTATGAAAATAAAAATATGATAAACAAAGGGAAAAGTATAAACTCACCACCGTCAAAAATTTACGGTTGAAGGCAAAAAATGCTGGACTTCGAGGATTTTACCGTTTGAAAAAAGCTGATCTTATTAGATTTTTGGAGGAGAATTATATCACAGAGGGAAGCCTACTAGACACACCCGTAAGAAGTATTGATGCGCCAATACTTCAACCAACCTCATATGTACCACCACAACCCCAAGTAGCCAAAAGAAAAAAATTGAAACAAGATTGGTCTTTTTTAGACACACCTCAACCACCGCCAAGACGCAGTGCTAGACTTCGAGGTCAAAAAAAAATATTCAAGAGCTTTACAAGAAAAATTTATTCGAACTTAAAGAATTTAACTCTGCCCTTTTTGCTACTGTGTACAAAATTGATGGTCGACCTGGATATGAACCAAATACTTTTCTTGATGCAACGAAGCAAACTATCGTAAATTTTTTATCAAACAATCGACAAACAAAGGTAAGACTTGTTCTCAGATGCGAGTTTGAAAATGAGAACCTACAAACAGGTGAAATCAGGACAAGGAAATCATCCTAGAAGGCGCAGACTTTGATGATCTTTACGAAAATTGGAAATCCAAAATATCAGAGAATATAGCCGTGTATGTGAACAATGGCAGTGGCTGGAAATACAAATCAATCATAACCTTAGACATTCACACGGATAAGTATGAGCCAATGAGGGGCCACTCATATATTCCACTTCCAAAGTACCTAGCCAAGAAGGAAGCTATTATTAATCTTAAAAATGAGGACCAACAGTGCTTCAAGTGAGCTGTCACTAGGGCTATATATCCAACAAACACGAACCCAGATCGAATTGACAAAAAGCTGCGTGCAAAGGCAAACTTGCTCAACTGGAACGGAATCACCTTCCCAACCCCCTCACAGAAATTAACAAGTTTGAAAAGAATAACCCGAATGTTTCTGTGAATGTTGCTGGCTTTGCCCCAAAGGGTTCATGCGGGGAAGTCAAGCATGAAGTCTACCCGCTAAGAAAGAGCTCGTGCACCAAGCGAGAGCACCATGTTGATCTTCTTTTGTTTTTAGACAACCTTGAAAATCAACATTACTGCGTGATCAAGAGTCTGAGTAGGCTCATGCATGGACAAAGAACAAAAAAAAAAAAGCAACGCACTACTATTGTCGAAACTGATACACACCTTACACTTCTAAAGAGCGGCTAGCCGTTCACGAAGATCTTTGCCTAATGCACGATACTGTGAAGATTGAAATGCCGAAAATTACAAAAACTCAATCTTTTACCAACCACTACAGATCACAGAGTATTCCATTTGTTGTGTACGCTGACTTTAAATCCTTCACGAAGACCATTGATACGTGCCAGCCAATTCCCGGCGGTAGCTACACGAAAAAGCACCAGAAGCACGAACCTTCGGGCTTTTGTTATTACATCAAGAAAAGAACAAAGTGTTTATATGAAAAGAAGATGCGCCGGAAAGTTCCAGACACTCAAGGCTAAGCTGATCGCCGCTCCCATATTAGCCTCAGTGGCGGATAAGCTGTCAGCAAGTCAGCAGTTGCTGACAAGCCCCCTGTTATTTTGGCCAAAGCCCCCCCCCCTTTTTAGTACTGAAAAGGTTACCGGTATATAATTTTATATGCCCGTGAATGCAAGTAGAGGACATTCTATATATTTATGTCCGCATTTATGATTCTGGAAAAGTTTCATTAAATTTTGCCCGTTTTGGCCACAGCAAGAGGTCAAAGGTCTTGCAAGGGCCCCAAATTAACACATTTTACACACCGCATATTTTACTAATCTCCAAGTTGACAATTGATTGGACCTGTAGAATAACCCATATGCTCATAAAAATAATATTAGATATTAAAAAACCTCGGTCAATGTTTTCCAAAGTTTAAAAAATAACGGTTAGTTAATGAAATAACGGTTAGTTAATGAAAAATAAGAAGTGAAATTAAGCAACGACGAGGTTTATTTGCCCGTAATAGAGTTCTATTCAGTATCGAAGTTACGTAATGTTACTATGTCAACGGGATCACGCGCTAGAGTAATGAACCACGATCGAAATGATCACCACATAAAGTATATGGCACTCGAAGGCATACCAAAGTAGCGTGATCCGGTAACCAAGAGAATTACGTAACCACTTCGATGCTGAATTGTATCCCCTATTGTAGTCTATTCATAAAACTACTGCAAGAATCGAGGCAATCCCTGATATTGCTGGTGTCTACCGCCGGCGTTTCGCATTTACTAACATTCAAAATGATCCGATACTCTTACATTTATAGACTTATTCGTGCTTTTTATATAATTTTCAGAAATTGCAATTCTGAAAACTACAAATTTTTAAAGTGAAAAATATATATTCCATCGAAAATATATCATACTTATTTGTATAGATAGAAATCTATTATACCCAACCCAGAAGTGCCAATCGCGCCCAAATCCCGGGGCCCAAATATCCCGCAAATATCTCATACACGATTTGATTGATTTATTTTGGGCTTTAAATAGTCAGAAGTCGTAAAAAATGGCAACATCATCAGCATGATCAAACCGTGTATGACTTTCTGCTTTACAAATTATCCTCACTTGACCAAACACGCATAATACGTTGATCGAAACACCCAGCAGAGTTATAATAAGATTATAAGACGGCGCGTGGCTTGTCTTAACGATGCAAAAGAAGCCTTCATCTTACCCACTGACACTAGCTAATTTGCATGGCAGAAATCGATAGTGCGGACATTCTTCAGTCGCAAACCACCAAAATTCGTGCTATTTTGGCGTTCTTGGAAAAGAAATCTCGTAAATAGAGTGCCCTCTTAACAATATCTACTCTCTGCCTAGATGTTTGCCAATGATGACACACTCTAGAAACGCCAACATAAATCATCCAACAACTGCATTTTAAGAATTATTTCAGTATCCAAATCAATAGGAACAGCATTCTATATTTCCCTAAAATTATCACCTTTTTTTCGCCAAAATCCTATGTAAATGATTCAACAAGCTACGCAGAAATTATGTGCGATAAATCATAGAGATTTTGCACAATTTTGAAAATATTGAAATATCTTGAAGAATTTTAGCCATTTTGAAGGGCAACATAAGTATATATTAAGAAATCAAACATCGCGCCCTCGTCGCAACCTCCATGTAATCAAAAGATAATCCGATAATGTGATGTAATAATATTATCTACCATAGCAATAGGTGACAATTTTTTAATATACCGCCCTGCACTGGTACGTTCACGCAGTACCTCTGCATTGAACCATATCATGCTGATCACTCGCACCTGTAAGATTAGTATCTTAGAAAAGACCGGTATTGTATTCAATCTATGATTGCAGACATAGACAACTTGCTTGTAGTGCAGCGCGATATATTCAAAATTGTTTTCACCTATTGCAATGGTTGTTAATCTGATTTATTGCGTCACTTTGCCAGCGTAATAAAAACCTCGGTCAAGTTAAAAAAAATAACGGTTAGTTAATGAAATAACGGTTAGTTAATGAAAAAGAAGAAGTGAAATTTAGCAACGCGACGAGGTTTATTTACCCGAAATAGAGTTCTATTGAATCCGCTATTGTTTTCTATTCATCAAAACTACTGCAGGAATCGCGGCAATTCCTGAAATACACATTTATTGCTGGTCTCTACCGCCGCCGCAGTTATTAATTTTCAAAATGATCCCATACTCTTACAATTATAGATTTATATGTGCTTTTTATATAATATTAACAAATTGCAAAATGAAAACTACAAACTTGAAAGTGAAAAGAAGTAATGGTAGAGCACCAGCGCAGTCACCTTCGGAGCCTTATTTCACCCTTAGGCCGTATAAAATTAATGTTTTGGTTCTCGTCCAGAGGATTTTCATGAATTGATGAGGAGGGAGGTGTTTTTTTTTTTTTTTTTTTTTCAATGTAAAATTAGCATTGTCAGTAGTTTTCGGTCTTCTCCAACAGTGCTCGAGGAAACGATGAGGCCCTTTTTTTTTTTTCAAATGTGAGATTCTGAGGATAAACCCCTAGAGTACCACAAAAGACTTGGAAGTGATGCTTGTTCTCTAATAAACTTATTTATATGTATGAAGATTTCATAAATCATTCCAAAGTCTAAAAAATTGAAAAATCTATAAAAAAAAAAAAAAATCTGACAAATCCCAGAAATTGAGGAGGGAGGGACGAGAACCAAAATATTAATTTTACACGGCCTTATACAGATGAGCACTCCATTGTAATGCCTCTTTGAAGGTGTCTTGGGAAGTATTTCTTGAACTGCATATCTCCTTGTCTTGGGTAGGCATCAATCAATTCTCTGAGGTCTCTGGACTTAGGACCAGACTCTGGTGGGTTAAACCGGTTTTAGGGGGCCCCAACCGTCACCCTTCCCTCAGAGATAGATTTAATTAAATCATCATCAGAGATTGGGCACTCCATCCTACTTTCAGGCTAGGAACAGCTGGTATGAGTGGCGTAAACCAGTGTACTAAGTCAATGCCCCTATATTACCCAGCAGACCCTTGAGTTAGAGTCTGAGCAGAGATTGCACTGCTGGAACTGGGATGTGCAATGTCATTATGGACAATGACTGGTCACAGGAACCTAGTCTTACTATCAGTTGGAGGAGTAGTTCATTGGTAGATCACCAGCGCTGTCATCTTCGGAGTCTAATTTCACCCTTCTTAAGATGAGCACTTCTGGTGTAGTTTTGTCTTGGAAAATGACAAAATTGGAAAAATCACCTTGATGCAGTTTAACTAACAAACGAACCAAATCAGCTTGTTGCACTAGCAAGTGCCACACCGTTGCAACGGTCCACCCGGGGTGATGTAAGGCAGCAAGAAGGACTAGTGTATAGCTATGAAAAGTGTCGTTGAGCAATATTTATAAGTGTCACTTGGCATATTTAGGTCCGAGTGTCTTGAGCTGGTTGGTTTTCTTTATCTTCAGATGGAGACTGTTTCCAGCTTTGAATCAGGTCTATCTGTCGGAATGCTTTGCTTTGACGGCATAACCATATCACATAGCTGGATCTGAGTGCCGTTTTAGAAGCCACGTCCATGATGTTACGTCTCTTTCCACTTGGTACTCCGAGAGCAGCAATGCATTTTGTCAGCGATGTGTTGTAAATACCTCTGCTTCCAATTTCAATTGGGAAGTAATGCGTACACCATCCCCTATTTTCGCAGTCGGCTACAAGATCTTGGTATTTGCTTTCCTTTCTTGCATTGGCATTTGACAGGTTTTCTTCCATTGGGACTGTAAGCTCAATGATGATAACTGTTTTGGTCCTTTCAAAATAGATTGTAATATCATGACGTTTTGCAGTCTCTGTGATTATGGGAGGAAATACTACTTGCTTATGTTCCTCATCCATCAGAAATTCCCAGTCATTGGCCTTCTGTAAGAGGTTTGTTGCATCACTTTTTGGAAGAGGCAGTGCTGGATTCCGGTAGGTTACACCATCTGCAGTGCGGAATTTGATAGTAGTCATATAGTTGGAGGGGAGTATGACTTCTGATTTGCCTCTTCAATGAAGGGCATTATGCCATTTGCTACAGCTTTCAGTGTCTGATCATGTCTCCAGTTGTATCTGCCACTCTGCAGAGAATAGTTGCATCCATTTAAGATATGGAATAGAGTGCAGTTATTATGATGACATAAATGGCAGGATCCAAGGTTGGTCTTTCCCCAGAGTCTCAAATTAGCTGGTGATGGAAGTTGGTCGTGGATGGCATTGACATGGATGATAGGAGCTCTGGTGTCCATACATAGAGGAGCTTCTTCCAAGATGTATCTACTTGCATGGCAGAGTCCCATCTGAGCCATTGTCCTTGTTTGGCGCAGCCATAGAGGTACACAAGCATGTCATCTTCATCTACGTCTTTTACCAGACTAGTGAGGCATTTTCTGTGTTCGTGGGGTTTCATGTCTCTTAACAGTTTCTGGTTCTTTTTGAAACCAAGACCTGCTCTGTCTGTTTGACCTCTGCACATCTCATTCAGTATCAGGTGTCGCTCTCTTTGTTCAAGTTATCTGACTCCATTCCACCTTGATTGCTTTGCTTTTCTTTGTAGGCAGTCTTTGTAGAGAGTGTGTGTTTTTCCATCTATAGAATACTTGTTGAGATGGTGCTTGGTGACTTGCATGCATTTTACAGAAGTGGTGAGTCTTTTAAGGTGAAGCTCATACTTCTTCCTGCTTCTGTATAGAGCACTGTTGGTGGTACATCTGCTTATTCCTGCCTATCTTTTCAAGTATTTGGTGCAGGTAGCTTCCAAGCCCTCGATGTATGTAATTGGGAAGTTGTAGATGGTAAACTCCCATATCATTTTGGGTAGGATTGCATTATTATATATCCACATCCTCATGATTCCATTGAGTTTGTCTGTCTTTTTCAGCATGTCTGTTAGTTTCTGCTTTACAGACTCTCTGATTTCCTTATCTTTCAGATCTTTGAAGATAAGCTTGCCGAGGAATCGCATGGGTTGGTCGTGGATATACGCAATCTCTTCTCCATCTATTGTCAACTGTGGATCGTATGCCACATATTGGGTTTTATGCCCCTCTTGCTTTTGTTTCTTATTTGGGACACATCTCTTCATGGCATGGGATCGACATTTGCTTGGCTTTGCCTTCATTGATCGAGTCCACCTCAGGAAGTCATTAACAACGTTGACCAGTTTCTGACAGTCTTCTGGGTTTCTTGCAGTTAGAGTAAGGTCATCAGCATAGGCTTTGACTGAAGATTTGATGGATGAATCCTTCATGCAGTACCCTAGATGGCTGTGTTGGTCAAGAAGATCAAGGCAAAGATTGAATACTGCCAGGAATAGGATGCAAGATAGTGGGCAACCCTGGAATACTCCTATGCTGCAGTGTATCCAATCTGTTGTCCATTCCTTAGTCTTTACATAGATGTAGCTTTCATCATAGTAGTTAAAGATCATCTTCCTGATGTGGTCGGGAACATGGTACTAATCTAATGCAAACTGGATGAGGTTTTGTGGCACGGTACCATATGCATTTTGTAGGTCAAGCCACATTGTCACAATCGGTTTTCCATTCTTTTTGGCGTCTTGGAGTATCCCGGAGAGTGCCTCAGTATGTTCTACACATCCCGATATTTTCTCCATGAACCCTTTCTGGATGGATTTGTCAATATATTCATTCTCAGTCAGGTAGCTTATCGTCCTCTAAGCTAGGAGTCCCATTCCAAGATATATACCATCGAAAATATATTATACTTAAATTCTATAGAATCCATATACCCAACCCAGAAGTGCCCATTTATTTTTTTAATTATTGTAATCGCGCCCAAATATCCCCGCAAATATCTTATACACGATTTTATTGATTCATTTTGGGCTTACCAAAAGTCAGAAGTCGTCAAAAATGGCAACATCCTCACCATTACCAAACCGTTTTTCACAATGGATTTCACCCTCTAGAGGGCATACTAACTAGTTTTCGACTAATGTTGCATGCGGTTGGCGTTCCCGTATCGCGTTTCACGTAAATTTCGTAATCTCTCTAATGACACACTTTAGAAACGCCAACTAAAATCATCCAACAACTTCATTTTAAGAATTATTTCAGTATCGAAATCTGTAGGAACAGAAAGAGTAATATGGTCTACACATTCCAGGAAAATGTTTCATTTGTTTCTTCCACCAGTCTATATTTCCCTAAAATTATCACATTTTGTCTCCAAAATCCCATGTAAATGATTCTCCACGCTACACAGAAATTATGCGCGAAAAATCATTTAGATTTTACACAATTTGACATAACTTTAAAAAATATTGGAATATGCTATCTTGATGATTTTTCGGCATCATGAGAAATATTAATGTAATCAAACACCGCGTCCACGGCGCTACTCCCATGTAATGGAAGGTCGTAAAAGATAATCTGATAACAAAAGTCATCAATATAGGTTGTGCATATGACGTATCATACCGTAAATATGGCGGACTTCTAAAATGCATTCAACAAAAGCATGATTGCAATACGCTGGCGAAGATACGTAATTGATCGGATTAATTACCATAGCAATAGGTGAAAACAATTTTGAACATATCGCGCTGCACTACAAGCAGGTTACACTCATCACCTGTGTATGTCTGCAATCATAGATTGAATACAATACTGGTCTTTTCAAAGATACTAATCTTACAGGTGCAAGTAATCAGCATGGTAAGGTTCAATGAAGAGGTACCGCGTGAACGTATCAGTGCAGTGCGGTATATTAAAAAATTGTTTTCACGTATTGCTATGGTAGTTAATCCGATTATTACGTAACTTCGCCAGCGTATACCGCGACAGTTCGTCTCACACATATAACAAATACACTACGATCAAATAGGTTGATGCCCTTGATGTCAACATTTGATTGAATGGATTAGGCCTACACTGCGCCATAATTACGGTGAAGGACACCGGTTCAAATCTTTTGTTTGGAGTCAATCGATAAAAGCATACAGGGCCTCTATATGTCGTTTCCAGTCCCTGACTGAACTAAGGGGTTCAGCTATTAATTTTCTAAATAATTCTTTTACCCCATAGCATTAAGAAACTAGTATTTTGATAAGTCAAATAGCCGGATGAGGTATGCAGCTGGTTGGGGTGGTTACGGGTCGTTAAAACCACTAACCGCGAAATGAGGATATCGAATTAGTTTGGCCCGCAGGGCTTCAAAGAAGCACTAACTGCGAAATATGGATATCCATTTTTACGTTTTGAAACGTGTTTTGGTAGATGTTACGTTGGCCTATATCACTTATTCATAAGAGGACTTGCTCACTCCCTCTGTATCCTTACCTGAAGGTGGTGTTGTTGTCCCTGGAGCTTCAGACAAAAACAAAATAAAGAAATATGTAAATGTAAACAAGTTTTGAAAACAGCATTTGTGAGCTCATATATCAGACTTCATCAGGCAATTGACCCACTGGGCTGGTCTCACTCAAAGTGTCACATGACCAGCCCAGCGGGTCAGTTGCCTGATGAAGTCTGATGGTTTCAGACGCAATGTAACAGGTATCTTGTCACTATATTTTCACCAGCTGTGTCAAGAAATTAGCGATCACGACAAACATGTCTCAATGCATTCAGGAGAAACCTACTAGAAAAATAATACTCAACAGAAAATGGTCATTAAACAGCTGAAATTTAAATAATTGAACACCTAAAAGACATAGATTGTTTACTTAATGGGCTGTGCAATAATTACGAGCCCCCGGCCTGCCAAAATCGCTTGGCCAAAACCAAAGCATAAAACAAATGCCACCCTTAAAAGCCATGAAATCCTGATATTGGGAACCCAATTTTCAAACCATAAATGGTCTAGATATATGTTGCGAGCGCAGCTAGCATGCAAATTTGCATATTAAAGCGTTTCTGTACTGTTTCCCTAAGCCTATTTAGAGCGTTTTATTTTAAAGGCCCCCATGAACTTGTGCCAAAAATTGCTTTCCCCCCCCTCTTTTGGCTCGCCAAAATTGCTTGCCCCCCCAATTTTGCCCTCCCCCCAGGGCTCATAATTATGCACAGCCCCTAAGACGTATATAGTTATATTCGTCTCAGTTGTTTACTACCTAAGGCGAGTTGGAGGGGCACGTGACTGTTTGCGCGGTGTTTGCGCTCAAATATTGAAACCAGTAAAGATAACACTCGAGATGAAAGGTATGGGTTCTCTTTGGTTCTGTAAAGGATATCCAAAGGTTTTATATATAAGGGGTATCATTTCCGCCCCATGTGCATGATATTTCTGGGGAGGGGAAATACGTCCACAAATTTCGTTTTTATAATTGTATTATTAAATTGGCCTTAATAAAAGAATCGCAAGACCTACATGTATGGAAATATAAATGCGATTATTGGCTTTCTTGACTCATTTCCTATAAAAACAATGTTTTCATATTAAGAAGTACAGTGCACTTATAGTTTTTAAAGGGTAAAATTTGGAAAAATATGGCTCCTGTCATTCCACTTGCCTTAAGGGTATACGAGGTATTGTTGGTCGAAGCAGCCAAAAAAAATCGATTTTCATTATCTGAATCAATATATTATTGAAAAATAACACTTTGGTGTTTTGCAAAAGTTCATTCTACAAATCATATACTTTGAAAACTTGCTTAATTTATTGTTGTTAATGAGTTATGTACGTTTTACAAAAGTGCTGTTGTTTCAGCCCTCTTTACAACAACTCAAGAACCACAGGACCTACAAAAGTATATCTGTAATATTTGAATTATTCTACAAGCTCGCTATGAATTGAGCAATGCAATTTTTGCTAAAGCTCACTACCATTCGCAAGATGCGGTGAACTACTTTTTTTATCGCTGCTTCGACCAACAATACATCGTATAACCTTACTTAAGTGACTCCATAAGGTGTTCAACAAAAACCTGTAATTGGTTTAATAACATTTTGCTGACGTCATTACTAATACTACTTGTAAAATATGTAAACCAAGGCATAAAACAAAATGCCACCCTTAAAAGCCATAACATCCTGATATTATTTCATCATTTGCAAAGACATGCACCCAAAAACACATATCGATATTATTCGTAAAAGGTTGCTAGAAAACGTGTAAAATGTCAGGATATATGAAAAGGGTACATAAATGGTATAAAACGTTTCATAACATTCAAAAACGTTTTTGAAAATTTATTGTAAAATATTCTAACACAATGTTATTTACGTGTTGACGAAATGTTTGGCAAAATTGTTTGCAATTAATATTTTACAATAACATTTAAAAAATGGTGTTGTAGTGTTTTCATACAAAACATTTTAAAACGATTTCATGACTTTTATAGAACCCAACATTTAATATTATAAAAACGTAAGGCAGCCCATTACCATATGTTAATTAGGGTCAGAGGCAGCGGCGACGCCACAGGGGGGACAGCGGGTTGACGCCCCCCTAAGATTATTAGGGGGAGGGGTTACTAACACTAACCTTAACCCCTAACTCTAACCCTAATAATCGTAACCCCTGACATCAATTAACATAATCGTGATGGTCTGTCTTAAAAGGGTATTTCGTGATTCACAGCCTCATTCCCCCACTTTTCTCAAAAATGAGACATCTACCTAAAATATAACCTGTTTAAAACATTTTGTGATTATTATGATTATTGAGTAAAATAAATAACCTTAAGACACTCAGTGGTAGCATCGTACTTACCCATACTTAAATCGAAGTTTGTATGTAATCCATCAACAGATCCTGCTATATAGCCAAATGCATCGGCAAGGAAAAATCCATAGACAACAACTAAAAATGTGGTTTCGGAGTTCAGGTGATTAATTGAGTGCAAACCCGGGTTGACTGGAGAACGGAGAACACACAATATGTTATCAGCGGTGCGAAGCATATCTTGTGCATTCAAAGGCTGGCCATCTACTAATATACCGGAAGTGTCGTCACAGGCAGTTATTATTGAAAAGTACATTTCTTCAGATCTCGGTCGGAAACTTGGAACTGGGAATAAAACTCCATGCCCATACGATTCGGTTGAAGGTATCACCACCATGAGTCCGCCTTCACCTTCGTCTTCCTTTGCCATTGCGGTGTGTACTTTTGAAAACTGCACTACCATGACTGGTTTGTCAGCATTGATCTCAATCACCTTGTTGACGTCACCATGGTAATAGTCTCCTCTTGCAAGTATAGTTGTGTTGCCGTCTGAAATCGCGACATTTGTAAAGTCGGAGATGGAAATCACGCGAAATATGTATCCTGATTCTGAATCGATTCCTAAGAACGGAGCTAAAACAAAATGTCTCCCAAATGTATCTATCGGCGGAATTTGTTCAATCACATAAGCACATGCGCCGTTTACCTCAGAAGGGTTGTAAAACGAACGAAAGCAACTCATACCCATCATGGCAGACACAGGTTTATTTGCACTAATAAACTGCTCCGAAAACTCCCGATAAAAACTCCCATAAGTGCACATGTAAGTTTCATACCGTTGCAGTATAATGGGGTCAGCGGCGCCCGGGCAGAAAAACGGTACGCTGATGACTGTATCGTCCTCAAGTGCTGACACAGTAAAGCCACCCAATCCTATTGCTATGATATATTCCTTACCCAATAAGGACGTTGGGAGTACCAAAAATACACCTGCATGATTAACACTTGAATGTTCTCCATAAACAGATACCAAACCAGTAGCGTTAACAATTACAGTCTCGGAATTAGCCTCCAAAGGAAGATCTATGATCACACTCTGGTTTCGAACCACATTCGTATTGTACGTGAAGTTAATTCCAGGCACTGTCACTGTCGCTATACTTGTCTCATCACCCTGATTCGTAATCAGCACTTTAGGGTTTCCACCACGAAGGGGCGAAGGGAAAAACGAGAATACAAATTCCATCTGCTTAGAATGTAACTGACCTGTAAAACAAGGCAACCAAACAATACTCTAATGATTAAAAGTATCAAAAAGCTTAAGACAAATTATATTAAAATACTTTACCAAAGCAGGATGTATAAAGATGCGAGATACAACAATAGTTTTATCCGAGGATCGCAAATAAAGAATGCAATGGTAATTTGTAAACAGAAAACAGAACTCGGGCAAAATGGTAGGCCTAGCTATGATCAACTTCGCAACTTCGGAACTGGTGGAGATCGAAACACGCACTCGCGATATCTGATCTCGAGTTTATCTATCAGCACCACATGAAATTCAATTGCTGGTGAATCCTAAGCATAATCACTTCCTCTCTCAACTGTCTCAGCGGCCAACTACAGAGCTGCTGTGGCTCTGGAGCCACAAATATCGTTTGGATTATTTGTGATTTGTAGTAGTATGACGGCTATGCACAGAGCAATTGTGACATGAAGTTATATTATGATTTTCATAGGCGTAGATCCCCGGGCATGGCGAGGATAATATTTTGACGGGGGGGGGGGTGGTCCATACAATCATCCCTCCAATGTTGATGCCTGTGGGTTTCTGACCAAATTAACCTCATATTTTGCCGATGACTATGGCTTAACACAAATGTTGAATGCAAGTACATTTAGTTATAACAGAAATTCCAATTATTCAAACAAGCATGGTCATAATCAACTTAAACAAGACAAAGGTAGTACACAAGAAAGAAAAACTCAGTCCAATTTACAGCATAGTGCTGGTGGTAGAGGAGACCTCAGGGATTTCAGATAACAAACCGAAAGATGGGACTGAATTAAGCCAATAAATAACCCAAACTCAGTGTTATTTCTTAAAAGCAAAACAGGACTCACAAAAACAGCAGTCATCTGCTATATAGTAATACTGTAGGATGTACAGTGCCACTTGGGTCAAAGAAACTAGTCAGTCAAATCAAGAAACCAGAATTCCCACAAAAGGGAAGTGACACAGACAAGAATTTAAACCATTTGTGTTAGAGGGAGTAGTGTCACTTGGTGAAAATGGTAGTCCAAAGGCCATAAAGATTGTGCGAGACACATGTTGTACACGTTCTATGATTCTGGAAGGAACTTTGACCTTTAATGAGGATAGTTCAGCAGGTAATGCATTGATACAAGGTATTGGGTTGGAAATAATAAGTGTACCTCTCCACAAAATTAACTTGACATCTGACTTGGTTTCTGGTCCTGTAACTATAGGAGTTAGACATGAATTGACATGAAAGGAGTGTTCATGTTGCTAGGAAATGATTTGGCAGGGGGAACGTTTTTCTGTCCCAATATTTACAGATAAGCCCTGTTTGCAGGAAACTAATAGTGAGGAAAAGGAGATATTTCCTGCATGTGCCGTTACATGGGCAATGAGTAAGAGGGCATCCGTAGAAAATTGAGGACAATCAAATTGATGACTTTGGCTACATTTTAGAAGACACATTTGTGTCAAAGTTAAATGAGAAAGAAGATAAAACTTCCTTCTCTAGGGGATAAAAAAGACCCCTAAAATGACACAGCCTCTGAGCATGAAACAATTGTGGGAAGGATAAAAGACCCATTGAGTCATGGCAAGCTAATTCTGGAGCCACAGAATGACCCAGAACTCAAAGAGATCAATCAAAGGGCATTGACCCTAGAAGAAGTCTGTCTGTTTTTACAAATGATGAGAAAGTGGCGGCCACCTGATGCACCAGCCGATGAATAGTGGAAGGTAGTGCACCAAATTGTGGAATCAAAATTATTCCACACTGAAGTTATTAACATAGCACATGAAAGTCCCATGGCAGGGCATTTGGGTGTTAACCCCGGTGGGCACTCCAACTTTGGAGGTGACGCGTATGTAGGGCTGTTAAGACCCCCTTTTCCAGAGTCGCTGTCACCCAAAGACCCCATATTTTTTCATTTGATCTGTCACCCAAAGACCCTTACTTGTTCAATTTTAACAGCAACTTTCACTTATTATTGATTTTGTCACTTATTTTGAAAAAACAAAGAAATTTGAAGCGATTTAGAACTAGAAATTCGATTTTCGAGGTTTCTGTTGTGCTGTTTCGGCTCTCACCCAAAGATTCCATTTAAAAAAGGTCATGTTCTCACCCAATGACCCCATATTTTTTACATTTGCTCTCACCGAATGCCAAAAATCATGCTCTCACCCAATGACCCCATATTTTTTACATTTTGCTCTCACCGAATGCCCAATAGTGCGAAAGTGCCAGCCTTACATCTATATCCATTTCAAATTGAAGTGCCCCCCCCACCCGGGTGTTAACAAAACTCATGAAAGAATTCTGAGACATTTCTGGTGGCCCACTCTCAGAAAAGATGTTTCTGAATATTGCAAAACATGTCACACATGCCAAGTAGTAGGGAAGCCAAATCAGAAAACACCTCCTGCTGCGTTGAAGCCAATTCCAGCCTTTGATGAACCATTTAGTAGGGTTATTATTGATTGTGTAGGCCCCCTACCAGAAACTAAGTCAGGTAATCAATACCTTCTAACAATCATGTGCACGTCAACACGCTTTCCTGAAGCCAGGCCCGTACGCAGGATTTCAGTGGACTTTTTTCCAAGGGGAGGGGGGCAATTTTGTGAAAAGTGGACTTTTGTCCCAAAATTTGGACCTTTTTGGTCCAAAAATGGGTAAAAAACCTGATTTTTTTTTTTTTTTCACTACGCTCGCAAATTTTGAAATTTTGGGACTTTTTGTACACTTTTCCAAAATTGGGGGGTGCGTCGCCATACCCTTGAGGAATATTAAAGCAGTGACTATAATCATGATAATAGTGAACGATTTAACGGGGATTTGCCTTTTGGTCTAATACCATTTCGTCTAATGTCCATTTCGCCTATATCCTTTTAATCTAAACCCATTAGGTCTATATCCAGTACGTCCAATTATCATTTGGACTCGAGTCCGGACTCGAGTCCACTTTTTGTTGGACTCGGACTTGGCTCAGACTCGGACACGAAAAGACTCGGCTCGGCTCGGACTCGGACACAAAAAGACTCGGACTCGAAGCCGAGTCCAGTCCAATTAAATCCATGTAAAATGTGAAATGATAAATCTAAAAATGTCAAAATAGATCTCAAATTTGTTGACTTTACTTATTTGAACATTTTCCAAATTAATTGGGGGCTGTCAAATCTGTGATCTGTAATATATCCTACATATCCAGCAAATTATTTAGATTTATCTGTCACTTAGCAGAATCATAATTATTATTGTTATCATTAATTTAGTAATGAAATAATTGATAATTAATTAAATGCATAATTTGAATATTTGGACTATAAAAAATATCTAAGAGTTTTTTCATGGAACTTTCCAATCCATTAAAATTTAAGAGAGAAACATGCACATTCAAAATGTTATACAAAATGACCCCCTTCTTTCAAAATTTTATACCCAATTACCCTAGCTTTTTCATTTTGTTATACCCAATGACCCATTTTTATACAAATTCCTACTAAGCAATGCCAGTGGGCAGATACATGTCACATTCAAGTTGAATGACCCGCCCCCACCTCCGGTCATGGACTCTGACCGAGTCCGGACTCGAGCCGGACTCGAGTCCGGACTCGGGTCTTATTTTTGTTGGACTCGGACTTGGCTCGGACTCGGCACCCCCGGACTTGGACTCGAGTCCGGACTCGGACACAAAAGGACTCGGACTTGGCTCGGACTCGGATACAAATGGACTCGGCTCGGCTCGGACTCGGACAAGCTGGACTCGGGTACAAGTCTGACTCGAGTAGGCATACATGTGTATACAATACCTGCAGGCTACATGTATTAGTCTTCAATTTTTGGATATATCAATAAACAGTAATAATTCTACTAAGAATGCATACGATTTGATACATATAGTACGTTTGTTTACATGTGCACATCTCATTACACATGCTTGCCTCATTACATGTATTTTCAGCCCTTAACAAGTAGTAGACGACATTGCAACTTTTTAGACGAATTGGCAAATAGACGAAATGGTATTAGACTAAGTGGTTATTAGACCATAAGAGCAGAAGGGTATTGGACCTAACGGTTATTAGACCAAACGGTTATTAGACCAAATGGTTATTAAAAAATATTAGACCAAATGGTTATTAGACTATATGGTTAGTAGACATACTGGATACTAGACCAAACAATATTAGATTAAATTACATTAGACTATACAATTATTAGACTGAATGGCAATTAGCCTTTCTGGTAATAGACCAATTGAATATAGACGAAACGGGAATTAGACCAAATGACAACAGACCGATCAAGTTCTTTACATTTGTGGGGCTCCCCAAGTCCATACAGTCTGATCAAGGATCAAACTTTACTTCTGGAGTATTTCAGCAGG